>NC_084893.1:4469213-4795070 GCF_958979055.1 Alnus glutinosa
TCAAATCGCTCTCTGAAGCAAAGATCCTGCCCCAAACTCTGTCCTATAACAAGGTTTGCAATGAGTAATGGAGCCAAAAAAAAAAGGTAAAAAACGTGGGCAATTTAAGCAATTCAAAGCTTCAGAAAGAAAACAAACTAATATAAAAAGAAAATATAAATTATTTGTGGATAGGAACTTCCTTAGGAACAGAGAAGTGATAATTAAATGCAAATTGCAAATGATGGTACAAAATAGCTCAATAAGCCAATTTAGAGATTCATAAACAATTACATGGAACATGATCCCCCCCCACCCCCCCCCCCCCAACCCCCCCCAACCCAAAAGCATATTATCTCACTATGCATGTAACGACCCACCCCCAATGACACAATATTGTCCGCTTTTGGCTCCCCATACCAGACTTCCCAGGAGGTCACCCATCCTGGGATTGCTCTCGCAGCGGCTCGCTTAACTGCGGAGTTCTAATAGGTTCATTGCCATCACGGCTTTAAAACGCGTTGTGTTATAAATGGTGCATTTATACATATAAGCACATCCTCATTCCCAGGCGATATGGGACGTCACAATCACCCCCCCTTGGGATCCAGCGTCCTCGCTGGCGACCCTCATGGGATCACCCCATTCTTGGCATCCCAGCGAGTGCCCGCCGGCAACCCTCTTGGGCTTGTGCACGCTCCCACCATCTCAGGCTGGGCAATGGCTCTGATACCATTTGTAACGATCCACCCCCAATGACACAATACTGTCCGCTTTTGGCTCCCCATATCAGACTTCTCAGGAGGTCACCCATCCTGGGATTGCTCTCGCAGCGGCTCGCTTAACTGCGGAGTTCTGATAGGTTCATTGTCATCACGGCTTTGAAACGCGTTGTGTCATAAATGGTGCATTTATACATATAAGCACATCCTCATTCCCAGGCGATGTGGGACATCACAATGCATAATATCCAAACGAAAGCATAATCATATACAAACAAACGTGAAAACATCGGTCAAGAAGGAAGAGAGAAACAATACCTCTGCTCTTCCTCTTACAACTTTGACATTAGATAATCCAACAAGACCTATTGCATGCTCCAAGAAAACACACCGCTTGTTCATAGACTCCAACAGCGTTACCTTCCAATCTTCCCATCCAAAACATATTTATCAGATCCACCAGAAGAAACAAAAACAACAAATGAATTTCCAACAAAAATCACAAGCCAAATCAATGTAAAACATAACAAGAAAAATAAAGCGACTCACCAGGGCAAGCAATAGCTAAAATCAATCCGGGAAGCCCCGCGCCGCTTCCAACATCAACAAGGTTAATCTTGTTGATTGCGTTGTTACAGTGAGACATATAAGAATTTGTTATAGGGGGTATAATTGCAAGTGAATCCTCAATGTGCCTTTCCATAACTTCGTTTATCTCTGTAACAGAAGTGAGATTCATTTTCTGCAAGTTTGAAACACGTAGTAATAGCAATTAGCTCATGAGAAAATAAAATTTATCAGTTTTCTCAGCAACCAAACAGGGCGTTAATTTAGAGAGAGAGAGAGAGAGAGAGACCCGGTTCCATTGGAGAAGAGTGTCGACGTAGAGATGGACCTGATCCTTTTGGTGGGAAGTTAGGGATTCGAAATAGGAAGAGCTAAGAGCACTAGTGGTGATTAGGCTTTGCGTGCCGATGATTCTGTGCGGACAAGAAATAGTCGTTGGTGTTGAGTTCGGAAGGTGCTTGAAGAAATTCCCGCGAGAAAAATGAATGTTGGGAACTACGAGGCTACGCCCAACCAACATCTTTTTCTCGCGCTCCTCGATCTCTAGTCTCGGTCTCTCGGATCATTGGATTGGGAAACTTGGGTTCCCTTTCGATAAAGAAGAAAGCTTCGAGCCCAATAAGCAAATGGTTGCTGCTGGTATATCTTGGGAAGCCCAACCGTTTGGCCCAACTCACTTCAAATTTTAGAGTAATTTTAAATGTCGCATCATATCTCTCTTGTGTTCCAAAAATTGGTATAACTTTTAAAATTACCGTTGGATCAAAATTTAATAGTAATTTATCATAAATTCAATGGTAATTTTAAAAGTCACATTAGTTTTTAAGGGAAAAATGAGATGACATGTAGCATTACTTCAAATTTTATGCCTTTTGTTGGCATCGAGTAATTCTAAATATCACTCATGTCTTCTTTGTGTCCTCCCAAAATTGATATGGTTTTTAAAATCACTATTAGATCAAAATTCAATAGTAATTTATCACAAATCTAATGATGATTTTAAAAGACCCATCAATTTTAAGAGGACAACACAAGGGTCACATTTAGCATTATTTGATGGCATCATGGCACTAAAATTGGACTAGCCAACTACTTTTTTTTAGTTAAAATTTAGCTAAAACCCATAAGAAGTCATCTCATATTGGACTTCATATCTACAAAATTTTTTGGAGTTGCTCCAATTGCAAGATAAATGTAGCTACCAACTACAGAAAGGCAAGTAATTTATTCTTCACACACCCACTTTATACCGGTTGACATGATATAAGGTTGAATAACTACTTAAAAAATCAAAACTTTTTACCTCCATTCAGCTGATATCACATCAATGGGTAAGAGAAATAAAATGGAAGTAAAAAGTAGTATTACTCACAACACAATAATATATTGTCATGGAGTAACACATCCGACCTTTATAAACTTAAAGAAAAAGTATACGAAAGAAGACCTAAACCTTTAATTTACTCAAGACATTCACTTGGGATCCTTATAGTGGCAAACTATCGAGAGATCGAGAAGCTATAAGGATTACAGCAAAACAGAACACGCACTGTACGTTTCTTCAGCCTTTTTGCTTGTTGTCTCTCCCCCTTTGCTGTCCCACTCCCACTAACATCAAGTTTACACAGGGAACCCCACAAGATAGAGCCCTCTCTGCCTGCCTTCTCTCCTCCTACTGTTTCCCCACACCAAAGCCTTTTGGGGATGGTCCTCTTTGTTTGGTTCCCTCTTGTAGCCCTTCTTTCAAAGTTATCGTCTGATCTGTTGTCTCATGCTTATGGTTGCTTCCCCATTACTCTATGTATACACATCATAATGTGAGGGACTAGGGCATGCATGCTGCAAGTCATTTGCATGTAACACCTGAGTAATATTGTTCCACAAACAAATTAAAACAACTTCACCAAATAAAAAAATAACTTTCAACACAAAGTGATCGTATGGACGTAACCCTTTTTTGGATTAGGGAGCTTCCACATCATTTGATATGAAAATTTAGGAGAAAAGTAATTTTTACCCAAAAAAAAAAAAAAAATGTTTTTATCTTAATTGGGTGGTAAAAAATTCTTCTAAAACTCGGTGTTTTAGACTAATTTAGGAAGTGAATGAATGTTGCACGTCGCTTTTGCTGTATTTTTATAATATCTTCACAAGATTGATAGGTGGTGACGACCCGGCCACTTTCTTAATGTAATGATGATAGGCAGATATTCGGAACCGAACAGGTCATAGTACTTATGAAATAAAAAGCACTTTTTTCCTGTTGGGTCATAGGAGCCTCAGCACCTAAGCCCTGAGCAGTTCGGTGGAATCGCAGAAAGAGCTTATTCCTGATGGGTCCCATGCATGATCCCACGGTTCCCACCTCTCATGGCAGCGGTTTGATTTATACCATGGTTTGTTTTTCTTTTTCTTTAACAGATAAGTGAAGATAAAATTACAACAGAAAACTAAAGCAAAGTAAACTTACATATAACCAAAATAAAGACAAAAAAAAAATAAAAAAAACAACATGATTTATTGCAGTAATCTATTCCACAGTCATGAAGAGGAACCTTAAATGGAAGAAATTGAATATGAGAGGATCGGAGGGAAAGCTGTCAATAGTGCCGGTGGTAGTTGCCCATAGTAAAATTTGTTAGTGTAGAAAGCATCAGAAAGATTCTTAACTTCAGACTAGTTGCAGAATGAGTTATGAAAATTAAGAGATAACAGTACAATCAAATAATGAGTCTCCGCCGTAGATTGTGAAGCAAGTAATAGCAAGACCATGTATTCTAAGGTCCAAATCTGAGTCTGAAACTTTTTTGGCGAAAAAAAAAAAAAAAAAAAACTTCATTAGTAGGGATTTAGATGAGCAAGGGTAGAGAATCGTTAGATCCACAGGAAGGTACCAAAATAAGTGTTAGCGCACGTACCACTCACGCGCTTCAAGTAACGACGGTGGAGAGAGAGGTGGTCGGAGATGGTAAAGAAGGGGTTAGTGGCTTGTGTAGGTGAAAAGGTTGTAATAGATCTAGTCCAAACTCCAAACAAGAGTGATGTTTAAACTAAAAGAGAAAGAAAAATCAAAATGAGGTTGTGGAGGTTTATTTGGGTGGGAAAGGTAAAGAGGAGGGTAGAGCTTGCCTCCTCCATGGCTGAAATGTGGAATGGTTTTGTTAAGAGAGATTTTTTCTATCATGGTTCTACTTTCTGGAAAAAAAAAAAAAGCGACCATGAGACTTCGATCATGGTTATTTGGGAATTATGAGATACTTGTAAAAAATTGTTTTTTTTTTTTCTCATTTATATTGTTTTTGCCTCTCACTTTTTTCACACTCTAAAATGATTTTAAAAAAACACTTTTGAAGCGTTAACAAACGACTCCAAACACTTAAAACTATTTTCACAGTACGTATCACGTTTATTTCACAGAACACATTTTCAACTAAAAATTAAAAAAGCACTCTCTACAAAGAAAAGTATTTTCATTGCAAAAGGCTTGATTTCTTTCTTTTAAAGAAAAAATTATAATTCATTATTATTATTATTAACAAAATATATTAATTTTTTTTTTTCAACCAAGAAAACTTTACCCCATCGGTAACAACAGTAGTGTGCTTTTTTGTATGCCATAAAAATAAGACAAGTACATTTGCCAACTCATATCCAGCAAAAGATAAAAAGACAAGTGACTATATTGGACAAAAGTTGTGCTTGCTTGTAGTTAATTTAACAGAACATTATAAAGTGCCATTTAGCATGTTCTTTTTGGATGCATTGATACCAAGACTTTGATCCAGCAAGAGCTCGATAAAAGGCTGGGAGACACCAAATCCTGTGAACTTTTTGAGCTTTGTGTTCGGTCTTTGCTGATGCTAAAAAGATTTGAATCTCCGTAAAATTTTTACTTTTTTCTAGACTTCCCACTTTTCTTTTTTCCTTTTCTTTTTTTTCTTTTCTTTCTTATCAAACCACTTTCGTCTCCCACAATTACTTTCACAGTTTCACTCATAAAGGGGAAAGTGGAACAAAAAGGCTGGCTCATCTGGGTGACTTTATCAGGGTCAAACATAAAAGTCATTGGGCAAAGGTTTAAATGTGTAATTTACTAGCCCTAAAAGGTGTATTTCCCCCAAAATCTCAAGGGCCTATTTGGACGGTTAAGAAATTATGCAGGCTGTAATTTCTCAAACAAATGCTCAACTATATGCATGAGTGTACACAGTACAACTATTAGGGTTTTCGGCAGCTTTATACCTTAAAGCATTCACACCCGGCTAGTTAAAGATATTTTCTTTTGCCAGCTCGGATATAAATTTGGATAAAAATGTAGTTGCGTCTGCCGTCCGACTAGTTATTTTAATCTAAAAATTGAAAAAATTTGCTAAGCCATAAATGCTCTTATTTGCTTGGAATAAGCACGAATTTTTCCTCTTTTTTTAAATAGTGAAAATAGATAAGGATGAATATTTTGAATGAAATAGTTAAAATGATGAGACCGATGTAAGTGCTTTATAAAAATTGGTAGTTAAAATAGAAAAAAATTACATATATCCTCTCAAACTACCATTTAATTGCCAATGTCCCCCTAAGATCAACAAAAAGACAAAATGACCTTAATTTTTTTTATAAGACAAAAATGTTCTTATAAATTTGAAAAAAAAAAACTAAAACCAAAAAATTAAAAACAAAAAAAAAAAAACGAATTTTTTTTTTAAAAAAAAAAAAAGGAAAAAAAGAAAAAGAAAAAGAACAATTTATTTTTTTTTTAAAAAAAAAAAAACTTAAAATTATAAAAACAAATGAAAAAAAAAAACCGGTTTTTATTTTTTATTTTTTTACTTTTATTTTTATAACTTCTTTTATTTAAAGATTTTTTTAGATTTTTTTTTTTAAAAAAAAAATAATGATTTTATGAATGATATTTTTGTCATTAGGGGAGACATTAACATTTTTTTTGTAGTTTGAGAAGGACATTGACAATGAAATAGTAGTTTGAAAAAATTGTGTGTATTTTTCCTAAAAGAATATGTTCTTTAACTAAATATTTATTGAGCTAAAAGTGAATGCTTACTATCCTAAGATATACATGAGATAATTTTTAAGTATATGGCTAGTTTGTTTACCGGTGTGTTTTCGAAAAATTTTATCTTCAGAGTCTAGAACTTTGTTTTCTATAAAGGGTGTTTGCTCTATAGGTTTTATGAATGAAATAAGATCTATTATTTTAAAAAAATAAAAATAAAAGAAAAAAAGGAAAAAGAAAAAGAAAAGAAAAGATATACATGCGAGAGAGATTGCAAATGGCAGTGTTTTGATGAAATAAATTAAATACGATAAATTAGTATTTTTTCTGAGTGAGATACAAGAATTTACTTAAAGTTTAAATATATTGAGATAAGATGTGTGAATCTTAATTTAGAAAGAGATAGGTTCACAGATTTAAAAATAAAGGAAAAATCAAGTCTAGTCCTAAAGTTTTCATGCAATTTCAATTTAGTCTCTTTAGATTTTAATTTTGAAAATAAAGTCCTCAGTTTTTTTTTTTTTGGTTTCAAATAGCTCTCGATCTCCATAAACCTACTATCTAATTAAATAAAAGAATGTCATGTCAAACTAATTAATTAATGTCATGTGATTCTTGTTTGACATGTCATATACTCATTATACGTGTCATGTGGCACAATTACATTAAATTACAAGTTAGATTTGAAATTTTAAAGTAACCATATGATTTAGAACAATAGTTTTTGTTAATGTATTTTGGGGAGTATGTTTTGTTTTTGGTTTGGAAATGTGTTATAATATGACAAAAATGTGAAAAACTGTGTTTTATTATTATTATTATTATTATTATTATTATTATTATAGGAGTATTTTGTATTTGAGGTTGTTTGTTAATATTGTTGTTTTAAGGGGGGGAAAAAATGGACAAAAAAACAATAATTTTTACTGACTAAGCTAATACTTCCTTTTTCAATTCCTACTATTTGTTTTTCAAATAATAGGTGTGTTTTTTTTACAAACTAATTTCTAAAAATCATATAAGCTATTAAAAAAGTACGTAAAAATGTGAGAAATAAGTTTTATTAAAAAAATATGCGTTTTTCACGTGCTAATGAGCACGTACACATCAGAATAATTCTAGAAGTCCCTCATATATCATTATTGTGTCCCTTTAAAAATAATGTGGCTTTTAAAATTACCATTTGATCAAAATTCAATAGTGATCAATCACAAGCTCAGTGATAATTTTAAAAGTCACCTCATTTTTTTAAAAGACACAAAAATAATAAAGAAGTGACTTTTAACATTACCCATCACTTTGTAGCGGTCGATTTGTTGAAAATTTGGGTCGCATTGAAATGACAACAATGGAAAGATGTTTGACAAAGAAATACAACAAGACAGATGAATTATTCTCCTCCTTTTTTTCGGATCTTGACCAAAATTAATGGTTCCAGCATTTATCACGTTGCTTGTGGGGCGCAATTATGGAGAAATAAAAAAATGATGTTAAAACAAGTTTTTGTAATGGACGAAAAAAATAAAAATTACAAACATTTGGGTCCTTGAAAAGATAAGCAACGATGCTCCTCCAAGCAACCATGTCCCAATGTCCCATCCCTCCGCCCAAAAAATAAAGAAAGAAAAATCACTTTGATCCTTTAAAAAAAAAAAAAAACTATATAATCCAACCTCTAAAATTAAATGAGCAAGGTTATTTAATAGGGTGTTATACAATTAAGATGACATATTAGTAAAAAATCAACTTTTACTCTCTTCTTCTTTTTTTTTTTTTTTCTTTTTTTTTTTGGTAAAGATTGATTTTCATGATCACATTATCAAGTTGTATTACAAACTTTTGATAATAACAATAATCTTTATTGAAAAATCTTCAATCACCTACCGACAAAAACTCCTTAGATACAATATTACAAATACAAATTGGATTCTTCAATCCAAACTCTATCTATAACACCCAAAATAACCTATTTGGCTATAATATAAGTGGTCTTATTCACATCCCGCTTCACATGTTCTATCTTCCAAGTTCACAGTCAAAAAAATTCACCCCCATTTTGATTTCGTCCACAATATGACCATAAGTGCGTGCTTTCGGCCACTTGGATCCAAAACTCTTACCGCCTTAACAATTTATAGAGCATTTCCCTCCAAAATTTTATCATTGAAAATCATTTATCTACTGAAATCCATTGCACGTAAAGATGCTAAAGCTTTAGCCACCACAGGTTCAACTATGAAATTTCTGGTTGTATTTCGTGCAACCTGCCAGCCACAACAAACCTCTCAGAATCCTGAACAACTATACCCATACCAATCCGCTCAAGCTTCTTATCCATTGCGGCATCTCAATTAACTTTATACGTATCGAGAGGGGGTAAGTGCCACAAAGTTGGGATTTCTCCAAGGCTAGTACTTTTGTGCGCACATTCGAATTTCTCTTGGTAGCCCTTCGAAACTCATCCAAAGAAGAAATCTCCTCACTTGTAGAGTAAACTCACCTCCGTGGATCACAGTATCTATCCGGAACCAAATCTTCCTTACCACAATTGCCATAAGCTCAAGTTCCACTATCTCACAACGACCTATGAGGTCCTAAAAAATATGGGCAAATGTAGGCCGGACACCCCGTCGTGCATTTTTGGAGCTTTTTTGGCCCACACTCCTAAACATCTTTTGCCGAAGGGAGCTCCATAGAATATGCTTCATAGTTTCTGCTTCTTGCAAACAAAAAAGACATAAATCATCAAAGTCTACACGCGTCGGAGGAGATTTTGTTTGGTAGGAAGAAGATCATGGCACGCTCTCCACATAAACATTTTAACCGTGTTTGGAATTTTAAGATTCCAAATCATTTTCCATATTAAAGTCCCTGCACCCTTATCTGGAGCTCTCACTGCAACGAAAAGCTTTCAATTCCTTCTCTATATAGTATGCATTTCGAACCGAAAAAACTCTATTCGTTGTGCCTCGCCAAATGAGGGTATCATTTGCTTGCACCGGACTTAAAAGGATTTGACAAATAATATGAGCTTCCCTTGCATTAAATAGCATTACTCAAATTAAATTTAGTTCGGTCTAGCAATCATTTTCATCGTGAAATGATATAATTAGTTTTTTTTTTGGCCTTAATGATAAGATTCACGATTAGACAATTAGGTGATTAAGTAAACAGCTAGGGAATATACGCATGGCTCAATCACCAGGGGAGTTCAGTTATCATTGGACATGCACGTTAATTAGTTATGGAAATACCCAGCATTAAATTAGAGTTTTGGAGATCAAGCCCATGCATGTATTTTAACATAAGGAATATTATATTATATCAGCTAGCTATGGAACATATATATGGCCAGAATAGTATTAATTAATATAAGGATTAGATTTAGGGGTTCATGATGCTCTGGAATTTTAAATATACTCTACTATATATATGGAGTTCTTTTTATCCTAATTGTTATTTTTAAATTAAATGGATGAAGTTTTATCCCCTCAGCATTTGGTGTAGTTACCAACCCAACATTTATTACACTTACCAACCAGGCATTTATCATGAGTTAATAATATTTCAAAAAATTTAAATGAGGTGCATCATTTATAAATAAAGTTTTCTTTCAAATCTAGTTGAAAAAATTATGATAGCAGCACCGTCTGCTCAAATTTGTCCCTTTTTGATGCATTTACCTCGCGGAACCTGTGGTTTTTGATGCATACAAGTATTTTTGTTAAAACGTTGATACATAACTAATGAAATGCTTATAATATCTCCCTTGCCCGATAAAAGTATCTTGTCAGTATCGGTATGAATGATCTTTCCCTCGTGTTCAGCTATGGCGAGAGCCCCCGAATCTAGAGCCGCTTGGCGTTCCAACCCAGTTCCAACAATGCACTTTTTTGACCGAGAAAGTGGAACTGCCTGACGTTGCATATTAGAACTCATTAAAGCTCGATTCGCATCATTATGCTCGATAAAAGGAATTAGGGAAGCTCCAATAGAAAAATATTGGAAGGTAAAAATACTTGGAAGATGGACTTGTTCCCATTCAATAGTCAGGAATTCTTGACGGTATCTAGCTGGAACAACCTGTTCTTCTTGAATACCTCGATTAAGTGCCAAAGAGTTTCCTGCTGCTACAATATAGTATTCATCTCTACTTGGTGATAAATAGAGTGTCGAAATTAAATGCATGTTTTGATTCTCACATGCATAACTAAAACAAGATGCGTTATAAGTGGTGCATGCAATAACAAATGATGACAAATTTGTGTCGCTATGGCCATGGCCAATTAATCGACGAGAATAGTTGATATAAAATATTTTCAATAGTAGGGGTGTCTCATGTCATACTAAAGGGAAATGGATTGGAGCGGCTCATAAGCTACTAAGGAATGCATTCTCTATTATGGATCGATGAAGTGATCCGCATAGAAGAAGTCTCTCGGTGTGTTAATGATATTGTAATAGCTGAACATTTTGTTCAAGATTTTTCTCATCAATGATATGAACAAAAGATCTCACATGTATTTTTAACTTAACATGTGAGAATTACATATATTTTCTAAATTTATCAATTTAATAAATTAGGTTGGAAGAATCCAACACCAACATAGTTCAGATGAAAACTTTTATCCCCTTATGTATATTTTAAAAATAAAAATTTAAAAAACCCTACAGATCGAGTACATTTAGAAACTTTCAGAATATCCTAATCCTAATTAATTTAGGTTAATGTTAAGAGGGAAAAAGGGATCATCCAAATAAATATGAAAAAAGAAGCAAAGAAAACAAATACACAAAGGAAAGATAAAATTAAGATCTCTACACACTATCAGATGGTTGAGTACTTTTGAGTTTTGAGTGTACAGATAATCAGATCAGGTAACAAGAGTACTGAGGTGATCCATCCAAAATATGCTTATTTGGGAATCTTATCCTTTGTCTCTGTAGACAATGAATTATTACTTTCAAGCTTCGAACTAAATAAATAAATATATATAGAGAGAGAGAGAGACTGCTTTCTCTTTAACAGAAAGATCGACACATTTGAGGAACATTAACAAGCATTTTTGTCTCCATTTCTCTTCACCAAAGTGCCTTTGCAGGCCAGCCAATATACTCACAAGGCCACACATTCTGCCTCAAAGTACACCACCTCTCTCTCACACACACATATTTTTTCGATTCTCCCACTCTGTCATTTCCCAGTTCTGCGATTCCTTTGTCATTCTATTCTTTCTTTTTTCTTTTTTCTTTTTCTTTTAATAATTTTCGGGCCATTCTACATTTCTTATTGTAGTTATAGCCTTATGCCTGCCAAATTCCATCTTTAGCCAACCCCAATAAAGCTTTAAGCATTTCATCAACTCCGTATACAGTCACAAACAGCCTTTTACTGTACAGAATTAAAAATATATATAAAGTAAAATAGAGAGAATACGAAAAAAATTTCAGCCTACACCAACACCTGTGCTTCCCAAGTTATACCTTTTGCACCAGTCTGATTGGCTGTTGTAGCCAAGGCCACAAAAATTGTTGCACCTGATTCTTTTTTTCCCATACAAAATGAAATAAATAAATAAATAAATAAAAATGTGGCCTTTCCTTTTCCTTGAAAACAAGAGCGGACGCGGGACAAACATCCCATCAGGTTCAAGCTATGAATTTTTTTAATGTAAATAAAATTTTTTTTTTGGATGAATAATGTAAATAATTTTTTAAGGTCATGCTCGAGGCGAAGCCGAGTCTAATTGACCCAATGCATGTAAAAAAACGCCTGGTATGGGTTTAGAGTTTATCGTTTAAGAGTAGATAAATACACGAAGTGACCTGTTTTAAAAACTTCGCGATCATTAAAAAATAAAAAAATAAAGAGCTGGGGGCAAGAAAAAGCTAGCACCATGATAATTCCCTCCACGAGAGAGAGAGAGAGGGAGATAGAGACTTATTGATAGTCTCTCTCTCTCTCTCTCTCTCTCTAGAGATGGCACGCAATACCTTGGATTTTTCCTCAACCTTTCAACGGCAGAACCCAACAGCAATCATCATGCCCTCCTCCCTGCCCTTCCCTCTGTCTCTCCACCACCATCATTACCCCCTCACCACTCCCACTCCTTCCTTTATCATCATCCACCAAAAAAACCCACCAAAGCCAAAACAAACAGCAGAAGAAGAAGAGGAAGAAGAAGAAGAAGAAGAAGAAGAAGAGGAGGAGGAGGTTTTCCATATATGTATGAGAAAACCCTACTTTTAAGTTTGAATCTTTTATGAGTGAAGGGTCTTTTACTTCAAAGGATCCAACAACTCTTGCTCTCGGGGAATCAAGCGTCTCGGTCCGATCGTTTGCTAGATCAAGCAAATTTTATATAAGTTTTTTTAAAAGCTTTGCCTTCAGCCTTCATGATATATTTTTCATTTTCATATCTTAAGTCAACATATCCGCTTTAATATGTCCTTCTAATGCTTACTTTTGCTGTTTCCATGTATGCAAAAAGAAAGGAACAATATAATTGCATTTTTCCATGTGTGCTTGCAATTAATTGTCACCAAAAAAAAAAAAAATTACGATCTCTAGCTCTTTTTCTCTTCAGTTTTAGATGTTTTCTTGGCTTCTTCTGGATTTTTGCTTGGATAATATTGCTGGTGCAATCATATATATGGAGAAATTGGTGTTTCTTACTAACTATGGTATGTTAATAAGTGCTTATATATATATATATATCATGTGTGTCGTATTCTTGAGTACATGAATAATTAATCGATAAAATTAATCTTGGAAGAGTTTAATCCAAATGACTCAGAATTAACTTTGTTTGTTGGCCATGTCCAATGTAAGCAAGGCATATAGATATAATTGTTAAGCTAGGGTTTGCTATTTCATGCCTAGCTAGCTCCAACATTTTAATCTATTATGTAATTCATTATATTAATTACTTGATCCATATGAAATAATCTGTGCTTTTTAGTAATAATTATAAGACGATGATGAGCTAGGATGCATGATCATGGTGAAGAAATTGACACACTAATTCAAATGATTAATAATTAGCTATATATGTTATATATATATAGATGTGTGCATGTGAGTATACATGATAGTGTTTGAACGTATTAATCTCTGTCTCCTCTAAATTAATTAATTATATATGTGGCAATTAGAATCTGTCTGGCCATAGAGTTTTTCTTTTTTCTTTTTTTTTAAAAAAAATCTTTTTTGGAGTATTTTCCTGAAGATAGAAAGCCATAGTTAGATCTAGTGATCATATACCTAAATTATATTTGAAGAGATCGATAATTATATATATATATACCTTAATTATTTACAATCCTTTTCTTCTTTTGTTAATCTCCTTGCACTTAACTTGATCCAGTTGTTCTCTAATTTGAACTTAGCTGTCGGCTATAGGAACATTTTTCATGAGAAAAATAATGTTCACAATGAGTTTTTCTTTTGACATTATAGAAAGAGAGATTTTCTAAGCCTCTGACCGCCTACAATTTCACCCATTTGGATCATCTCCCGTTTATTTGAATGGGAGAGGAACCGGTTAGTTTAAGTGGATGGGCAAAATAGTTTAAAAAAATATAAAAAGACAATTTTGCCTTTAGTTTTATACTAACTGCTCTTCGATCTCCCGTTCAAATGAACTGGAGAGGATTTTCCACAATTTACGCGGTTTCTCTTCCAAGAAGTCGTAAAAGAAGAATATGTGTAACTAGTTAAGCCTTGAAATAATTTTTCTCTAAAATGTAGTATATATCTTCTATATCATGTGTTTCATGTGGGGGGGAAATTACAAAGTCAAGCGAAATAAATGTTTTTCACCATTTTTTTTTTACTAGAAGAACATATACACTGTAATTAGTGGTTAATTCTACCGAGTCTTCTTTCTTAAAGTAAAAAGAAAATAAGAAGATGTAGATCTAGTACATGCATGCTTTGAAATTTGAGTGATTATCTAATCTCAGTACTTTGCATATGACTTTAGCAAATTACGTAACATATTTGGGGTCCCTAGCTTTCTCACCTTTTATGTTGACTAGAGCTTGCCTTTTTCTTTTCAAATGAAGCATGCTTGATGTGTGTATGCATGTTGACTGCAAGCCTCAAGCTTGACCTGATCTCAATCGATCCATTCAAACTCTTTCGATGTTCTAGCTTTGTTGATTGATATTAGAGCCACATTGATTTGTATATATGGTGAGAAATTCATTAGTTGCGAGCTCGAAATATGGGTTATATGTCTTCTTTAAAAACAAAAAAGGTACATCTGGAACTATATTCGAGTTGAGGCAAGACATGTGTCAGACCCATCTATCATATCAAAAATTGTTTAACCATAATTTTAACCAAAGATTTGTGTTGAACATTGATAGAGCATTGCATTCATATGTAAGTAGTTTTAAGATATGAATTTACTCATTCTGCATTTTGTTGCAAATTTGCAATGGGCACTTCTGTGAATAAGTTCATTTCCCAGAATCATTAAATTATTTCATTCAAGTCAAGATAATTGAATATTTAATAATTTTTTTAAAAAAAGAAAAAAAAGAAAAAAGAAAAAAGAAACCAAGATAATTGTGATGGTGATGAGCACATTGCAAAATTGGACAGGTCACTTTCGGTCCTTCAAAATAAGCAAGGACATAAATTATGCAAGTTACCAAACCCCTTTCCCTAGGCACGCGTGCTTCCATATATATAGGAATAAATAATCTTACGGTGTAGCCCATTTTGACAGACGGTTTAAACTGTGCAACGTCATTTAAATATCGAAAAAAATACAAAATCAATTTTCGTAATTATTGGGTTTAAAAATGACTTAAAAGTCTTTTATGATAAACATGAATAACAAATAACTTCTCATTATGAATTTCTGTTTGAAGTGTTTACGGAAGTCGTCGCCAAACAACTTCGAATCATTTGAGTTGATTCAACGATCCCCTCTAATCAATTTGAGGTGGTCGGACCTCCTCTTTTTTTTTTCTTTTTTTTTTTATCTCTCTTTTTTCCGCATTGAATAGGGAAAAAAGAAAAAAGTTTCAAAATATTCAATTTCTCAATTTTATGTTTACTTTTAATAGAAAAGGTATTTTAATTATTATTTTTATTATGTTATCCCCTTGTATAATAATCCTCCTTAACCGATTGAATATCTTAAATCGTTAAGTTTCACCAATATCGATAAAAATGAGTAAAGTCCAGTCAAAGATTATCTGTCGCCCTATCATAGTTTCTCGTGTACGTATATATATATATATATTCATGCATACTGATAGATAATTTTGGTGATTATGGATAACAGCCCACTTATGAGGTGGCTATAGATCAAGGACAAAGTTTTTCTTTATATTTTTTATTAAATTGACATGTTACCTCTATCTTTATAGTATGCAATTTTGCCATGTATTTTTAATAAGACAGTATGTTAAAAGTGCATGTAAAAATTACATGTTCTAATATTACATATCAGTCATTCACAATATATATATATATGTGTGTGTGTGTGTGAGTTTAATAAACTTAATTGAAAGAATTTTCTCCACCCCAGTTTGAAGAAAAACTTTATTCATAAGATTAATACTACAACCCACATCATGTTAGGAGGTGTTAGAATATTAATTAAATTCATTATTTCTTATTAGTTTAAATTTTTATGATAAATGGTGATTTAACATGGTATATTTTTTTTTTAAAAGATTTAACATGGAATTAGAGCAGAGGTTATGAGTTTAAATTTTGTTTATATTATTTACCTCATGCTTCAATTAAATATTACAAGTGTTGAGCCTCATATACTAAGAGAGAGTTTAAACACACACGTGATGGGATTGTTATTAATTAAATTCATCATTTTTTTTATTAATTTAAACTTTTAAGATAAGAATAGAATCATTCTCTATTTTAAATGAAATAAATAGCATCAATTTCATGATCTCAATTTAAGTTTAAAGAGATAATATGTTCCTAAAAATCTGTTTAAGAAGAGCATATCTTTAGGGTTCAACATACAAAAAGGCACGTCACACAGGCTGCACAAATCTTCTCAAATTATAAAATAATATTTAGGCAGTTCATGACTTCATGGTTCTAAATGTTATGCCCACGTTCCCAATGATGTCAAGAGGTTGGAAGAATGGGGAAAACATATTAATAATAAATAATTTTTAGAAGAAGAAAGAATTTCTTGGCCAACAAGTAATATAAAGGACAAATATGCAAGCTTGTAAAAGAAGAAATCTTAAAAATGTCATTAGAAGTGGGGGAGAGAGTATTATGGTAAAAAGAAAAAAATGTCCATAACCTCTGGATTTTTAGTAAGAACAATGATCCTTTTTTTGCTTTATCCGGAATTTGTATGATTGTAGCAGTTGATCCACCAATAATCTTACTGTCAAAATTTGTCAACCCAGTAATAATTTTTATTTTTATTTTGGTTGATATTTTTGTGAGTCAAATTTTCAAAATGTGTCCCGATCAGCTTCACCCATTTGGTGAACAGAAAAAAAAAAAAAAAAATGGTGAGTGAACACTGCTCACTATTAGAGCATTCATAATAGTCTCACCAAATTTTACTCACCAAAGTAACTAAAAACCACTTTTCTCTATTTTGGTGAGCCACTTTTTTAAAATTCTCTCAGTAGCCTTACCATTTTAACTATTCACTATCATTATTTCATTTAAATAATATTTTTCAAATTTCTTTATTCTTTTTCTATTTAATCTTTTTATATAACAAGCTATCATATACCTTTATCTTGAGAATAGACATTGTTAAGAAATTCACAAAAATTTTCATTTGCTTCTCAACCAAATTCAAGAAAGAAAAAAAAAATGAAAAAAGGAATAAAGATAAATGAAATAAGATAAATAAAGGCTTTTTTTTTTTTTATGAAAAGAACCGCAAAGTTTATGTAGGGACAAATAAACATTCGTGTCCATGAAATAAGAATATCATCGTGTGAGAAAGATGGGAGAAGAAAATGAGAGAAAAAAATGAAAAAAGTGTGCTGATCATGTGAAAGAGAAAGGAGAAATAAAATGGTGAGGGAGTTGGTAAGTGAATATTACTCATCAAAATTAGTGAGTAATTTCACTAATCAAAACTTTTTGATTAAAGTAGTGAGGCTGCTAGGAGTGGTTTTTTTTCGTGTTTTTATCAAATTAGTTCACCAAAATAACTAAAAAGTTATTTTGGCGAGGCTACTAAGAATGCTCTACTGTTCACTCACCAAAACAACAAAAAAATTATAAAAATTTTGTCTATCATTCTTTTATTTATTTATTTATCTATCATGTATCAAACACAACTTTCATTTTAAAAAAGATTATTTTAAGGAAATAATGATAGTTGATAGCTAAAATGCACTGCAACCCATGTGGGCAATTACAGGAGATTCCAATCCCTTATAGCGGTTTGAAATCCTTACAATGAGCTCTTCTACACATCCTCCACTCATCCTCCCTTCATCATCCTTTTATAATAAAAAAAAATTGATTTTTATTAAAAAGTTGTCTCTGATGTCACATCATAGACAACTTTTTAATAAAAATAAATTTTTTAAGGAAAAGAGGGTGATGAAGGGGGATGAGTGGAGGATGTGACATCAGAGACAACTTTTTAATAAAAATTAATTTTTTTATTATAAAAGGATGATGAAGGGAGGATGAGTGGAGGATGTGTAGAAGAGCCCCCTTACAATTAACTGTTTGAATTGTAGGAATCGCAAAATCCACCTGCCCCAAACGGCCTGGGCATGTTGCCCAATTGCACGGATCCTTATGTAGATATGGGCTGGCCACTTATCTGAAATGCAATATTATAGACAGGTGTCGTAAGCCTGTTGATGTAGACGTGTGCCTGTTGAGCCTCTGTACGGTTGGGCTCTATGATCCGGATTCCTGGCTTAGGCTAAGTCCAATTGCTGAATCAGCGGCCGAAACTGATGTAAATGGGTTGGACTTTAAGAGGGCGCGGTGGATTCATGTTCATCTGTTGCTTGAAAATGCAGGTCCAGTCTCAATTCAATAAGCCCGTAATTGCTTTAAGAAATCACAGTAGAGTAATCGGACAAAAAAATCAAGAAAAACCAACATCATTTTGCAACCATAAGTTATGTTTTATTTTGTACATTGATTAAGGGGATTTCGTAGACAAAAAGTTTAATTTTAAATCAAATCGTAAAAAATAAACTGTTTAAAATTGGGATTGCATTTTCTAAAAAATTGCGATTTGAAAACGAACGATTCTAATATGAGAAGGCAGGTGGGCTCTGCCCCTACTTGGACATGTGTTTAAACAGTTCAAAGTGCAGGACCTGCCTCTCCACATAAGTGCATAACCTACATGTTCTCTCACATTAGCTATCTGAGCAAAAACACCAACTACTTAGAAAAACAAAAACAAAATCAAAATAACAAAGAAGAATGATGCGTTGTTGGCATTGTGTATATAGTATGCAAGAGTTACCTTATTATTGTTATTGCGTATAAAGTAATGTTAAAAATTATATTTTTATTTCAGAATATTAACATGACAGTCTGAACCAACTATTGAATTGTTTTAAAAAAAAAAAAAAAATGATTAGAACTGCCACATTATATTGAGCTAAAATTTTAGAATAAGACCTCCCCTGGTTTCTATCTACTTGAGAAGAAAATCCAAGACAAAGTATAATAGAAGGCTTAAACAAAGTTGGAAATTAAGCCACCTCTCATCTCCACCTCAGGGTGGAGCTTGCCCCTACCCTCCAAGTTCCAATTGGTCCTATTAAAATCTATAAAAAAATTTCATTTTTGGCGTAAAATGTTTTCTGGAAAATATTTCCGACATTTTTCGATTTTGGTAGGTGCTAAAATAATAGTCAACCTGAAAATGATTTATGTTTGACTAAAAATACTTAGTAAATTTCGAAAAATGATTTACGCTTTTTAAAAGCATATATCATTTTCTCCAGACAGCAGACGCAGTTCATCCTCTTTTAAATGATGCAGTCAACTTCCGACAAGCCATATTCCGGCACCGGACAGAAAACGGTCGATGTCGGAATCTGAAAATTTATGCCAGAATCTGACAACGTCCGGTCACCATTGCTGGATTCCGGCCAAACTAGCCTGAATCTAGCAATTTGTGCCAAATTCCAACCATCTGACCGGAATTTGGCTAGAACGGCCGGATTATTGCCAATTGGCCAAGGTCTGGCACAAATGGCCGAATTCTGGCGAAACTGGCCGGATTCAAGCCTTTATCGCTGGAATCTGGCAACAGTAGCCGGAATGTAATTTTTCGCTATTGATGATCTTTTCGTACGAGTCAAACGCCAAAAAATATTTTCAGAGAAATTATTTTTTCTGAAAAATAATTTCACTAAAAATATCTTGTGATGAAAACCATTTTATGTCGAAACAAATGAAGCATAAAATTAACTTTTTATTCCCTCAATTTATTTTTTTTTTTTTCTTTCAGTTTTGTCCCTTCCAACCCTAAAATTCTAATTGTGTCCCTGTCCCTTGCCAGTTGCCAGTTCACACAACAGACTAGATAGTATTATTTAAATCAAGACTTGTCAATAGTCATTTGGCAAAAGGAAGCAAAATTTCAGAGATTGAATTGTCTTATTAATGGTGCTCCAGACTCTAATAAATATTCCTCCGGCCACCATATTCTATGCAACCTTTCTTGGAAGGAAACCTTGATACGAAATCAGATTGGGGGTGTGGTATTTGAAAGGAACACAAAGACTTTACGTAGATTCTAAATATGCTTTCTACCATATTATATGCAAGCTCTCTTGGCAGGACACAAAATAAATAAATGAAGGTTATTGGGTTATTTATGTGTATTTGTAACGATACTCGGACTTTATTTTAGTGCATTAAAAAGGAATGAGTTTTTTATTCCCACAAGCAAAGGAAAAGGAGCTATCAGCCTATCACTATCATAAAAGTTGGCAATATGGGGTCAAAGCATCTAAGTTTGGATCACGTTGAAACGTGTGTATAATATTTTATGGGTTAATTTTAATTTAGTCTATTTAATTAAATAAGTTATACTTCTCGACCTTAACTTACTCATTTCATATTGGATTCGTGTTAGATTTGTGGGTCGTATAAAAAATTGATAGCCATAAATGTTTTGTGTTGATTTGAGCTGTGTTGATGCATAAATATAAAATTATATAGGTCAATCATAGCCCGGACAATTTAATTAAACGGATCAGAACCATCAACTTTAAGTCGATAATTTTGTGTTGAGTTCTTATCAAATTCGCAAATCATATAAACAAGTGTCAACCTTAAGTTATCCGATGAACTCTTAAAGGTACGTAATTTCAATCTTTAAAAGCCCTTTTAAAAAAGAAAAATTAAAAATACAAATTATTGCCTGAGCCTTTAACACCCTTTAACTTGACAACCCCCTAAAAAAAAAAAAAAAAAAAAAAAAATTAGTTAAAGTTCCTTCCAGTGGACCACTAGGTTGAATAAAAGTTTTCTTTTTATTTTATTTTTTTATGTGTGCGAATAAATTGAATTTCTTTTTTGTTAGATAATAGACCTCATTTAGTGAATGAGAGTTTTTCTTTTTCTTTTTCTTTTTAATAGTGAATGAGAGTTTATATAGAATACTAAAACTTATTTAATGTAGTTTATATTTTGTAAACATTATATGTTAAATGTAATCTGAGAGGTGATGGGTGCATGTTTCCTCTACAAAATAGTTTTTGGTATTTTTTTTTTTAAAAAAAAAAAAATTAATAATAATAAATTGTACAATCAATCAAAAATCCCGTAAACTTCAATCTCTTGTCTCTTTCGTTGGGTCAATCTTTTTTTTTTTCAAAAAAAAAAAAAAAAAAGGGTTGACCAACTGATAAATCCAGGCTATCCATCATTATTTATTTATTTTTGTAGAATATTGGAAAATAAGATGAAGAAAAAAAGGCCCCAAGCTTATGTTTGACAAGTCCTATGAAGAACATTTCAAACTTAAAACATGTGATTATTTATGAAACATCTCCAACTAATAAATGATTATTAATTTGAGTACCCCAAATATAAATTATGGCAATTGCAAATATCAAGCCGAACGATATTAAACACAAAATGGCTGCACTCTTTTGCACGAGGAAATACGTTGCTCCCAGCTCTCCATTTTAAGTCATTTTATGGTTTATATATATATATATATTGTATTTAAATGGTGTATATTATTATATGTTATTTTAATATTTTAAATAGTGTGACTGTATTCACTATATAATAACATAAATTCTGTTAAATTTGTAAAATTTAATAACATATTTTTTTTTAATAGCATATGTTTTACACTGAAATAATTGTGTTAAAAAAATTGATTGAACCCATTTTTTATTTTTATTTTTATTTTTATTTTTAGAAAAAACAGTCCATATAAAATATTTATCGCGTGTGTAGTGGGTAAATTTGTCTACAAAAATATAAACAAACAATTTTACCTTTCATATTATATTAACTAAATATTCTCCGATTCATTTAAACTAGAGATAGTTCAAACCCGTGTTACCGTTGGTAGGACCAAAATACGCCATGTCACTGCCCATCTTCTAGACTGTCTCTCCTGAGTCTCACCTACTCCAAATAGCTCGACAAAACTATATTTAAATTTGTAAATATTTTCATGCTCCATGAGATCTGCTTACCGTTAAAAATAATTTGGAGCCACGATTGTTACATGTTAGAGTTTTACTATAATATTCTTATAAATTTGTGTTAATTAATTCACATTTTATAAAAATTAGTGTCACGTATGCTATTACATCAGTCTGTAAATATCGTAGTCACATAAACTGCTACATAGCAATTTACATTTTAGTGGTTGAAGTCATCACGTCGGAAGTGTCTTATAAATTAGCACGTCTGTTTATATGAAATTTATAATAAAATCTGCAATATCCCAAACAACACTCGTATTAATAATAATTGAAGACAATTGTGGCAAGGGAGTGGGTGTTTATTATTATAACAACAATAATAATATCCCAAACAACACTCATATTAATAATAATTGGAGACAATTGGGGGCAAGGGATTGGATGTTTATTATAATAACAACAACAATAATAATATCCCAAACAACACTCATATTAATAATAATTGGAGATAATTGCGGCAAGGGAGTGGATGTTTATTATTATAACAACAACAATAATAATATTAATAATATTAATAAATGATTGTAGTATTGGTGGATGACAAGTACAGCAGTGGAATGTCAATCTTTTATACAAAGCACGTCTTGTTTGTTATCAATGTCTTAGAATATAAGGAATCCATGCAGCAGTTGTACTGTTTCTCTACCAAATTTCAGCATACGTAAGCTTGCTCACGAACGTCAGATTTGAGGAGGTTTTTTAAAAAGAAAAAGAAAAAAATTTGTTTATTATTATTATTTATTTATTAAAGTATATTTAAGTATAGATGATTTTCTGGGTATATCATTTGAGCATCGACATTTAAATGGTAAAGCAACCTCTCATTTTCCTATAAAAATCTCAATAACCAGAAGAAAATCCGGCCTTATATATTTATATATACACCAATTCGATGTTGTCAAGTAAGAGTGAAAAAATGAGGATCCGGACGTAGTTGTTAGTAATATTCGCATAATGTGATTATTATTTTTAAGTATTTACATCCACGTGATTATTACGGTTATTAAATGCGATTATTATCCACTATCCGCATATGCGGTAATGATAATTTTAGATTATTATCCAAATCTATATGCAAGCATAAATAATGCGGTTATTACTATATGCAAGCTTACACAATTCATGATTATAAGCCATAGATGGTAATTGTCTCATAGAATAATCAAGATTTTGATTACTCAAAGAAAATCAAAAAGTAAGTGTAGTGATGTATAACTTTGAGATGATAGTAAAAAACACCTAACTTACCGAAATCAAAACAATGTCATTTTAGTGAATCTAATATATATAAAGTGTATGCGGATGCGGTTAATACTTTAAAATTGCATATAAAGTGTATGCAGTATACCTTAAAATCGAATCTGCATCTGTATATGCAGATATCGAATAGTGGTTAGGTGCAGATAGCAGATACATGCGGTTATTATCTGCCTGCATTTTCACTGCTAGTCAAGTCTGATAAAAATATATATAGCATTGACGTGAAACAACTTAATGGAGATGGACTTTATTAGGGGAGAGCGAAAACCCCACGGACCCGCCCCAACTCCCACCCCACGCCCCGCCCCTAAAAACACAGGTTTTAGTGTTTTTTTCGCTGGTACGGGTTAGATTTTAACCAACCCGTGTGGGGCGGGGCGAGGCACGGGTTTTTTTCCCATGGTTCCCCGCCCCTCCCCGTGTAAATTAAAAACAAAAAACCCTAATTTGTTAACCATTTTTCTTCTCTTCCAGCACCACCCCCCCTCATATTTCCTTTTTCTATTCTTCTTCTTCCTAGCGCCGTAGCCCTTCCTCTTCTCTTCTTCTTAATCTTCAAAGAATCACAAAGAGCTAGGTCATCTCTTGACTGAGAGAGGAGTTTGTCAAAAAGTGTTTCCCCAGATCTCCCAAGCGAATCAGAAGGGGGCGTGGTTTTAGTCCCTCTTCTTCTTCTTCTTCTCCAAAGCCTTATTCAAGTATTGCTCTATCTTATTCTTCAGGTTCTGCTCTATCTTATTCTCCAGGTTCTGCTCTCTTCTTCTTCAGGTTCTGCTCTCTCTTCTTCTCCAGGAACTGCTCTATCTTTTTCTCCAGGAACTGCTTTTTCAAATTTTAGTTTTTTCCCCATTCGACGATGCCTAGCCTGTATATATATACTTTAACCCATTTATTTTTTGTTTTGATAAAACTCTGAATGACTGAATGTGATTGTTTGCTCATTATATATACAGAATTCTACTTATGATTATTGATCTAGGTTTTTGGGTTGTGTTTGATTTTTAGTTGTGTTTTATGTTTGGATGCTGGGAAAGTGTGGGAAAAGGGAAAGAATTGGAATTTTGAATTGTGGGTTTTGCTTTTCGGTTTTTTGGTTATTAGGGGAACTAAACCCGCGGGGATCCCCGCCCCAGACTTTATAATATGAAATAAGAGTAAATGTTGCAGATGTTCTTTAATGATTGCTTCCTTTAAGGTAAGACCATTATATATATATATATATATATATATATATATATATATATATATATATATATATATATTATAGACTATCTTTTTATCTTCGCGTTTTAAAAGCCATATCAATTTTGAAAGGATAAAAAAACGGTCCTTAATAAGTTAGCATTGTTTGTGTGTGTATGTGTCTGTGTGTATATATATTTGAGACATGCTATTTAGTATATTTCAGTTATTCTTCCATCTTCTCATTTTAAAAATTAATTATTAGATTTGTAGGACTATGGCTGATTTTCAAAAGAGAAATTATATTTCTCCAACTCATGTCAAACTCCAACAACTTTTTAAAAAATCAATCATTGGTGTAACTCAAAGTGTAGAAAAATAGATCCAATGATTTATTTAAAAAAAAGGTTGGATGAGAGTTGGACAGGAGTTGAATAAGTAGCTTGTCGATCTCTTTTCAAAATGAGATGATATGAAAATACAAAAAAGCATTTATCAATCTATATATATATTGTTAAAGAGAAATGCTTTGTTGCATCTTCTTGTACATCTTTTGTATATTTACGTACAACTGGTACAAGAGATTTATCAATCTACCATTGAATCAGTGAGATGAGAGACCCACATGTGAGTCCCGGATTCAGTGATAACTATGCAAAAGAGATTTACAAGAGAATTACGCGTATCTCATTGTTAAATCATATGTTATCTCAAAATGCTTAAGGTGGATTTCAGAAAGAAAAAAAAAAAAAAAAAAAAAAAAAAAAAAAAAAAAAAAAAAAAAAAAAAAAACTTAAAGCGATAGCAAATGATGAATTTTTAATTATTTAATTAGCATTCTAATATTCTTCACTTGTGAGCTTAAAGTCTCTCTAAAAAAGTGAGTCTTAACATGTAAAATATTTAATGAATTAAGAAATTAACTATATATAAAATTAGGGTTCGAACTTAAGACCTTTGCTATAATAAAATAATCACTAGTGGTATAAAAGACGTAAGTTTTTTAGATTAGTAATAATTATATTTATAAAAAAACAAGTAATAATTATTATATATATATATATATATATACACATTCCTATCTTTGGTACTTCCATTGAACTCAAGTAGGGGTGCTTAAGGAAGGTCTCCAAGACAACTTCCATAATTCATATTTCAGTACTGTACCATTTTTTTTATAAATTAAAATTAAAATTAAAACTAGAAGATTATACAAGTTTTTTTTTTTTTTTTTTTTTTAAATTTTTCTATTGAAGAGGGGAAAAGGGTATAAAAGTGAAGCTGAAAAAGGTGTGATGAGCATTGATATTCGAAGCTCAAAAAGGGAAGGAATACTTACATCAGCTGAAGAGGACAGGAATAATTTGAAGTAATGGTCCCATTTACACGTAGATTTTTATTATTTTTTATTTTATTTATAAATTATGAACTGATTGGAAGTTTTGTAAAATTATATTGCATTATTTCTTCTTCTTCTTATTTTATTTTATTTTTTTTTCCTGTTTTGATTAAACACCGGACTTAATTCCTTGAATTGAAGGATGCTAAAAGCAAAAAAAGATTTTTTCAAATTATTTTGCTGATTTTTGCATAAAAATCAAAGAAAAATACATTTTTTTTTGCTCTCTTTTTGTTTTTTCGGATTCTTGATTTTTCGTTTTCTAACTTTCATATTTTGATTTTAAGAATTATATTCTCCCTCACATGAAGTTCAAATATTATATCTTAGATTTAAAAAATAATAATACCTTCAAATTAAATGAAGGACCATAGATTTGTGAGCAATGGGTTGAAATAATATAATTCATTTGATTCATTTTTTAATTAATTTAAGTCTTAATGTTTGTTAATGTGTTTTTGGGTTTTTTTTTTTTTTTTAAAAAAAAGTTTTATTACATAATATATATGGGAAAACTAATTTTGTGTTATAACGTGTGTTTTATGTTTTAAGTTGTTTGTTAATGTATTTGTCCTAAAAATTAAAAAAATAAAGACAAAAAACAAAAGCACTAACAAACATAATATTTTTTCAAGTTTAAAGGTAGAAATAATACTTTCATATTTTAACAAAATGATAATTAGTATTTGCATGTCAATTAAATATTCTATTAGTTGGTTTAATAGATATTAAAAAAAAAATTAAGGGGGTGACACTGATAATAAATTTCAATTCAACCCTAAGCCCCCCCCCCCCCCCAAAAAAAAAAAAAAAAACACAATTGGATGTAAATCAACTAAGAGGAGGGAGATCGTACAATATAATTCGGTAGAACTACCAGAAGCTGAATATACTCAATATAGGCTATATTTGTTAAACTTTTCAAAAAGTAATTTCGTTTTCAAATACAAAAACAAATATTTCTTTTTTTTTTTTTTTTAAAAAAAATGAAATACTTTTCAAAACACAATTTTTATTTTTATTTTTCCATACATCTTATTATTATTTTTTTCTTTAAAAAAAAAAAATACAAAATCAGCCCATATAGTTAGATTGATTTACAAGAAGCACCCTAAGGTTTAATAAAATGGCTTAAAACTTTTCATGGTAGGCATAAATAGCAAAGAACTCTCAAGATCCTAAAGAGATCCCACTTCCTCGTGAATTTATCTTGAATCGGGATCTTTTGGCTCAACTTTATCCTAATTTCCGAACTTTCGCTTGAAATTTTGATAAAAACCATCAGAGTTTACTTTTGCACTAATAATAATACAACATGTGTCCTCTAATAAAATATAGAAAAAGAAAAATAAGAGAAATTATATATATATATATATGATCAGACCACCCTAAGCCTAAAAGGTTTAAGCAAAAAGATACTAAAAGCAATAGGTAGAAATAATATATACTAAAAGCAAAACAATTTAAAGGATAAAGTTTTCCGTTAGGAAAAAATTATTCCAACTCAATTTATTAAAATGATACGTGTTTAAAATGTTGTAATTTTTAAAAAATGTAGGTGGTAATTACATAATCTATTAAGAATGTAAAATCACATACATTTTAAACACGTGTCAGTTTAATAGATTGAATTGAAAAAAAATTTCCCTACCAATTTGAAGGAAAAAATTATTATTATTCAAACACGTCAAAACCATCAAGCACGTGTGGTGCCCTCTCTAAACATTCTTCTATTCATAAAAAGAAAAACAATTTAGACAAAAATCATCATAATTATATATGGCAGTTATAGAAAAATTTAATAAATGGCATTGCTCTTTAAATGGTGTTCAATCATCAATGTTCACAATGGCATGTCATTGATGTAAAAAATCCAAAATAAAGCCTTTTTCTTTTGGTGAGTAGTAAAATTAAAGCCTTCTCTTTACCTTTGTTATTTAATTGACCGGCCAATGTAATAGAAAATAAAAAATAAAATAAAAATAAAAAGACAGTCAAATATCGGCTGCTTAAAGTGTAACTATTATAAACTGCCACAAGTTGCCCAAAACAAATTAAGAAAGAAAGTCGTTAAGCACTTAAAAGCAACTAATCTCAATCTTCAACTGTTAATTAACAATTAACAAAGTCCCATAACCACTCTTCCTCACCAAGACCCGGTCCACAGACTCCACACGATTCTAATTTCTATTCGACCTGAAAAGTCCATCGCTCACCACCAACATGCTCTCTTCCCAGAATCCCTCATCCGCTCTGTCCAAACCCTCGCGCTAAAGAATATAAAACTATTGAGGGAATCCAGAGAGGAGATAAAGAGAGAAAACCCGATGGTTGGGAATGGGAAGCACAGGTGGAAAATCTCGTTCCACCGCTCTAACTCGAAGCCAATGGAGCCCAAGCAACCCGTCAAGGAATTCCTATGCCCCATTTCCGGCTCCCTCATGTATGACCCGGTCGTCGTCTCCTCGGGTCAAACCTTCGAGCGCGTGTCCGTACAGGTGTGCCGGGACCTGGGGTACTCACCCAAGCTGGAGGACGGGTCGAGACCCGATTTCACGGCCGTGATTCAGAACATCGCCATCAGATCGACGATCCTTAGCTGGTGCGAGAGCTCTGGTACGGAGCACCCGAGGGCACCGGATTACAGCTCCGTGGAGAGGATTGTCCGTACGGAAATGGCGGCGGAGCAGGAGAAGAGGTCGCAGGAGATTAGGGTTTCCGAGAGGGAGTTGCTGAAGGGTGTGGCGGATAAACCGCAGGTGATTTTCTCGCACGCGGCGACCGAGTTGGGCCACCGAGTCAACCACTTCTACTCGAGCTCGTCGGAGGAATCGGTGGTCATAGGGGCGAGTCCGGCCACCCCTTTGCCTCTCGCGACTCGGCCCTTGTGCTACGCGTCATCATCGTCTTCTTCCGAAATTGTAGAGAGCGAAACGCAAACCCAAACCATAAACCCTAGCTCTTCCACTCCGGAGGAGGACCAATTCCTTCTGAAACTGAAGAGCCCCGAGGTGTTCGAGCAAGAAGAGGCCGTGGTCTGGCTGAGAAAGCTCACTAGGACCAGAGAGGACCTCAGGGTCTCTCTCTGCACCCCTCGGCTGCTCTCCGCCGTCCGATACTTAATCTTGTCCAAATACGCTACCGTACAGACCAACGCCATCGCGTTGTTGGTGAACCTGTCTCTGGAGAAGCTCAATAAGGTCCAGATCGTACGGTTAGGATTCGTCCCCCTCCTAATCGACGCGCTGAGGGGCGGATTCGCTGATTCGCAGGAGCACGCGGCCGGTGCGCTCTTCAGCCTAGCGTTAGAAGACGACAATAAGATGGCCATCGGAGTGCTAGGAGCTCTAGCGCCGCTAATGCACGCGCTGAGGTCGGAAAGCGAGCGGACCCGTCACGACTCGGCGCTGGCGCTGTACCACCTAACCCTGATCCAGAGCAACCGCGTGAAGCTCGTGAAACTCGGGGCCGTGCCGACGCTGCTGGCGATGGCGAAGAGTAGGAACTCGGCGAGCCGAGTGCTGTTGATCCTATGCAACCTCGCGGTGTGCGCGGAGGGGAAGTCGTCAATGCTGGACGGGAACGCGGTGGAGTGTCTGGTGGGGCTGCTGAGGACGGGGGACGACGGGGCGGTGGATTCGGAGGCGGCGAGGGAGAACTGCGTGGCTGCGCTGTACGCGCTGAGTCAGGGTAGCATGAGGTTCAGGGGGCTAGCCAAGGAGGCGAGGGCGGCGGAGGTGCTGAGGGAGATAGAAGAGCTAGGGAGCGAGAGGGCGAGGCCTAAAGCCAAGAGGATATTGCAGATGATGAGGGGGAGAGAGGAGGAGGAGGCGGCGGCGAATGAGGACTGGGAAGGGGTTTTGAACTCCGGTGTTGGCGCGGGTCGCACTCGGTACCGAGTTGGGTACGGTCCGAACTCGACCACCTTCTGATTTTTCTTGTAATTATTTTTGTTCAGTCAAAGCTAGAAAAATAAGAAAAAAAGAAAGTGTAGTAATTATTGGTGAACAGAGGGGATTGAGGTTGACTGGGTACTTATTTGTCTGGAGCTAAATATGTGGGGGATTTTTGGTGGTAGGAAATATTCATGCTCTTTTTATTTTTTCTTTGTTTTTGGGGGGGCTTATATGGGTTTTTCTTGTGATATTTGATCATTTTCATTGTTTATATTAAGGTTCTTTTGACTATGTAAATAGTAAATTTTGGAAGGGATGTTCTGACGGTACACATGTGGGATTTAGTTTTGATTGGCCTCTCTGATTTTGGGTAATGACATATATATATATATATATATATATTTCATTTTCTTTTTCCCCCGTTTCTGTTGCGGCCATGTGAGTTAGGTCCTGACTCATATGGGCTTTTGTGATATTTTTGTGCAAATTTTTTATTTATTTTTTTTTAATTGTGAATGTGTACATAATAAATTTGTTGAAAGGATGTTGTGATGGTACATGTGGGAAAAGGATTAGTATTGCTCGGCTTTTCTGATTTTGTTTGGGTTATGGAATATGACTGTGAAAGATACCTTTTCTTTTCTCCTTTTTCTGATGGGGCCATGAAAGATCTTTTTCTAGTACGGAAAATGAAGCAAGAGCGCTGGAAAACTATCATTTCTGTAAATTATTTCGTTTATGCTTTTAGGAATGGTTGAATGAAAAATGCCTGTTTATATGTTGTCTGTTTTGCTGATGCCTGCAAGTGCATGTTGTCCTGCAACCCAAATGTAGTTTTAAAACTTTGATATGGATTTGCTTTTTAAGATTTTGTTCACCATTGATATGGTGGATTTTCTTTTTCCCAAACGTTAAAGATTGTCGGAATTTTCGGTGGCCGCTTGTTCTATGTTTTATTTTGAGTACACGGTTAGATTCTATAAAATATAATTTGAACCATTAAACAGCTTTTGTCCATTTCACTTGAAATAGAAATGATATTGTTTCATCATCCATATTTTGTCTTTTGTTTCATTTTAGAGTGTCTCAAAATAATTTTCTTTTTGAAAAGTCAATCGGCTAACTTGCATTGCCACCTTCATTTAAGAAAGAGAGCTTTTAAAGTGAAAAATGAATTAATTTAAAGGATTTGGATTCGGGGTATTGATAGGTGCCATACATCTTTCCTGAGTCGTTCATTTAAAATGAACAACCCAAATTGTGACACCAATGCTAAAAAATAATATAAAGACGATGGTTTAAGTAGGTGTTGAGGTGGTCGAACAACCCAAAGCGACGGGTCGTACACCCTCAAAACGGCCATCATCGAGGGTGGTCGATGGACCCAAAGAAGGCCACCTTGAAGGGTTCTGAGAGTGGTGCAACCACCTCCGAACCACCTTTTGGGTGGACGTCACCCCAACCCTCATATGGATTTATGGTCCATATGAAATATATTGGACGATGTAATTCCTAGCCGGATCTCAGTCCCAATTTAAAATGGTCGTCATGTTATGCAAACAGATCTAAATAAATGAGCTCAACCCATCTTCTGTAATGATCGATCTCTTCCTCCCTTTGCTTCCATAAACCGTGTATTGATGAATGTTCAGATGATAAGGAATCTCAAGCAAAGGATAAGCTTAGGAGTTAGCCTTTTATAGTCCGTTCCTCTTCAACTTTTGTAATTACATTTTTTAAATCATATTTACATGTATATAATGAATACACAGCTCTCCAACTTGTGTGAAGAGCCTACGACATTTTTCCAACCATTGATTTACACTTTCATTGTATCAAAGCAACAAGTGGTACTCTTGCCATTGCTCATAAATCTAATACTCTTCCTATTTTTCAGTTCCTTTCAATTGCATGTTAAAAGACAATTTAATCGAAAAATCAAACTGATTGGGGTGGTGAATACTCACTTACAAAACGACGTAGTTGATATAGAAAAAAAATCATCGTGTCCAGGGACGGCCTGCCCCCCCTCTCCACAATTTCCTAAAAAAAAAAAAATTATTAGGTATAATTTTTTTTTTCTAAAAAATTAAAAAATATAAGGTAAAAATAAAAATTTAGTTTATTTGGCCCCTACCAAAATTTTTTTTTTAACCATTGGCCCCTACCCATAAAAACTTCTGGCTCCATCCCTGATCGTGTCGTAGAAACTGGTCTGTCCCTCTGGCTCCTTTCCCAAACTTCGATGCCTTCTTGTCCAACATTTCCCCATTTTCAAAAGCTTCTTTGGGCGAGCTCCTGACTATTCAATATTGCTTCGTGTTTTTGGTCGTGAGTGTTGGAAGGCCAACACTCACAGATTGCAATTTCGATCTCATAAACATGTGTTTCTTGGTTTCAGTCCCTACCACAAAGGCTGTAAATGACGTGACCGAAGCACCAGGAAAATCATATGTTATCATCTCTCGCCATCTCATTTTTCAATGAAAAATGTCTATTTAATATCGGTTGAAACTTTATAGAGAGTATATCGATGAAATTTAAATCTTAGAAAAGGATTTGATAAAAAGTCATAATTCATAGACTTATGGAATAGTTTTTCCTACATTCTATTTGATTTTCATGACAACAAATAAAAAATAACAAAAAAACCGATTTGGGTGACTGTTGAGGTTGTTTGGTTTGGTTAGTTTAGCTATTCTCAATGGCTAATTGGAGGTGGTCGAACCATCTTCTTGATTAAAAAAAGTGGTTCGGTCACCCTCAATGCCCAACTGAATCATTCCCTTACCCAAACGTTACATAATTTGAGAGTGGTTGAACCATCCGTTAACCTCGAAATGGTTAGACTACCCAACAATTACTTAAATCCCTTTTTGTTTATTTGTCGTTTCAATTTAGACCGTTTATTTAAAATGAACGATCTAATTGGACTATTTGAAAAGAGCCGTCCAAATAAAATGAATTGAACCGAATATTGCAATAGATTACAACATCGGATCTTCATCGTTAGATGTCTAACAATCTTGTTATTTGGATGCAAGCAATTAACGGTCAAATCCCCTTGCCCGAACTACTGCCCTTCGGCATCCAATTGCAGTGGAATCCTATTGGAGAGCCCGCGTCAAGAAAGACAACAGCATCTCCAATCTGCGTACAGTTGAATCGAAACTTCAAGACAAACAAATCAAGCAAGCAAAGAGCAGAAAAATGCAGAAATCCCGCAAAAGAAAGCAGCCCGAGCTTAATCCCCTGCCACAGTCTCGAACCAAACCAGGTAGAGCCACCGTTTGCCTCAACAAACCCACCAACGACCCGTATCCGACCCACCCACGGCCCACCCCGGAGGAATGCCGAGCCGTGCGGGACGACCTCTTGGTCCTCCATGGCTTCCCCCAAGAGTTCGCCAAGTACCGCAGACAAAGACCAACGTCTCCTGATGATGAAACTCATGGTTTTCCGAAACCGGAGCCATTAGACGGGGATGCCCTGGAGGAGAGCGTTTTGGACGGTTTGGTTAAAACTGTGCTCTCGCAGAACACTACGGAAGTTAATTCTCAGAGGGCTTTTGACTCTCTCAAGTCTGCCTTTCCCACTTGGGAAGATGTATGTATGCTTTTTCTGGTTTGAGTTTTTCAATTTGTTTTTGGCTTGGTGGGCAATGGGCGTGGATGAATTTGGAACATTGGGGTAGATTTTTGTGTTTTTTGAACTTGCATTATTATGGGTTTTGTTTGTTTTGATTTGATTTTCTCTAGTTTTGTTTTAAGGGCTTTAGTAAATCAGAGTAAAAATTTTTAGCTTTTGGCATAATGGTTGGGTGTTTGTGGACTAATATTTTCAAGGGTCATATTTGGGCTTGATGGGTCTTGATGAATTCCTAGGTGGATATGGGTGTTTTTGGAGCAACTTTTGCTATGGTTTTGAATGATGCTCATGTGTTTGTTCAAGGTCCTTTCGGCTGAATCCAAATGTATAGAGAATGCTATAAGATGTGGAGGTTTAGCCCCGACCAAGGCGTCTTGCATTAAGAATATATTGAGTTGTTTGCTTGAGAAAAAAGGCAAATTATGCTTGGAGTACTTGCGAGATTTGTCGGTTGATGAAATTAAGGCTGAGCTCTCGCAATTCAAAGGAATTGGCCCCAAAACGGTAATCATTCTTTTGATGATCCTTCCGAATGCATCGTGGTTGCATGTGTTGAAACCTTCCTAGCTTTAAGAGCATCGGAAGCCTGTTGCTATTTTTAATAGGAATGTATTAGATGGCTTATTAATGCTTTCATGCCAGTTTTTGCTCCTGTTTGTTGTGTTTTTTTCAGTGGCGTTCATCAAGATGGAATGTGCACATTTACTTGTAACTGAAATTTTCCAGTGTAAAAAAACTCAAGCACTTGTTTTGTCCTAGCTTAGCTGCATTTTTGCAAGATATTAAATGGTATTTTTCATCTCTGGACATGTGCTTTACATTAAAATTTTCATTAAGTCACCCAATTTTAGATCACATCCAGTGATGTTACTTTCTGAAATTATAATGTTATGATTCTTAAATTCAATGGTTTAAGGAAGCATCCTCTAGGCGGGGCGGGGGGGGGGGGGGGAAGGTAAGACTCACGCTTTTTAGCGTTGAGTGCCTTGGGGGGTTTTGGGGCTTTGTTATTTTGTGGGTTTTGGGTTTGAGGGCTTGTCAAGTGTGGGATTTGTGGGTGTTCTTACTGTATCATTTGGGTTTCTTCTGCTCGTTTGGAGTCTCTTGTGTATGCTGCTTGTGTACTTAAGGACCCCTTACGCTTTTTAATAAATTACTTATAAAAAATGGTTTAAGGAATTTGTACGTTTAGTGTCTTTTTAAGAGTTGTCTCGGGGAATGCAAATTAAATGTTGCAAAAGTTATTTTATAAAAATTAATATACTTATTTGTTCTATTCGAAAATTGACAAAATTACAAAACAAATAATGTAATCTATAAACTTATTTCTACTAATTAGAATCCACTAACCCCAAAAAGAAAAGGTTGGACTGGTAGAATCCTACAATTGAGTGCATAACAAACTATAGCAGATATAGTCGGCAGTTTACAGCTATCAGATGATAATAGTTTCTAATTCAGTAATATCTTGTGCTCTTTTAAAACCTTATATTTACACACACACACGACAGATTTATTTATTTTTTCTCCCAATTGCATCGGAATTTCCTAATTGTGGAATGGATAATAGGTGGCTTGTGTGTTGATGTTCCATCTCCAGCAAGATGATTTTCCAGTGGACACACATGTGAGTACTATGTTTCCCGTACTGCTTTTGTTCTGTGGAATTCTCGTGATACTCGAATGTTTATGCAGGTGTTTGAGATTGCAAAGGCCATTGGTTGGGTACCAGCTCTGGCTGACAGGAACAAGACATATCTTCATCTCAATAAAAAGATCCCGAATGAACTCAAGTTTGATTTGAATTGTCTCCTGTATACACATGGTAAACTCTGCCATAGATGCACCAAGAGAGTGGCTAAGCAGCAAAGAAAGGAATCCCATGATAGCTCCTGTCCTCTATTAAATTACTGCAAGAACTCTTAATCTGAAACCAGTTAACAACTTCAATTAAAGGTTTTTAATCTGAAAACCTCGCTTGATCCTGTTCTGCCTTTTCTTTTCCTTCTTCCCTTGTTTGTTCGTGGGCCAGGGGGTAGTTCTTTGGTTGATCATTAGGAGGATTTGTGCAGGTGATGTGTAGGTTCTACTTTGATATAACATGAAATGTGGTGATATGTCCCGTATAACACTGCACCTGCATTCACAATGCATTTTTACCCATGATATCCCCCTTTGATTTGACATTTGAAGTGTTTCAAATGTTTTCAACATGAGTAATGCTATTTAGTAGACTGTTATACGACTTTCATACAACTGAGATGACATGGCAGTAAAAATTAGCATTTGGATTATCAAGGGCCTGTAAAAAGAAAAAAATCAATGACTAATTTTGACTGCCATGTCATCCTAGTCGTATAATAGTTTACTAAATAGTATTTCTCTTTTAGAAAACATTCTTATTTGGCTTTTTGTCCGAAAGTTTCAACTGTGGTTCCTGTTGTCCCAAATTAAAATAACTTTCAAGTGCAAAAGCTTTTTTAAACCCATCTGATTACAAAGCTTATTGACTTGATTTGTGCAAATCAACGTTTTTGGGCATAAAATATTGTGCTTGCATGGTTTACAAAGATATTCCCAGATCTTCTTGTGACCTTAGTAAATACTCTTACGTCAGTATCCACTTCCATCCCCCCCTTTGTTAAGCAATATCTCCATCCCAAATTTCTTGGTATACCAAGTTACATTAGCTGCGTGTTGAGGAGGCAAGTAGCTGCAGTGTCACAGAATTTATCATGAGCATGCATGTACAGACCTGAAAGGACTGATCATTTAGAAATTAGGGCTTTCCCTCTAGCTGGCACAGCATCGCATTTTGATTGTTGGTGTTAAATTGAATGATTTTAAGCTAATCCCTTTTGATTATCCCGTTAGCGATTTATAATGCCTCATCAAAATTGCATGTGAAATGCTGAACTGCTTGAAGATCATATATTCCTTAAACAAAGATGTAAGCCTATATCTCTTTAATGTGGAAAATTTGATGCTTGTCTGTTAAAAAGGCATAGCCCTGATCCTGTGATGCATGGCATCTACCTAATTATTGTTCTCGTAACTTATTTTGTTTAACTGACTCTTTTAACACATTTATCCTGTTCTTAACATGAAAAAAATACTTGTTGGATGAAACTACATCAGTGCACCGAAAGCAGTTTTCTGTAAAAGGTAAAGAGGCAAAACTTGTAGCAGGTATCCTAGATATTAGTTTCAGAGATATGGAAAACAATATGTTACAAACTTTGCTGCCTCTAATTTATGCTTTCATAGATGGACAAGAATGATGGCTTCTGTTCTGATAACCACAAGGAGGTGGAAAAGCTCAAATTCTTTGGCTTCTAGGTGAATCATCATGCCAAGGGTGAGAAATATTTGAGAAAATCAGAAAGGCAGGAAAGTTTAAGTTTCTCTTGACAAAATTTTGTCAAAGATAGAGAAAATGTGAAAGGAGAAAATTTTAAGAATAATGCTACAGACTACAATCTCATCCCACCCGCATCTCAGTAGGCTGATGAGGCGGTATCCACCAATCCTTGGATCAGGTCATTGTTAAACCAAATTAAAAAAAAATAAAAGGGTGATAGGCACTGCTATATCAGCCTTGTGAGATAGGAGTGAGATGATGGTGTATCAGAGCAGAAGTGTGAATGTGAATTCTTTTCTTTTCTTTTTCTCAAGGAGTTTTAAAGCTCACTAGCGTTGGGAGGTCCCAAAATGCTCGTAAGGAGAGGCTAAAGAAGAAAAAGATGCAGCTTCAAGGAAAGGGGCTTAATTTCAATAGCTATGGCTAGTATTTGAATAAAAAGCTTGTGCTAGACAAGTAGTCATCAAACCTGCTTCGCCATCATATTTTTCAAGGAAAACTATCAGAGCATATGTATTCAATTTAGGGCTTGCTCAACAACCAGGCATATGCACCTCCTCCAGAAGTGCGTGTTATATATTCCAAAATCTATGCTTGTCCTTCTCCCTTGCTTCCAAAATGGAAGAAATGGGTAAAAATAAAGATATTATATTGAATCTTATGAGAAGTTTCCAGGAAGGTAGACCGATTATTCCACTACATTATCTTCACTACATTCCTTAATCATAAGTCATCTTTTTTCATTCAAAATAAACTGGAAATGTGCACTTGGGCATCATAAATTGATTGTGCGTGGAGGTACCTAAATTGATTGTGCTTCGAGATCATGTAATGCTTATTGGGCATCATAAGTTGTGACCTGTAAACTGGGGTGGAATAACGTTGGAGCTTCTTTTTTTTTTTGAGAGGGGGGGGGGGGGGGGGGGGGGGGGGTAAATGTAGATGTCAGTTTAATATATTGAGTTTAGTTTAGAGGATATCATTTTCTTAAAAGAAGAAAGAAAGAGGAGGAGAGAGAATCCATTCATTCATCTTTTGTCAAGCAATCCAATAAACAACAAACTCGGAAAAAGAAATTCTCAATTGAGAGACCACAAATTTAAACTCACCGATAAAATTAAATTACAATCTTGACAAACACTCCTTCCTTTCCAGATGAAAAGGAAAATCCTTTCTCTTCTTTCATCATTCAAAATCTTAAACGATAGAACATTCATATAAAAAAAATAAAAAATACAAACTTCTATAGGAAATATTATAGTCAATGAACGTGTCATAATCATCATCATGAAGCACATCAACTGGATCATCATATCACCATAAAAAAATATTCTTTTCAAAACAGAAGAAAAATGAAGTTAAGAAAAACTTAAAAATTAAATTAAATTACGCTTTATGTCATTCATGGTTATTGAAACAAGAACACTCTATGTCTTTAGAAAGTTGAATGCGTCGCACTTGTGCCTCACCTCTCCCTTCCAACCAGTCTTGATACCGTAAACGCCAAGCTTCTCCATTGCATACGAAAAAGTCTCGAAGAATGCTGTTTGGTTCAAAGCATACAAATCGACGATTGGCTTTGTCCTACGGTGCTTAACAAGTGCATGATCCGAAGCCAAGAGCCCCAATCCCCTCTGAAGATTTCGGAAGTACATGTTGTCGAACTTGCCGGGGGTCATCACGTCGTTGAAAGCAGACATTGAATGGTCTTTGGTGTAGTTTGCACAAGTCTTCTTCAACGCATCGGCGAACTTGGAATATATTTCTGGGTCAGTCGAGCTGGTCTTGTTGTAATGGAAAATCCTATCCGCGAATTCCTTGCAGTGAGTGAATCCAATGGTGTGTGATCCACTTAGAGCAACCATTTCTTGTAATGTAAACCCTTTGGAGACAAACATTTTGATGATTTGATTCACGGACATGTTCGGTCGTGGAATGTTTCCTTCTACTCGTGATGCTTGTGACACAAGGCCATCTTTTCGGCCGAGGAGGACTTTGTAGTAAGGACCGCCAACCATGGTAATAAGGTCACGTGTAGCTTGAGCGAGGATGTCGGAGCAGGAGACGATGCCCGGGCAAGCGAGCTCGAGGGCAGTCTTCACTCGAACAATGAGGTCAAAGGCATCTCCTGCAAAGCCAAACTAGGATTTTAGATGTGAGAAAAAACAAAATATGTAAAGAAGTAAAAGCTTGATTTTGAATGTTTTGAAAGTGTCTCGTAGTGAATTTTTTGTGTACGTTGTTTAGTTAAGTGGGCCGCTTCCAATCTTATTTTTGAAAGCATTCTCGTAGAATTTTTTATTTTCTCTTCTATTCGGATTAGAAGAAATTGGAAAGTTCCTCCCTGGTTGCCTTTTCCCACATTCAATTAAAAAAAAAATAAAAAAATAAAAAAAAATTATAGAGGTATTTTTTTAAAAAAAACTTAAAAATATTTTGGAGCCAATTCCACCCCTGATCACCTGAGAGGGAGAGGTTGAGGTCAGCGTCACGCTCGGCCTTGTTGAAGGAATTGGAGGAGATGAGGACAGAGGCATCGCAGCCATCGACCACGCAATCATGGAAGAAGGCACGGAGGGTGCCTGCGGCGGTGGTGGGGTTGGAGATTTGTTTGCTGGTGACTGTTTCGCGCATGATTTTGTCGAAGTCTGGGCATGTTTTCTTGTAGTAGTTGACAGAGAGCTTGGCTTCTGAGAAGGAAATGGAGAGGAAGAGAATGAAAAGTAAAGGGAAAGCCATGGTGAAAGAGATTGAGAGGAAGAAGGGTGTGGAGACCGCTTGCTTCCTCTAGATTTCCTCAACAAAGAGAGGAAAGAGTAAAAAGGAGAGGGGGAGAATGTGGGGAGTTGTGGATGGGAGAGGTTTCAGGGGAAGGTTAATTTGTTTTGGTGTTGCCGGTGGCAGATCTTGTTGTAGGGGCCAAACTAAAAGATGACAAATATAATTTAAAACAACGACCTACGCTAAGACGATCCTTAGAAAAAAAAAAAAATGAATGTATAATTTTAAAACAAAAAGGAAAACCAATAATTATAAAATTATCTTATAATACAAATAATAGAAAAAAAAAATTCCACAGAGAGAGAGAGAGAGAGAGATTGAGAGATGCAAGGCCACAACTATACGTGAGACTCTCTCAAAAATTAAAAGTAAAACAAGATGTGTAGCTGTGCATGGGCCATTAACCAATTAGTTCAAAACCTTCCTTAGAAATTTTATTTTATTTTATTTATTTATTTTATTTTTTTAAATATCCCAAACAACCTATAAGGGACCCCTGCCCCATCAGGCCTACACGTGGCTCCGCCACTGGCTGTTCACTGTTGCGGCAAGAGAGAGAGAGAGAGAGAGAGCGGGAGGAAGAGAGAGGGATCGATTTTGTGTGTGATTGTTTTAGCTTGGGCGTGCTATTTATTTATTTATTTTTTTCCGCGTGTAATGGCTTTGTTTGAGTGTGTTTTTGGAGGATACGTGCTATATTTGCATGGTTTTAAATGTTGACTCTAATTTATTGTCATATTACTTCAGCTGTCAATTGTATAACAGTCTACTAAATAACATTATATTTTTACAATTTGTTTATAACTTGTTGACAAATGTCTGATTGGATATTTGGATGATGTTAAAATTATTTATGTAGTGGCTTGAGCATCTCCAACCACATGCATGGACAATCTTGCTAAATGATTTTGATTCTTGATTTTTTTTTTCTTCTTTACTTGTATTATTATTTCAACAGTAATGTATATATATATATTAGTGTTGGTGGTTTAATAAAGTTTGGTAGGATAAGTACTGTTGGAGGAAGTAAATTGTGGGCTTCCATGGTTGAGTGGACTAAAGAGCATATGAATAATTGGGAGCATTAGGCTCTTGGCCATAATGCATGACGAGTAATACTACATGTTATTTTTGTGTTTTTTGAAAAATGTTGTAATTTTTAAAATTATCGTTAAATTTCTAATATATTATTATTATATTTTAATCTAATAATGATTTTAAAAATTATATCATTTTTAAAGGAACACAAAAACAACATTTAGAATTACTCCATGCGTGACACTTTTAATTTTGCCTTTTGTTTAAGAGGAGTGTAATTGATATGGTAACGGACTCATTTATGAAATGATTTTTTTTTTTTAAAATAAATAAAAAAATGTAAGTGAAATAGAGATTGTTGATATGTATATAAATAATAAATATAAAAAGGTAAACTTTGCATTGGATAGATATTGTAGTTTGGGTGATTAATTTAACATAATTGGATTTAAACTAATTAAGATTTAACTTCCAAGTTAAATGATGTCTTAATATTATATGCTATTATAGTTTGCCTGAAAGATTGGACCATTAGCTCCATAAAGTCTTAGGCCGTGGAGTTGTGGGTGGTGCAGTAGTATGAATTTGTTAATAAAAACTTAATGTGGAAATCAAATTTTTAAAAGTTGGCGTGACAGTACCATGTATGATGCCATGTCAGCCAACTTGTTTTTTTTTTTTTTTTTAACAAAATAACTGGAACTACCATGCATTAACTGAAGGGGCTCGAAGGCAAATACAGTAAATAAATGCACATCGACACCCTACACACTAAGCCAGAAAAATCTGAATTGAGTGTTGCTTACAAATAAACAAATATTACAAAGACAGATGTTTGAGCCAATCTTTAACAATAAAGCATCCCTAACAATGAAAAGACGGCTGATCTATCTAACAAGCCATAAAAAGTCCAGTAAAATCTGCAAATTTAACAAACAAATTTTTAAAAACTACTCTAAAAAAGAAGAGAAAAAAATAACTACAGAAAGCACCCAACACAAGCTCGACGTCGAAAGAGAAACTGCGTGTATCTTGCAGGTTCTGGCGGAAAAACATAGATCTGGCCTTAAAAGTAGATGTAAAAGAAAACTCAACCAAACTTTCACCGGCGACACGAATGGAGATGCCGTATGAGACGTCTTGTGTACGTTAGCCTTATTGCTTGAATAAACCAAAGACAAGAAAAAGCACAAAGCTCCAGAGCTCTAAAATGACTAGGAGATCCAAAGCTCCATAGCCCTAGAAGAACTAGAAGAACAAAAGCTTCATAGCCCTAGAAGGACTAGAAGAACAAAAACTACATTGGATCAAAGTCAGGGAGAAAACAAAAAACCTCCATTGCCCTAAAAGGACTAGTAGGAAAGCAACATTGGGAGAGGGAGGAGCCTCCCTCCTCCTCAAACACCTTTCTTCTTTCTTCTTTTTCTCTCTTGCCAACTTGTTGAGATTTCGTAAAAGGATAGAGATCTAGTACAATACTCTTGTTGTATTGTGAGTGCATGGTCCATCTCTATTTGTTTGGATAGGTGTTTAGATAATTTTAGTTAATGAATACCTGTTCGAACAGGTGAAACCTCTCTTGTAATGCAATAAAACAATATTGGACTCAATTTTTAATCCGTAATCTTTGTAGTAAAGGCTCTAGATTTATTTATTTATTTTTATTTTTTTAATGTATTATAGGTTGATAAATATAAAGAAAGTTTAAGGGAAAAATGCAAAATCAGTCTTTATGATTAACTTAATTTACAAGCCGTTCCTTGTTGTTTAAAAATGAATTCGAAAGTCTTTGTGATATGTTAAAAAAATAATGTAGTCCATTGAGTCAAATTTCATTAAAATATTTGACAGATTCTGTTAAGTGTCAAATTAGTACCAATAATTTGACGACACTTGTCGCTCTTAATAAAAAAAAAAAAAAATATATATATATATATATATATATATATATATATATATATATATATAAAAGTATATAAAATGAAAAAAAAAAATAATAATAATTTTTTTTTAGCACTTGGACCCGCACCTGCGAGTTTTGAAAAACCTTACCCGTGGCCCAGCTATTGTTCACTGTAGCCGCCGGGTTGCGGGTTTGCAGGGGAGGGTGGGATATCTTGTCTGGAAAAGAAAAATAAACAACAAACAAGTAAAATATTGGGAGCAGACCAGATAAATTCGGAACTAGATAAATTCATAGCCAGATGACCAACCTTTAGCTAGCATAAGACGTTGGGCTTGTCAGGCGTTCGACCGGAGCTTGTAGGGGATAGACCACAGGACATGAGACACGACGGCAACACAAATTGTGAACTTATGAGAACGTACGAGTAGGACTCGGGATTTCGGAGGGAGGGGCGACTGGACGAGAGGGGATGACCGGCACAGGGGAGGGGACTCGGGATTTCAGTCTTCAGAGTTCAGAAGGACGACCGGACGAGAGGGGATGACTGGCACAGGGGAGGGGACTTGGGATTTCAGTCTTCAAAGTTCAGAGGGACGAGAGGCGGAGAGGGGGTGACAGGTAAGCGTGTGGGGCAGGGCGGGGCATGTATCCGAGTTTTTAAATAGGGATTTGATTCATACCGGGGCTTATCCTCACGTGAGGAGTTGTTGTGTGGTTGTTGGGTTAAGTGTTGTAAATTTAACATTTCCTTTTTAAATATGATACCTACGGATGTAAATAGCAAGAGAGGCGCCCATGTAAATCAATACTCATCCCTTGCAATTTCATTAGCCAGTAATCAGTGGACGCCACGTGTTGCGAAAGCCATTGCCATGTTGTGATTGTCATCCACAAGTGTAAACCAGGTAGATCCCACGCGTTAAGTGGCGTCGCCTCATTGGGCAGGTGTGTGTCACCACCAGCCAGCGGCCCAACAGTCCATTCTCATCAAATAGATCGCCATGTGTAATCCGAGTCCCACTTCCCCAAACAGCAACCTATTTTGAGTTTTGCGCTCTCTTTGGGATCGAGCACTGAAAAGTAAATCCATGTTGCTCCGCAAGTTTATTGGGACATGGATGGTCGTGTTCCTCGTGATCTCTCCCGCCATCTTCAACCCGTGCACGTCCCAACTCGATTCCCGCTGGGCAGCTAAGAAGAAGCACATGAGAGACAAGGTCCGCAAGATGTAAGCACAAAATTTCACACTGACCCAGTTCATATCCTGGGCTCATTCTCGTTGCTTTCGTATTGGTGTTCATATTGCATTGATGGGTCTTCTATTCTGGTCTTTATGGAGCTATGGGTATCTTGAATTTATTGACTGTTATCAATTGATGTCAACTTTTTGGGGTGCTTTGGGAGATAAGCTTGCTAATTTTGTAATGGTTGTGGATTTTGGATTTAATTTGGCTTCTGTTCTTGGCAAATGTTTAGTGTCTGATTGAAACGTTTGTTTATTGATCTTTGCTAGTTGGAACAATTTCATTTATAATTTCAGTTTTCTTGTAAACATGGTCTGAAATATGTTAAAACTAGTTGGCATTTCAAAAATATGTGGTTTGGTTGAGTTCAGCTGAATTCTTCTTTTATGAGAATAAAAAACCACAGCAAACTGAATGTTCGAATTCATGGCCTTGGCATATAATAAAGGTCGTGGCCAACATCGTAGGGAAAAGGGTTCATTTGAAGCAATTAAAGCATATAATAAAGGCTGTGGCATTTTGTTCTTGTCGAATTCATGGCCAACTTCATTGCGATTTAATCTTGGTTCTGTACGGATTTGCCTATCTAAACATAGAGAAAAAGAAGAAGGGCGAGAGAAGATATGGTTACAGAATTATTTTGGCATCTAGTTGTTAGTGATTTTTCAGAGGAAATTTAACAGTCTGTGTTATATCTCTTTTCAGGTTTTACCATGCATATGACAACTACTTGACTTATGCATTCCCGGTCAGTTCTTTATCTTCAATGGCATAGTTGCGAGTTGGCATGTCACTTCAATCTCTTGATGTTGTAATTTATTATATTTCTTGCAGCATGATGAGCTAAAGCCTCTTACTAAATCTTTTACTGACTCCCTTAGTGAGCTTGGAAATCTTAAGGTAAATTTTTATTATTGAGAATGTAATTCATAGTTAGTAACAAGGGGAAATTTAACTGTTTATTGTCTCAATTACAGCATGAATACTTACCGCAAGACTATAATGGATCTGCCCTCACACTTATTGAATCATTATCCAGGTATAACATGTGGCTTGAGTAACAAGTGTATAGACTGTTAGGTTGTGGATGCAATTCTATAATCTGAATTCTTACTTTTCTAGTTTATTGCAATAATTTATTCTAGTTTGGTGCGTTCTTGCTTTCATTTTATTTGGGGAGTCTTCATTCTGATACAAACTCTTCTTCTTCTTCTTCTTCTCGCTCTCTCTCAGCCTTGTTATTCTGGGTAACAACACTGAATTTGAAAGGGCAGTACTTTGGCTTTCCGAAAACCTAACATTTGATGTTGATGCAAGGATAAATCTGTTTGAGGTATGTGATTCGTATACTTCTTGGGAAAAATTTCCTTTGGTTGATGTGTTGATTCTAAAGCTTCAGCCTTCATGTAGTGTAGTTACAGATTACTCAAACCTGATGAATTCATCACCATAGTTTCTATTTCTTAATGTCATTCGAGAAGCAATATTTATTGCATGGCAAGCTGCTAATGGTGTTCTTCTCCTCTTGATCATTGTTGTAGGGCAACATAAGAGTTCTTGGAGGGCTTGTTTCTGCTCATATGCTTGCAACTGATTCTACAAACAGGTTGGTTCATGGTGCTTACAAGAATCAGCTGCTTATGTTGGCTGAAGATTTAGGGAAACGCTTTCTACCTGCCTTCAATACACCCACCGGGTTGCCATATGCATGGATTAACTTAAAGGTACTAACAAAACATGCCAAAGTTTAAATTCAAATTCATTTACAACTAGGTTGTAAATGAGATATCATACTTACCTTCTAAACCAGTGTTAGGTTACATTCTTCTAGAAACAAGAAACATATGGGAGTGTGCCCTTTGTTGCATCAGCATGGTTGCAAGCCTTTGAAACTGATATTGTACTGTTTTTAATATATAACATATTCTCTCAGACATAACTAGATATGATTTCTCTTGTCATATGTTGAACGTAGCCTACTTTCTATGTGATATTGCTGAACCATATCACATTTTTTCAATGCTCAGTAATTGTGGGCTAAAAATTGGCCTGAATTCAAAACTTTTAACAATTGAGCTTGAAAATTTGAAAAAATGTCACTGCTTAGTAGTTAGGAGTGCAGTGAGATAAGGATTTTCAATTGTCCATTGAAGCCTAAGTTCCTCAGATAGAAACAAAGGGAAAACCTGTTTATGGTGATAAAAGAAGCAAAACGCTATAGTTCTCAAAGAAACTAACGAGCTAAAGGCAACTTTATTGAAAATAAATAATAACCGCCTTATATTGGTATCATAATCCGCTTGGGCCAATTACTTATAAAACAAATGATATCATAATCGTCTATTTATGAGAAAATAAAGAAGAAGACAAAACACCTTTGGAAACCTTAACAAAACTAGCACAAACAATAATTCTAAACAAGCAAGGTAGTGAGTAGGGAAGAATAGTATATGAGCATTGATTAGAGGTAACCGCCTAATATTTGTTATAGGGTCATGAAGAATACCTTCGTAACAGTATCTGTTAACAAAATCACCATTACAGTATAACATGCATGTTTATCTATATAAAAAAAAAATGCCATTACAGTAATGTGAATGGTAGGTGGTCTTTTGTTTTTAATTTTTTCTTGCAACAATTCAAATGACGCTGTCCAGGAGTGGGATGAGTTAAGGATTTATTTCGATTATCCATCAAAACCTAAGTTTGAGTGAAATAAAGGAAAAGCCTTCTTAGGGTGCTGAAGTAAACATAATCTTAGAGTTTTTGAAAGATATGACAATCCAAAGGCACCTTTATTTGCAATAAACAATAGCTGTCTTACAATAACATCATAATCTTCCGTATTTAAGAAAACAAAACCTTAAAATATAGTAACAGTAAATCATACCCCTTAATTAAATTTACTCTCGACTTTACACGTCAGAATAAATTAAAACACCAAAATACCCTTAAAAACCCTAGTTATACATACCAGTACAAGCAATACATCTAAATAACTTTTATAGTGCGAACAACATGATGTGTGACGGTTGAACTTTGAGGCTATAATTTTCACTTTTAGGATACCCATTGAATACGTTACACATATTATACTTTGGAATACATTCACGACCAAGTAGTATAGGATTTATGTCTCGCATATCTACCGTGTCAACTTCTTCATCAAAATAGACATAATAAAGTGGTGATGTATCCCAATCCATAGAACTATAGTAGTATAGGATTTATGTCTCTTATATCTACTGCATCAACATCATCATTGGATTAGACAGATAAAGTGGTGATGTATCCAATTTTACAGAACTATCTTTCTTAATATGATCATCCTTCAATCCGCCTCTTGCCACATATTCCACTAATTCAGCATCATGGAAGTGATATTTTTCCTTAAATTGTAATTATCGTCCTCAAGACCACATTCTTATATGTCCAATGGTTGCGGTTGCCTTCCGTGTGGGCTTCCAATTCATCAAGCAGATTTGATACCACTCCAATTGGAGCTTGATCTCTTTCAAAATTTGCGATCTTCTTTGTCATGAAGTGATGGGTTGTCTTTGGCTATAAAAAAAAAAAAAAAAAAAAAAAAAAATGAAGTGATGGGTTGTCTTTGGCTTTGATGCCAACTACCGTATCAATAATATGATGAGATAATGTTTTACTTCAATTGTCCACTGGAACCTAAATTTCTTAGAGGAAAACAAAGAAAAATTCTCTTTAGGGTGCTGAAATAAGCAAATCCCTTGAGTTCTTGGTGGAATGAACAAGTCAAAAGGCAATTTTATTGATAATCAAGAATAACCGTCTTAAATAATATCATAATATTCTAATTATAAAAAAGAAATAGTATCATAATATTCTATTTACTTGAAGACAAAACCCTAAAACCCAATAACATTAAATCTAATCGTAGCCATACATGTTGAAGTAAATTAAAAGACCAAAACATCCTTAAAAACTATGCCAGCACAAACAGTACTTCGAAATAACTTTACAGTGCCATTCATCTTCCACCATTTTTCAGAGCTACAAGAGCTTTGCCATCCTCCAAGTATACAAAAGGTCATCTATCAGATACTGAGCATGCTCATATTGATGCTATTTTAGATTAATATGATGCTGAAGACAAGCTCTGGTGTTACTTAAACAAATCTTACATAATCTTTTCGACCAATTCACGTTTCAATTCTCAAAATGTATGAATATTGTCTGTTGGTTTTGTTTGTAAGAAGGATATATGACTCCACATCAATGCGAAATTCTGTGGACAGTACGGAGTGATGGTGAATGAGACTACTGAAACAAGCACGTCAGGGTGTGGTAAGAGGATTATCTTTAAAGTTTAAGACAAAGCTATCACAAAAAGTGCAGCCCTGAAATCAGCTGATTTTCATTCTGGATTCAGGTTCTCTGATTCTTGAAATGGGAGCCTTATCACGATTGACTGGTGACCCCACCTATGAATCTGCAGCTTTACGTGCTCTTCGTAGGTTATGGAGCATGCGGAGTTCATTAAATTTACTTGGAACAACACTGGATGTGGTAACTGGGGAATGGATTGAGTATTCATCCGGTATTGGGGCTGGTAGGTACTCTCTGGGCTTTGATTTTGTTTTTGTGCTGGATTCTATGTCGTTTGGTTCGTGAGGCTACCAAATATATAAGCTTCCTTTTTAAAACATTAGCATTTATTGCATAGCAAAATTTGGTAAACATGAAATGGCATGCTGTGTCCAGATTGCAATGCATGATGGGATCATCTTGCCTCTACATATTGGGCATGTAAACCTTGATGTTTCTGATGTTGGATTCTGCTTGGCTTCTTTTAGGGGTTGATTCATTTTATGAGTATCTATTGAAGGCCCATGTTCTTTTTGGAAATGAGGAGTTTTGGAGAATGTTTCAGTCTGCTTACCTTGCAGTGCAGAAACATTTTAGACATGGTCCATGGTACCGCACTGATTTCTATCCCTGCTGAATTTTACTCTCTGTGTTTTCACATGATTTTATATTCAACCTATGGTTTTTTGGTTTATGTTTTTAACTTGCCTAAAGACTTTTAACTCCTTTGGAAGATTTTGTGGTTATAATTGAACTGCAAATAACTGTTGTATGGATGGATATAGTTCTTTGCTTTCTACAAAACCTGAATCTCATGGTATTTAACAAATTAACCTGGAGCATTCATAGCCTACTGATTTGAAAATCTTGGTTTTAAAGTTTGAAAGGATGGACTTTTCTTTTGGATGCTTGAATCTACATTTATTTGTATTGCCAAATATCTGGTCAATTTTGACAATCCGCCTTGTGCAATATGCTTGAGTGTTTTTATGATTTTCATACTCATCCCTTTTTTATTCTGATAAATTGAATTTTACTAAAATTTAGATTATGTGTTGGACATGGATGCAAACTTATTAATTGAAGATTTTTTGTTGCCTTGTAAATGTATGTTTGAGTTTACAAAAAATTTAATGGCACGACCAACGTTTTCCTGAAATTTGCCTAAGTACTTTGCCGCTGAAATTCTAAATGGTATATGATTTTTGAAAAAAAAAAAAAAAAGTCTTTTTAGTTACTATTTGCAAGTTTAGTGTAAAATGGCTTGTACTTAGTTTTTGTCAGGAATCTAAGAGCCAAAAAAATTTATATTCACCTATCCAAAAAAAAAAAAAGGGTTTGTGGTTTAAAGCTTCTTCTTGTAATTTAGGTACCATGAAGCTGATATGAAAACAGGAAAAGCAACTTATTGGCAGCTTACAAGCCTTCAAGCATTTTGGCCTGGCCTACAGGCAAGCACATCTTCGTTATTAAAAATTTGAAGCCTCAACAAGTACCTTCTGACTTCCATATTTGACTTATGGTGATTAGGTTCTCGTTGGGGATATTGCAGCTGCTAATTCATCGCACCGTGAGTTTTTCCACGTATGGGAGAGGTTTGGAGTTCTACCTGAGAGGTACCCTGCTTTGATTATGTCTTTCTTTCTTCATTTCATCTTTAACGATTATTAGCTTATCCGAATTTAGTTTGTGTTTGGTTTCTACTATGGCATAATTATTTTTCGTAATGGGGAAAAAAACACCTTATATGAACCATAAATTGATTCAGGTATTTGCTGGACCATCAAATGCTGCATCCTACAGAAAAATACTATCCTTTGCGCCCTGAATTGGCAGAGTCAACATTCTACTTATATCAAGCCACCAAAGGTCTGATAATTTTTGTTTCTGTTATTTTCATTTTTTGGCTTTACCTGGCAGTCCAAGATTTCCTTTCATATTAATTTTGTCTCTTTTTTTTTTTCTTTTGATGTTATGCTCATTTAAGCTTTGAACTTTTTAAACCAACCATAGGTTGTAAATTTAAGGTCATTACATTTCAGTGTCCAAGTTGAAAGTTGCTGGACCTTTAGGGCATTATAGTAAGTTGCCAGGCACCATTAGTTACATTGTCACTATTGTATCCATAATCTTGCAGTGCTTAAGTGGATTGCTTTCTTACATATTCTAAGCTTCATTATTGTAGGCATGTTGTGCAAATGCATCACGCTTCTGTTTTGAATGAAGGCGCATGGTTCTTCAGCTGTACTATTCTGATTTGCACATCTTTGTTTGGTTCGCATCTTTTTCTCATGTTATCAGATTCATGGTACTTAGAAGTGGGTGAATCCATTGTTGATTCTCTTAATTTGTACACCAAAGTGGAAGGAGGATATGCAAGCATTAGAGATGTAACAACTATGGAGTTGGAAGATCATCAACATAGTTTTTTTCTTGCTGAAACGTATGAGCTTTTTCTTTTTTCATTCTGCCATCAAGTATAAAGAAATTTTTCTCAGCCTTAGCAGTGTCAAATTTGAAACTATATCAATGTTTACTGTTTCTGTAGGTGCAAGTATCTATATCTTCTGTTCGATGATTCGTTTTTGGTTGGTCAGAATTTTATTTTCACAACTGAGGGTCATCCGCTTCCAGTGTTAAGTGATTGGCATGAAAGGCTTCCACACACCTATATTCGAGCAAACTGGACTTTTGCCCAGGTGTTCTTTCTACCTATCTGCTTGTATGGTGATCGACTGTTGAAACCCACCCTTAAGTCCTTAACATATTCAAAATATGCTTCCTGATTGAAACAGAAGTTTCTAAGATTTCATTCATATTTTGGTTTCAATAATTGCAGTTTTGCAGCTCATACTTAATCAATGGTATAATTGGATGTATTGGCACGTAAATAATGAAGTTTTTTTACTTGTGCAGAGTGGAAAGCAAGCAAGACGGGCAAGTGCAATGTCTTTGCAAGTCTGCCCTGCTACAACATTGAATGCAGGGGGACATGGTGACCGACAGGTCGAGAGTGCTTGCCATATCTGTGATGCTCATACTGACCACAGGTGTTTTACCGACGAAGAATGCGGAGTCGATTCAACTACGTGTAGACGAAGATCATGTAGCATGGCCGGTTATTGTGGACTATGGTTATTCATCTGATACTCAGACATCGCCGTTTTTTATTTTTATTTTAAAATTTTTTTTTTAAAAAAAAAAAAAAAGAAAAAGAAAAGTTCCCCCGACACAATAAACTTCGGTCCACACAGGTAATTGTTCTGGCAGGTCTGTAATCTAATTACAATGTGAGAAAATTGTAAAGGCTAGAGAATGTAATTACAGGGTGCAGAAATTCATCAAAGTTGCATTCTTTTTCAGATCATGAAATTTTGAATGGTGCGTCCTATAGGGAGTTCACTTTTTCAAAGGTTCATGCTGTGTATTTGGAAGTGTCGCAAATGACTGGATGTCTGGATCCCATTTTAGGTTCACAAGCTGCGTAGCAACAGCTTTTTGGCTTAAATTACTGCTTTTCACATGAGGTTCCTCTGTTTTTTTTACTCATACTTTGTATTGCAGTGATGTCACTCCATTATATTGAATGACAGCTTGTTTGGAGCTCAACTTAGATATTACATTGAATTAGGTGTGTTCTGTTGTAGATTTTGTTGCATTTAAAGCACAAGTATATGATTTAGGAAGGTAAAGCGTCTCAATCAATGGAGGTGACTGAGTTACTACGAATGTTATGATGGTTCAGTCAATCTCACAGTTATCACCTTGGGATCAATGGCCCTAGTGGATAGGATAAGATTGTGATTCATCAGCTTGCGGATAAGACTATAAGAGCATCTCCAACAGCGGTTCTAAATTGCTTATAATAGCCAGTTTTAGTTATTATGACATATGACTCATCTTAATGCTCCAACAGAACTTTCGTATTAGAATATTGAACCTTCTGTTTGATATTTTTCTATTTTCTCCTTCTTTTTTAATCCTTTATCTCTTCTCTCCTTTTGTTTTAATTTTTTTTTTTTTCACAAAAAATTATTAAAAAATAATATTTAAAGAAAGTATAAAGTTTGATAGATAGTCCGTTTGGAGTAATGCTATACGTGCGTCAAGAGTAGTCCGACTGGTGTCTGGCTCTTGACCCATGTGGCAAGTTTTTTTTTTTTTATTAAAAAAAAAAAATTCAAAAACAAATTAATCAGCGTTAAAACACATGGATTTCCCCAAAATTTTCAAAAACATTTTCTTCCCCAAAACTTTCCCCAAATTTTTTCACTTCTCCCTCACCCCACCGACAGCCATCCCCCCGCCACCTTTCGGAGCACCGCCTACCGCAGTTCGCCTCCCACCGCCGACCAAGATCTCCGACCACCGTATTCTCTCTCTACGGTCTCTCTCTCTCTCTCTCTCTCCACGATCGGCCACTAAATTTTTGTTGTGTTTATCTCTCTCTCTCTCCACAGCCGGTCACTGTTGATGGCCAAAGAGGGGGGGGGGGGGGGGGGGGGTTTGATTTTGGGTTGTTTTGGGGCTTTCGGCTGGGAGGATGGCCGAAGGGGGGGTGGCTGCTGGGTCTGAGGGAGAGAGAGAGAGAGAGAGAGAGAGCTGGGCGAGGGACAGATGGTGGTTGGGCGTCGGTCGGTCGGTGGTCGCCAGTATGCTGGGTTCGCAAGAGAGAGAGAGAGAGACAGAGACAAAGAGCTGGCCGAGGGACGGTGTGGGTCGGTGGGCGTCGGTCGTTGGGCGGTCGGTAGGCGCCGGTGGGTTGGTGGGGGAGGGGACAGTGGCGAGGGGGAGATTTGGGAAATGGGGGGAAAATTTCTTCTTGTTTCCTTCCACCCGCGTTTTCAACGTTTCTTTTTTATTTTTATTTTTTTTAATAAAAAAAGAAAAAAGATGTGCCACGTGGGTCAAGAGCTGGACACCAGTTGGACTCTTGACGCACGTATAGCACTGCTCGTCCGTTTGAATTTGCATTGAAAAAATGGTAGCTAAGATGAAAAGCAATGTATATTTTAAGTAGCTAAAATAGCTGCTATTGCTAGAGATGCTACAAGGGGCATTATGAATAGAAGTTTGAAGAAGATTTTTGAGAAGAGTAATATTAGAAGGAAAATTTATGTGTTTTTTTTTTAAAATTGCGTAACTTTTAAAATTATTATTAGATCAAAATTTAATAGTGATCTATTACAAATATAATGATAATTTTAAAAATAAATCTTTTTAAAAATAAAAAAATAAACATGAGTCTTTTGAAAATTACTATTTCGTACCAAGCGAAAAGAATAATACTGGCCCGTTTGGCAACTCCGCTCCCTTCTTATTTTTCTTATTTTTACTTCTCTAAAAAAAAAAATCAAAACATTCTAACTTTTTTTGACTTTTTATATCACATCAACAATTTTTTATTACTATTAAAATAAAAAAACTCACTACAATACTTTTTTTTTTTTTTTTTACTTTTTTATATAAATTATTTGTAGTTTATATCACATTAATCGCTTATTATTTTAAAAATAAAAAATAAAAAACATATTTCACCTAAAATATGGGACCAATAAGAACAAGGAGGCCAAAATATCTGATGTACAGAATGCGAGTCGGGTGGATGAAGAGCTGGTCTCCATCTCTATTCCAGGCTGGAAGGCTGACCCTTATTATTGAAAAGGTGTTGAGTCGGTGAGGGAGCAGGTACGGACCATCCTTGTGAGAGGACCCCACATTGAAAATCAGACGGGTCACGACAATCCAGCTCAGCCATCGATCTCTTTTGCTTTTGCTTTTTTGTCCTGACTCGGATCTCAGCTAATAGATTAAAGGCACGTGGATTACAAGCTTGATACGAATGGTACTCTACCCCTATTATACATTTATACCCCCTGTCTAATCTGCCTTTTTCTTTCTTTTTCTGTTTTTTGAGGTACTGTCTCTTTCTCTACTCTGCTCTTGGTATGGAGTACGGTCCTTACAATCATCCAGATCCAGCTGTCTGCAATGAAACTGCCACTTTGACCCAGGGCATGCCCAACGCCAACTGGCTTCAGAATTTTTTTTGTCCATATAAACAAAGTACATATTAACAAACTCATTATAAAATAAAATAAAATAAAAAAATGCTAAATTTTTTTTTAGCATTCTTATTGTGATTATCTAAAAGAACATAAATATAAATGCAATTGAATTGGGATGCTGCTCTGGACAAGAAACAGAGATTGATAGGGGTGGGAGTTGTGGCCCGAGACTTTGAAGGAAAGGTTATCGCAGTAATGTGTTCCTCCCAACGGTATATTTCGGACTCTTCTGTGGCGGAGGCCTTTGGTGCTCGTCTTAGTATTGAATTTGGCTTGTTTCTGGGGCTTCGGTCTGTGATTCTAGAGGGAGACGCATTGGAGGTCGTCCAAGAGCTTAATCGGGTTAATGAAGATGCAAGTCACCTCGGCAATTTGATAGGCGAAATTCGTGTCCTCTTAAGAAGATTTGATTGCTGGTCTTTTATTCATGTTAAACGTGAAGGGAACAAGGTTGCCCACACCTTAGCCAAATATGTGATTTCTCTCCCACAAAACCGTGTGTGGTTAAACTCTTTCCCCACCTGTGTGTCGGGGTTTGTTTCGTTTGAGTCTGATGTGTATTCTTCTTCTGCTTAATACTTTTTTTATTACATTTATATCTTTCTAAATGGATACTAGAAGAACACAAGGAGTTCTAGCATTTAAAAAAAAAAAAAAAACCATAAAAAAAAGAGAGAAACAATGCTGATTGCTTACTAGGAATTTAAAAAGGTCAACTGTGTTAAGAATTGTATTTAAAAAGCAAATAATAAGAGGAATGCTAGACATTCAAACACTTTCTTTTTTTTTTTCAAAATTTAATTATAATCTGATGTGTCACAATTCTATGAGATTTATCATTTTGAAAAATGTACTACAATCTCATAAGATTGTGACACATCAGGTTGAAATCAAATTCTAAAAAAAAGTGTTGGGATGTTAAGCATTTCTCAAAGAATAATGATATGTTTGGCAAATGCTTGTACATAACAGAGTAATGGGTTGTTAATTTTGGAATTAGTAAAAAGTGATGATGTGATATAAAGTAAAAAGAATTTGTATAGAAAAGTGAAAAAGTTTTTTATTGTAGTAAATTTTTTTATTTGAATAATAATAAAAAAAAATTATTAATGTGATATAAAAAGTGAAAAAAGTTGAAAATGTTTTTATGTTGATTGTTATTGAAAAATATAAAAAAGTAGAAAAAAATGCATGAACAGTAGCAAAGCACTACTCTGGTCTAGACATGTCGTTACCAAACATAGCCAATGATTCCCTTATAACTTCCACGTAACTCCTACACAACTCCTAAACACATTAGATAGGACCCACACGTGAGATTCGGCCACATGTATAAGTCTCACCCAATACATAAGAGTTGTATAAAAATTATGTGAGAGAGGTTGTCATGGGATCACACCCCAAAGGCAAAAGCATATATAGAATTGCGTACACCTAACTGACCTAAGTGCGAAACAATAATTATAAAGCAATTTCAGGATGCCTAACAACGAATCATGATTGCACTGGATCAGAACCCAAATGCGAACCCAACGTGAATCTTGATAACCACCACATTACCGACTCTCTCATTGAGTGTAATAATAATAAAATCATGCGTGACCAGTTTGGTAATATCGACACAAATAAAACCATGTATTAGAAGTATTTTTAGCATTTCCATAAAACCATACATGATACATTATTCATGGTACTTTGCTTGCCCCAAAGCTCGAATCGTCCCTACAATGATGATGCCAAACCTAATCGTAATTACAAGTAAAAGGCGTGACCAGTTTGGTAATATCGACACAAATAAAACCCCTATAAGAACACGCATGCCTACCCAATTTCATCCACAGCCACCACTGACCACCATAATGCAGACATTACGTGTGCTCTTTCTGTTTGGGGCCTTTCTCTTCTGCTTTACATTGGTACTGGCTGGTTTTCTCTAGTTCTCTGGGTAGTGTTCAGAAATGTATTTTGTTTCAGCGTTTCTTTCTTTTATCAACCATCTTCCAATCTCCATGCATGCAGGTTTCATCTGATCTCAAGGCAGAAGAAGAGTCACCTGATCTTCGCCTGGCCCTGGCGGTACAAAAGCTAGCTCTACTATTTATTAACTTCTGTAAAAGAAATAAATTTACCACTTGGTCTAATGCTTTAAAGTTCTTTTACAGTCTTTTGTGAGAGGTGCAAACAGAAGGCTCATGCAGGAAGTAGGTGGGTTTATCTAATTTTCTCTCGTAGTTCTTCTAAAATTCATGTTCTGATCGAGTACCGTTTATGTTTTGGGGTCGGTTCAGATTGTGGAGGTTTGTGCAAGCAGAGATGCAGTCTTCACTCGAGGCCAAACGTGTGCAACAGGGCGTGCGGCACGTGCTGTGTGAGGTGCAAGTGTGTGCCACCCGGGACCGCAGGGAACAGGGAGATGTGTGGGGCGTGCTACACTGACATGACCACCCATGGGAACAGGACCAAATGTCCATAGCCCATAGACCCAAAATCCCCCAGTTTAGCTTTAGGATCCGTCAGTTTCTCTTTCTTCTCTCCTGTGTTTTAGTTTAGTCATGATGCGTACGTGTAGTGGTGTTCCAATGGTGTTTCCAAAGCCTAGCTAGTGTTTTTCAAGCTTATGTTATCTGTGTGTAAATGTGTAATCAGTGTCTCTATAAATAACAGCTTATCAATTTCTAAAGCCTGTGTTATACGAGAATAATCGCCGGTTGGGCAGATTGCCCGCCGACTATATCGGCTCTTTACTGTCACCGATTTAACTGGTACCCGCCCGGCCGCCCTAACAATCTGAACATCAATAATTATTTTTACATGTCAGCTCTGGCATGATCATAGAGGTCTGTTCTCAATTCTTATACAGTTTAACATACTCTAATTAAATATTCTGATCTCACGTGTTTAACCTATTAGGCCATCTCGACAATAAAAGTTTTAATAGCTATTAAAAAAAACAATTATCTACTTTAATCACCGTTTTTCTTCAACAATTCACATTCTACTTTTTTAAAATATTATTTTTTAATCATTTTTTTTTTAAATTTTTATATTCATTACTCTCTTGATCTCCGGTCTCTCTCTCACTCTCCGGTCTCCCGCAACCCCAATCCACTGCACTACGACGAAGAAGCACCCACCGCACCACTCTCTACTTCAATACCGCACCACTCAACTACCGGATCAACGCCGTTCAACTACCGCACACACGACGTCGATCCACCCACGGCCAGAGCAACGGAACCACCGATTAACACCGATCAAAACCGATCCATCAAAATAAGGGCATAGCTGAAGCCGATCAAGACCCTGGCGGAATCCACCTCCAGCTTCGCTGGCGTCGACCCATCCACCGGACGTCATCCATCGTCAATCCATGGAAGATCGGGGCTCATACTGTTGCTTCCATTGTTAGATGAGGGACGAAGAGTGACAGAGGGACGAAGAGGAATCGGAGAGGGAGAGAGAAATTATTAATAAAAAAGGTCTAAACACATGAACAGTGAATAGCTAGTGTTCATATGCTTAGAGAAATGGTTAAAATAGTCATTCTATTGGAAAAGAAAATTTACTAATAAAAGTCAAATTTGGTTATTTTGAAGGAAATAGCAAGTATGATGGAGATGGCCTTAGGAGTGTCGAGTGATATAATATTAATTAATTAATTAAATAAATTCATCCCAACCGTTACTTTAATTCTGATTTCACATGAACTAGGCCTGCCTTCTTTTTGGGCCTGAATACGGATCGCAAGTCACCTGCAACTGTAAATGCCTTGGTTTCGGATCCAAAAAGGAAACGTGGGCCTTAGTTGACCCACTATCGGCCCAGAGTAGAAACCCGAATCCGAGCCATTTCAGAACCCCTTTCCCGCCACGCTTTGTACATGATCCTGCAAATTCCGCGGAACTACAGTTATAGGTTTGGGGTCAAAACTGAAAAAATAATGATAATAATAATAAAAAAAAAAAAACCGCCCATGCTGCCGCACATAGTCGCTCTATATCTCTCTCTTAGAAGTTCGAAGAAGTTGAAACGCTCAGAGACCGTTTGCCTCAATTCACAGATCGACCTCTTCGCTGATCACCTAGAGTTTCAGGTGAACAATCACAACGCAATTCGACTATCAAAGGACGTTTCAAATCACTGAGTCAAGCTAATGAAGCTGAAGATGAACAAAGTTTGCGATCTCAGCTCCATCTCGGTCCTTCCTCCTCACGCGAGGTGAGAATTTTCCTTCACGACATGCTCTGTTTAGCTCCTGAGAATGTGCGGGAAAATGTTGAGAATCGATATTTTGAATGCACTTGAATTTTCGTTAATTTTTAAGAAAGTTACGCTCATCCGACCTTAACTCTTTAGCTTTTAGTTGAGCTTACTCTAAGTTCTTGTCGTACGCGGTTCAAATTTTTCTTCAGAGATTCTCTGTTTGGTTCCAGAGGAAATACTGGAAAATGTCAATAAAATCGAAGTTTTGAATCTCAACTAAAGTATTGTGGAATTTTTTATCGCTTAAACGAGCTTAACGATATTATTTGGCTTAGTCAACGTCAACCTAAGGTCGACCTCGGCTCTTCCTCTCCATGCAGGGTTCGATATTGCTTATAGATATGTTCAGCTCCACTTAGCACATTTCAAAAGAGCAACAACAGGAAGTATTAGACCTAAAATTTGGTTTCTTATTTTTCTACTTTTCCTTCGTTTTCTCTGCATCCAAACAAATGAACGGATTCTTCAGAGTTCGTCTTAATTTTGAAATTTTGCTTTGATTTGGTAATGATTTGAACGAGATCAAGTGCTTGCCCTTTCATCAGAGAGGATCCGTGTGGTTGCTGCGAAAATGCAGGAAAGAAAAATAAGATTCAAATTTCTCAAGCTTTAAAATCAATTAGTACGGAAAAATCTGTCTTCATATCTGTTCTAAACATAATTATTTTTCTCTTCTCCGTTTCTCTCGGAAACCAAAGAGAGGGAAATAGCATTCCTATCTGCCTATAAATCTGTTTTCATGTCTGCCTTTTTAGCCTTTGTGATGATCCTGAGGACTTCAAATGCTTCACTTCTCATTATTTAGAATTCAAAAGGACATAATTGTCCACTCAACTGAAGCTAATGCAGCTATTTGCCACAGTTTTTTTTAAATTATTTTTTTTTTTTTTTTTTTTTTTTTTTTAATTGTTCTTCTCTACCTGCACCTCTCTAAATTGACTTTTATTTTAAGATCCCTTGTTTGTCTTCTTCACTTGTGCTGGTTGTTTCGGAAATGATCTGAAGGAGATCAAATGCTAGACCAACTGGACCGCAAGCATCACAGCTTCAATCTCAAGCATCGCAGCAATCATTTTCGCAAGGAATTTCATCTCAGCATGGCATGTTTTCTCAGCTCTCTCAGAACTCTCTCAATGAGGTTCTGACAAATGATCAGGTTTGAGTTTTTATCTTTCTAGAAAATTTTTGTTCTTTCCTAGGCTGCGACTTTGTAAAATCATTATAGCCAAACCTAACATATGGACTTGGTTTTACTTTTATGATTTTGAGACGCAGTGGCTTCAACATATTAATGTAAACCAGAGAAGTTTAATTTTTTCCGAGTTGATTATTCATTTCCACTTTTTTCTTCCATTTTTTGGCACAAAAATAAAATGTAATCAGTATTATACTTGTATGTTAGTTTTGATATTGAATCTTTGCAGAGATTTGGTTCTCAAGAACGAGAGAACTCTGTGAAGAAGATTTCTTGCTTGCCACCACTAAGTTGTACACGAGAAGATAGTCAAATGCCAACCTCAAGACATTCAGCAAATCTGATCCGCAAATGGAATTCTGCTTCTGTTCCAGACCATAGATGTAAGCTCACTCCTTAGAGTGAAATTATTAAGTTATCGTGGAATGGTTTAAGGATCTTCAGTATGTACTTTTGACATTTTACATAGGAAGGTGGTTCACTTTCTTTACAGTTATGCAAAAGTGTGCATGTCAAATAAGACCTTTGTTCTTGCATGCATGGTGCATGTGTATATCTTTGCAGGGGATACTGAATTTTTCATTTGCCTGAGCAGGTCAGAATAGTGAAGAAATTGAACATCGAATTGGATTGATGGAAACTTCATTAAGCAGGTTAGGAATGATTTTGGATTCTCTTCAGAGCGATGTCATGCAAGTTAACAGAGGAACAAAAGAAGTTTCACTGGAGAGTGAGTAATCCAGTCTAACATCTAATACATTAAAAGTAGGGTTTGAAGAGAAAATATATCACTCATCAGTCAGTCTGTAACAATAATACTGTTCTAATCTATAGAATTGTGAATTCTTGTGAATTTAAACCCGGGAAAAATTTACTACTTTCAGAAATTTTCAGATGAATTAAGTTCACTTATCTATTTATTTGAAAATTAAGGAGCAGTAGGCATTTAATCTTATCTAGTTCCAAGGAATTCATTCTTTCTTTTCCTCCTTTTTTATGCTGGGCAGACATAACTTTTCTTTGTAAAACTTGACGTTGATGTGTTTCTTAACCTATGGCTTGGTAAGCATTTGATGATGAATTTAATTTGGCTTTTCTAAAGATTTTCATCAATAAGTAGGAATTAGATTTGAAATGTGATGAACAGAGAACGCAAGAAACACCTGGAGAATGATTGTTTGCATGCAATGTACATAGTTGTAGAACACATAATAATTAAAACAATTTTCTTTCTTTCCTCAAATTTGATTCAGCGGAAGGCATACGGCAGAAGTTGATTCTTCATGATAGCTTACTGCACTTGATGGTAAAGCTTGTTTACTTGCTATGTTGACCTGCTTAATTGTTTAAAACATCAATGGATCTGATATTTTGTACCACAAATGAGATATGGCAAACAGAACAAGGGACAAGAAGATATCAAAGCTAGCCTTGCTGAGGGAGTCAGATCGATATCTGATCAGCTAAGCAAAGATATATATCAAGACAAATTACAGGAGATTTGCATGCTGGTGTCAGCTTTTCCACAGCAGATGGAAGCATCTGCACTGCAATTACAAGATAAGCTCAGCAAAACCCTTGCCAAAGAAATGCAAGTACGTATGATGTCATAATGGACATTGCTGGTATATGTGTGAACACTCAAGGCTTTAAGATAATTCATTTTGTGCTCCTTGTTGTTGACTAAAGTGAATATCAAATTGAATTTTATTCTTTGCTGACACATCCAATGCTCAATCTTTCCTAGTTCCAGATCTATACAATTTGCTCAATTCAGTATATCTATTACAAATAACACCGTACCTCTCAGCTTATTGTTTTGTCGTCACTTGTTCTTAGGTAATAGCTTGCAGGGTGAAGGCTCCTAACCAGAAAGATCCAGCACCCTCCATCATTCTACCAGAGGTGCTTTATTCTTCTTATACAATGACCCATTAGCTTTCTTTAAGTACTTGCTATTCTGAATTTATGTTCTCAAAAATCCTCTTACATTTGCCACTGTGCAGGGTACTGACCATCGTGCTACTCCACAGAGTTATGCACAGCCTCCTAGGAAGTATGTAAAACTCAGTTTATTTCTGTTGGCTATGGTACTGCTCAATTGGACAAGTTACAGTCATATGTGTTGGTTCTTCAGTTCTATTAAGTTTTCTTTTTTAGTATCGTTGTTTTGTTTAGCCTTTCAAGAGATTACAAATGTTTGCTTGACTCCAGTACTGCAGTGCCTCCAAAGGTCTGTGTGCAAGCAACCGTAGTTCCAAGGATAGAAACAGGAGGTTGGAAGACTGTAAAAATGGAAAAAGCGATTGCCAAGGATAGGGCATCCAGCAAGGTGCAGAAACAAAACGGTTGTTCTTCCCTCAAACAGGTAATTCTTGTAGTTTTTTCCCCGTCTATTCCCCTTTCTTTGTTGGAAAAACTGCCATGTTTTCTGATCAAGATATTTGAGTTTAACCCGGCATTTTCTAAGGTGATTGGCATAAAAATATGAATTCTATTGAGTTATTTTCCTTAAAATGTACTCGACAGCAGAAGCTGACCTTTTAACTCAAGTTGTGCATGGAAATTTTGGTGCTTACTCATTTTTTCATAGTCTATTTGAGATGACAATACATGATGCAGGAAACAAGTTGTAGAATTAACATTGAATCAGATGAGGAGATGGATGGAGGTTTTTCCTGCTTGCTTGAAGAGAAGGAAACAGGTGGTTAATGAAAGTAAATTGCAGCATTTATTATTCTTGACTATTACTGCTCATGTCTCTCATTGTTAAAAATTTCTATTGGAGGTAAACATTGAACCTCTTATTTTTAGCTAGACATCTTTTGTCTTTGAGATGCTGGCATTCTGAACATGGAGAAACAAAGTAGAGCTCTACATAAGTATTAAAAACTAGAAAACATCATAGAGAATTTGGAACTCTACATTAGGAATAATTTATATAAATGTTTGCTTTGTTGAAACAATGAGCCATACTTAGACAGTTTAGACCGTAGAGAGGAAGGAAATATATATTCTTCTTTGAAATTATCATCAGTTTATTACCTTATTATCCAATAGATATAAGATTTATTTAACTTCCTCTTTATCTCTTTTCTTTCACCTGAGTTTATTTGGATTACTAACAAGACACAAGTTTCCTACAAACTGGTTTGTAAGAAATTTTTTACAAATAAACCTCTAAAAGTGACATATTTCCCTTAGCATGTGAGAAGTACTTGTTTTTTAACAACATGTGCTTCTCACATGCCTTTTTAATAGCTTAAAGGACACATGTCGCTTTTGAAGGCTGATGTAAGAGTTTCTTCTTTCCAAAAATTGCTGTGAATATGTTACCATTATTTTATTTTCAATCTTTGCTCTCATCCTAATTATTTCCTTGGGGAGACATAGGAAAGTGTTTGATTGATGAGGTAAAGGAAGAGACTGAACGGATTTTGAAGAAAGCGAGGAGGCGAAAGAGAAAATCCTGTAATCTAATAATTATTAATTGAAGGTAAATTTTTCGCTTCTTGTATTTGCAACACTGATTACTTCATGCTCTGCAGATTATTATAGATCTCAAAGTCTTTATGTTACTGAAAGTGTATATAAATTCCTTAGGAGTCTTAGATTGCTTAAATGAAATCAAATTATTTTTCATTGTATTTCACACTGAACTTGAAAGGAGTACAATTTGTTAATATAATTTTAATGTTATGAGATTATCAAGGTTAGAAGTATTAGAAATTTCCTGAAAGTTGCACTTCAAGAGTTAGCAAGGAAGCACGTCTCTATCTAGCGCTTGGTTGCTTTGCCAACTAGTCACTTTGAAACTCTTACATCCACTCCCTTCTCCACGCTCTGGTGGAACTAAGGGGCTGGGGATGAGAGCTTGATATAGCTTTTGTTTTGTTTTGTGAGGGAGTGCCCCAAGTCTTTTTTGACTTGTACTTATTCTTGAGAAGATAGTGACATATTGGTCAATTTGGTAAAGGAAAAACAAATTGGTTACGTGCTTTAGCCGTTGTATTTGATAGCTCTGATTCTAATATGAGGTTATGACTTTTGAATTATGCCTTGGCTGGTTGTTCAGGACTTCAGGTGCAAGATATCTCTGCAGCTGATGAAAAGAAAAAGGATTCCAGCTGAAAGACTCCGTGGGCGGCCATACTATGAGTTCGACTACTTTTGGTACATTTCTTTCTACACCCATGTGCGTGACCAATTTGGGATGACTAAAGGTGACGGAATATAGTTGTCTTAAATGGTCTTTTCTTTGAAGGGAATTATTGAGCTGCTCTAGTGTTATTCACCATATGAACTGAGTGTCTTGTGATCGACTGTTGAAATTAATACATGAAAAATATGAAATACTTGTTCCAGCTGGTTTGTAGACCCAGAAATCTGTAGAACCATAATAATAATAATAATTACTCTGATTCTACTTTTGTTGCACCTTCATCATTGGAGTTAACGAACGGGCAAATCACCTTCATGGGCCAAGTTATTATCCCAGCCCAGTACTACTTTGAGTGGCCTATTATTTCTGCCACCCGCGGAGTCATTCATGTTAAGGGCCCAAAAGAAATATCAAACAGCCCCATGTACAGCTTGTTAATTTCTTCCATGGTGAAATATTTGCGTCGATAAATCCGTTTACCCATGCAGTAAGTACTCTCAAATTGTTAACCAAAACTAACACACAATTCACTAGTATTTTGTTAGCTAAAAAGTTACGTAGGAATCCAAATTTTATGGTCGGGGAATTCCAACCAATTCTCCCACAAGAAACAAAACAGTTAAGATTAAGAAATGAGCAAATGTTGGTTTCCCCCCCCCCTCCCCCCAAAACTTTAGAAGAAAAAAATGGTGGTTAATTGATAATATATAGTCATTGAAAATGTGCCGTGGTTTCTTTATTATTACCAATTCCGCGTGAATGACGAAAGATCCTTTTTTTTAATTGTTTTGTTCTTTTTCTTTTAAGAAGGTTTTACAATTACTTGGAATGGCAGTTAGAATCAACGGTTTGGAAGTTATAGGATCCTATTCCTCTCCATTCACACGTGTTCTATGTATTCTCTCTCCTTTGTCACGCCAATGTCATATTTATGAACTGATGGGATATTAAAATTGTAAATTTCAAAGGAATTGACATAATGAATTATAAAAGAAAGAATCACATCGTGCGAGAAAAGTGATCGACAGACGACATTTAGTGAAAAGACCACACATACTGTGCTTTGCTAACTTGGAATTCACGATTGGAAATTTCGATTTGTTTATTTATTATTATTATTATTTTTTTTTAATCCACGTGATAGATAATAGAGAGAAGGAGAATTCGAACAAGTGATCTATATTTCATGAGATATGGTCCCTAACCGATTAAGCTACTCCTTAAAGATTAAAAATTTCGATATTGAACATCAAATTATGAAAGAGCATTTTACTAGGCTTAATTGACCGAAAATTGAGTGATAGGTCGACATTTATTATTCTTATATGTGAGTCTCATAAAATGTTTTTTTATTATTGAATAACGTTACATATTTAACTTAATTAATAAACAGTATCATATCAGATTAATAAAATTAGTGTCAAATAAGAATTAAATATTAAAAATTGTTCCTTACAATTTATTGTCTAAATTATTGATAATTCAAACAACAAATTGCTATAAATCGAGATCCGGCGTCAGTGGGTCCCTACAATGCTTAAAGCCTTAGTGCCTTGAACTCACGATCATGTACAAGCTCCTTTCGCACTCACCTGTAGTTGGCAGAATGGCCACTTATTTTCAACAGAATGACCCCCCCCACCCCCATATTAGGTCACCTAGAAGCTAACTTTGACACGGCCATTCGCATATGACATCTCTTTACCATGCTTTTGCAGTCACAGGTACAAACTCGGAATGGTCCATTATTTGTGCCACGGCTACATTGGGTTTTCCGTGCAATCAAGCTGTAGGAGAAGCTTTTGCAGTCCTCTACACAGTAAAATTAGCCCAAACATCACACCGTCAGCACCTACTCCTTCAAAGAGACTCTTTATCTGTTATTCGTAGTTTTAAAAAATCACACATCACCAATAATTGGATAAGCTTCTATTATTTCCAACTTTGGTCCCTCAACTATTTTGACAGTTGATTGCCACTAAAATTGATAAGAGTGAGAATCTTCACACTCATATTGTAACTTGCTGATTAGCCGTTACCACCCATTCGACTAGTAGCTTTCCTCATATGTGTTTTCATTTTTAAAGTTCCCCCTTGGTAGACTTTTGCAGCCTGTCGTCTAATTTTCTCTTTCAATTGTATCTGTTTGTTTTTCCTGATTGGCTGTTTCTGTTGTATTATTTGTTCTTTTTCTTTTTCTTTTTTACCTAAAATTTGATATTTATTCAACCCAATAGAAAAATAACCTAGAGAAAACCTCAAGGAACAAGCAAGAGACTAAATCTCTACAAAACAAGAGCTGATGGTTTAAAATAACAATATCAAGGATATCCTAAGAAAATTTTCTCAATCTACATTCTATTCATGATTTGTTTTACTGCTGCTTTAGCAAAGCCATGGGCCGCTAAATTTAACACCTTCGGATATGCCTAATTTGCCAATTCCGCTGACTAAAAAGAACTACTTGTATATTTGCCTCCAATTGTACGCCCGTATCTGCACAAATTTGGGTCGTTTGCCTTTACAGCATTAACCACCTATAGAGAATTCCTTTCAAGAATAATACTCCGAAGTTCCAAATAACAACTGTATTCTACCGCCTGCAATGCAGCTTGGGCTTCTGCTATCACTACTAACACATACTGAATGACAATTGGCTACGATCACCTGGCCTTCACAATTCTGTACAATTATACCAATACTCATTCGATTGTTGTATTGTTTGTCAAACTCATTAAATATAAATTAAAAAAAAAAAAAAAAAAAAAAAAAAAAAAAAAAGAAAAAAAAAAAAAAGAAGAAGAAGAAGAAGATCGATCTGATCCTCAAACGATCAGCCTAAATGGCCAATTTGCCGTGAGGTCTGGACAAGTTGACAACACACGACTGGCCTAACAAATCATGGACCACCTACAAGTGGACAAGTGGCATGCTCCTGATCTGGTAAGCACCACACGTGATGCATCTATGCAGGTCAAGCGAACAGGGAGTCAGGGCCCCATGATGGGTACGTTGATTCCCGTGGGCCCAGTGTTATACGTGCATCCTGTGGTTCAGAATCCCTCGGGAATACCAATTAATCTTTGGGATGCTTTAGAAACAAACAAGTTGCACATTACGTGCACACCCATCATGGGACAGAGTCAAAAATTCTAATTGGCAGGGCAATGGCCGAAATTTTTTTTTTATTAAGGATCAAGTAAGTTAAATTTTTATTTTTACTTTATATTTTTTATTTTTTAAATTATTTTTTTTCTCACCTTAATTTTTTTTTTTTTTAAGAAATTTGGGAAGGGGCATGGCCCCTGCTAGCCCCCTCCCTCCGTCCCTGCACTCACCCTCTCACATGAAACCCATGTGCACGTAGTGTGTAACTTGTGTTTTTTTAACATTACTCTTAATCTTTACACTCCATGAGTAGTTCGATGTTGGTAAAAATAAAAGGCAGAAATCAAATGTAGTCCTTATGTTTTCATGTTATTACAATTGAATCTCTAACTTTTCGATTTCAATAATTATATCCATAAAGTTTTAAATAAATCCCTCCATTGACCTATTGTCCATTTAATAAACGGTTTGCTTCCCTCAAAAAATAAAATAAAATAAACGATTTGCTATATCAGTTCAATTAATTAATGCCACATGACTTTCGTTTGACATGTCATGTAACATCGTCAAAATTAAATAATTAAATTTATTTAACCTTGAGTGTTACTTGTAGCGCATTCACATTAATTAATTGGTAATATGGTTGGAGCCACTATACAACACTACTCTATTATAGTATATTATAGTGAAAAGGGGAAATAAATTATTTGAGACAAGTTAACATATAACCTTAAAACAGCATCACGTATCATCAATATAAATTTAGAGCTTCTAAACAAATATTACTATAACGTTAACAACTAACATCTAATTAAGCAAATCTAAAAATGCGAGTCATTCGCTCGGCATTCGCTCGGCATCTTTATTCCAATAAATTTTTCACTCTACAGCTTGACAACCTGCTAAACTGCAAAACATTTAAGTGTTTCACATGTGAAAAAAATAAATTGTGTAAGTCCATGACTTATTAAGTAAATTGTTATAAAACTTGTTTATGTAAATAGCCTATAATAATGTTTTGGGTTCTCAAAATTGGTAACTTAAAAATATTATGGTATTTTACAAAATATCAAGTGTTGTCTCCATTATTTTGCCAGTATAAAAAATTGATTTATTTCGGAATAGGGTTGGCATAATTACAACGATAATTCACTCATTTTAATGCAGATAAATTATGCAATATTAAAATGTAAGTTCTCATAACTTTTCTTCTTAGTAGGATTGGTAATATCCTGAGGGACCTGTAGTAGAATTCCAGTGCCCCAGATATTGTCGCATATTGACATATACTAACAACCTAACTGAGTCTGACCTCGGGTGGCTCACGCTACTAACAAAGCCATAATAGTAACCAATCATTTCTTAGTGATCCCGTCACAAATAACTATTGGGTCCAAAATCAAACATTAAAATAAATCTTTTTGATCATATGGTCAATCCCATATAGTGATAAGCACATGGCCGTTATACTACATGTACCATGTCAGACGGTGCAGTTTATCCAGTTGACACGTTTATAAACATTTGATACAATTATTAGACTCATGACATATTATTTTGAAAATAAAGCTACTCAATTCATTAAGGTATCGCATGTTGAAATAAAATAGTTCCGTAAAAATTTACTTACATCGGGCAATTCTCTTTATTTTATGACGTCTTAATCACCAAGTCACTGCAAAAGCATAATCTAGTATTATATATAAACCATTTTGGAACTTTAATATAGTACGTAAAACCCTATTCACGTAATAAAACCATAGTCATGCAAATTATTGCCTTCATCGAACGTTCATCATAAACAATGGAACTTTCAATGATTGATATGATGCATAAAAGACCAAAAACGTCTACTTAAACCTATTACTGCCTTGATCGAACGTTCATCATAAACAATGGAACTTTCAATGATTGATATGATGCATAAAAGACCAAAAACGTCTACTTAAACCTATTACCCAACTCAACCAAGACTCCTAATAACCCTTAAAAATGCATATCAAACCATAAAACATGATATAACATGGAAGTAGGAGCAAATTCATATGTTTTTGAAAATATAAATAACTCATGCATGATTATTATAAAATCATATCGTAACATATTTAGATATTTTTAAAACCTACATGATGTATGTTAAATAACAGGATCAGTAGATTAAAAAAAAAAAAATTGTTAAAATACATCAAAACGAGATTGAAGTTTAAGGTTACTTTCTCTTGAGGACGAAGTCTCACCAATAGTCACATTTTATCTTTCTAGGACCTTTTCTCTCTCCTCTAGGATTTATGGTATAAAGGAGTGATGAAAATGGTATTTTTGAATGTAAGGATTGGGTTATATGGTTCCTAGCACGCTTAAAGGGTTGATGTGACGAAAAAATAAAAATGCTCTTAGATTTGTTCAAGCATTCGGGGTAAGGAAATCTCGATTGTTCGAGTGGGAACTCGAACATTCAAAAATCAAGATTCTGCTTTAAAAATATACAAATTGTTATAAAGCATTTTAATTTAGAGAATTACAACACATTATTGAAAACACTTTCCATGTGAATTAAAATAAGGGTTTTCGGGTTTGTAATTGCTAATATCGTTTAAATTAAATATATTTACTTTAGGATATTACATGTCATGTGTTAACTCTCCGTGCCATGTAGCATAATTACTTTAAATTAGAAATATGCTCTAATTTTTTATTTTCTATTTAAAAAAAATTATAAACAGTTTCTTTATTTAAGATATATTTGTAATTTAAAGATGAGTATGCCTCGGGACATGTTAGACACGTACAGTTAGCACATGACATGTCAAAGAGAGTCACGTGACTTTAATATATTGGTTTGACATGAAATGGACCTATTTGAAATCAAAGAAAAACACGAAGACTTAATTATTGAAATAGAAAACTTAAAGGATCAAATTGAAATCATAAAATAAACCTAGGGACTAAATTTAATTTTTTTCGAATTAAAAATAAGGTCTTGAAAGAAGTAGAATTTTCGAATTTCATCCATAAATTTTGCTAGTGCGTGGCACTGCTCTTAAAAATGCTTTCCATGTAATGGTAAAACTTTGCGTGTTTCGAGAGATCTCCCAAATCTGGGGCCGCCAGCCTTTTCATCATGGCCATTGATCATTGCACCTTTTGTTTGCTACTATCAACGTGAAAAACACACGAATAGGGTGATGGGGTAAAATGACACGATCGTCCCATCAAATTTCATCGTGCGGGGCTATATGGAAAGGGGCAAACATGGTATTTGGAGCTCTCATTTATTATTTTGTAACTTTTGGTAGAAAACAAATTGGGCATGGAATGATTGAGATGTTTTGAACAAAAAAGTATATTTGGGGAGGCGAGATTGGAGGAGCAAAGGAAGATTCGTGGAAGTAGCAAGGGAGATTCATGACATTTTTGTATGCTTCCATCCTTTCAAACTTCTTTTATATTTAGGAAAATGACATTCTTGTTATTAACTAAAATGTTGAACTAATCATTGTTAGCAAGATCATCATGTTCATGTCTATCTCTTCTCTCAATAATTCTCTAATTAATTTTAAAAAATATCTAACCTAAAATAGTGATGAGTCATGCTAATCGATAGGGAAATTGTTTGAAAAGTGTTTTTTTTTTTTTTTTTTTTTTTAAATGGGGTGAGATTTGAAATGTATTTTGTGTTTCGAATTGTTTGTTTACGGTTTTAAGAAAAAAGTATGTATTTGTTTTTGTTTTGAAATAAAAAAAGTGTTTTAAAGATAAATGCTATATGCACTTCCAAGTATATGTTCATTGATGTGGTAGTAAAAATTACAATTGAATTTTGGATCTAATGGTGATTTTCATTGCCACTTCAAGGAGTATGCAATTGGGAGTACGAACTTGAGTGCATATAGCATTTCTCTGTCTTAAAAATCATTGAGCCGTATTTATGTTTTGAGTAATGATTGAATACCACCCAAAGACACGACTTTTCACCATCTTGCCTATGTGGCAAGGTGATCCCCTACCTTAATTTATTTTTAAAAAATAAAAAAATTCAAAAAGTAGTGGGGGACCACCTTGCCACATAGGCAATGTGGTGAAAAGTTGTATTTTTGTGTGGTATTCAATCATTACTCTTATGTTTTAGGGAAAACCACATTTAGTCATCTCTAACTAACATCATTTTTGTAATGTTTCCGCAATGTTTTAGTTTTTGTAATGTCCCACTCAATTTACCATCCGGCTTGCACAATTTAGTGTATCAATCTTTCAATTTTTTCAATTTTACTACTTTGTTAGGATTTTCTGTTAAATCCTGTCAAAAGTTCCAAAATACCTTATGTATATATATTCAGGAGTGGGTATTTTTGTAAATTTTGTTAAATCCTCATCAACACTTAATTCCCTGCAGTCTCTCTCTCTCTCTCTCTATTCTTTTTTTTTTTTTCTCCTTTGAAAGAATTTTAAAGGAAAATCATAATGGACGAGTAAAATTGAAAAGAATTGAAAAATAAATACATTAAATTGAGAGTTTTAAAGGTTAAGAAGAAAATTGAAACTGTGATTAAACTTCCCAGTGAGGTTAAGTAAAGTTTTTCCCTATTGTTGTTTGTCTCATCTATCGTCTATATTTTTTTTTTAATGTTTCCTTTGGTTTTGGGTTAAACTATTGCTTCTCAGACAAACTATTTCCTATTCATGATTAGCCATATTTACTTTTTGAGTAATGCTATCAAGTATATTTTTATTTCATAATTATTCTATAATATTGACATGATACTCTCAACTAGTCTTTAAATCACTCCATACTAAAACGTTGTATATAGCATTTTTTTTTTTAGGAAAAAAAAAAAAAAAAAAAAAAAAAAAAAAAAAAACTTACTCAGACGACTGGGTGCTGCCAATTCGTATAAGAAACACAGTATTGAAATTTAAGTTGATTGATATAATGAAAGGGCAAGAAAAAAAGAAAAAGAAAAGGAAAAAATAATGGCAAAGGCTGGGGAAAAGAATCCTTTGCTGGTGCATGCTTAGAAGTCACTCAAAGTAGCTTCAAACTCGTCGATGGATTAGAGCACTAGCAGCAGATTTTCAACCATTTTTTCTATATTTAGGGAACAAAACTATTTTTTCCTTCCCTATAAAAAAATATCCAACAATAGATTCCCTTACCTTTCCCTTTATCAATTAAATATTATTTTCTTTACTCTTATTTTATTCTTTTTCTCTCTTTCCTACTTTTTCTCTCTTTCCTATATCAATTAATTATACTTCTTTTATATTAAAATAATACATAGGGAATGAATAGTAGACATGTATACATAGAGAATTACTATTCATTCCCAGCCCCTTTATCTAAATATAGGGAATCTGCTGTGAAAGGTTTTTTGATTTTTTTATGAAATTTTCCCTAAATATAAGGAAGGAAACCAATATAGGGTAACTGCTACTAGTGCTCTTATACCATTCCCCCTTGCCCTTTGTTCCCTTCTTCTGCTTATAAAAAAACAAACACATGGATTACAAGAACCAACCCATGGTAGGAATAAATAATGGTTGAATTTTCTTGTTTGAGTTCCTTTCTAATAGTCTTTGCCAATTAATCCGAATAGGATCTCTAGTCATTTCATAACGTTGGTTTAAAATTATTATTATATTTAACGGTGTAGATAATATCACATTATTTAATTTTTTTAAATGACGTGTCAATATATTATCAATGCACATCATATACACCGTTAATTAAATATAAATATTTACCATAAATGACTCATTCATTTCAAGTAAAATGAAAAAAAATCGTTCTTGCTTATTACATGCTTAGCGATAGGTAATTAAAAAAGATATTAAGACCCTGTTTTAGAGTTGTGTTAATAAGTTTGAAAAGTACTTTTAATATCTAATTTTTTTTTGACTTTTTTACTAAAAAAAAAAAAAAAAAAAAAAAAAAAATGCCAAACAGGCTCTAAAATATTGCAATATTTGACAAGTTTTAGGCAGCAACTTCAAGGAAATAACACGTAAATAAAAAAACAAAAAAAAAAAACAGTCAACTAGGCCAAATCACTGTTAAATTAACGTTACTAAGAACACTAAAATAATCTAACATCTAAATTATTTACTGGTCAACTAGAGGAAGTCACTGCTAATATTTTAGTGTCCCTTCAATTAAGGGCATGCTATTTGTCTTAAGTAAAATTTGGATCACTCTTCATCAATCGATCACAGCAATGTTATTAAATCACTATTAAATAATTTAATTATGATATTATGTTAAATTATTATTTTTTTAAAAAAAAATAATTTAATGAAAGTCGGTTTTGTACTAAAACTGAATAAATAATAATAAAAACACACAAAGAATTGTATGATCTTTAAGATTGTTTACTCCATTAATATTCTAGGCATGTAGTGAAATGAAGGCATTCACATCAAGATTATTTTCAGTACGTGTTAATTTGTGTGTGATGAAATGAAAGCATTTCAATCATAATACTAGCTATGATAAGAACAATTCTACTGGATTATTTTCGTGCATCAAAAGTAATCAACAATATTAATTGATGATTAGTCTTTTTGAATATATATGCAGCAATTTGATTAATTTAATTAGTTTATTTTAGATCATCGATGACATCTACACAGTTTTAATCGTCGACATATTGTAGTTGACATGAAAACATTAATTCCTACCACACAATTTGACGAAGATTATTGACAAACATTATAAAATAATATTGTCCAATAATTATTGTTTTGAATTATACAACAACTTGATTCATTAAATTCACTATTTTAATCGAGAAGAAATGTTATTTCTCCGACCCCTGTCCAACTTTTATCCGGCTCGAACATTTTAAAAAAAAAAAAAAAATATATATATATATATATATATATATATATATATATATATATATATATATATATATATATATATATTGTAGTTGAATGTGTTAAATATATCAAGAGTTCAAAAATCTGCTATATTTGAAGACTGTGGCCTAAGACAGTTGAAGTCTATCACCCAGTCATAATTGAAGACTATTGTTCTTCTTTATTTAAGTTGATCTTTACAATATAATATGCTCCTATTTATAACGAGAGTTGGACAAATACTTCTATATGTTTCCGATCGTGTTAATTACAATAAGAATAGTTATACTTGCTCATTTTCATACACTAAAAGTAATCAAGAGTAGCCACTTTTATTTGAATTACACAACAACTTGAATGAAATTTGTTCATTTCATTCAAATTATAATCAATGATATGCAAAGTTTGTATGGTAAAAAAGTTATTGAAACAAGAGTATTCTTATCATATGATAACAAAATTAGTTCAATCTTATCATTGTCATAGATTAGAAATGACATTGTCTCATCGATCACTATCATTTTGAATCATATAAAAAACTTGATTCTATTTAAAATGAATAGTTTGGCATTAGGCGTGCTTAAATATGAATAGCAAATTCCCTAATGGGTATAGTTCTTCAAATCTCAACTATTATTTTTAAATTAAATAATTTAAATTTCACTTAACTAGTATTTATCATTTTTAAAATTAATAAATATCGAGAGATAACTACTAAGTTGATAAAAATGATAAATATTATTTAAGATTTGTATTTTTCTACTCTGTAATATTGGCAGACTATGTTTGTTTGTGCTTTTTTATTTTATATTCTTCGTGACAAATATATTAATAAATAACTTTAAAATGAAACACTCTTAAAAATTATTTTACATATATATCACATCAAAATAACTTTCTTGGGTTCAGTCTCCTGTGCAAAGCCCGCAACTCAACCGGATTTTGCTGAGAGGGGTGCGAGGCATGGGTCCCGAATTCACTTGACAGAGGTGGATATACAAAGTGACCATGATTTGAAGAGATTCTCGATATAAAAGAAGAAAAAAGAAAAAAGAAATATATATATATATATATTGTTTTTTTTGGTTTAAATCAACTATAAAATTAACAAGATTTACATATAAGTCCTATCAATTAAATGATTAATTTAAAAAGGAGACGTTATATATATGGGTAAATATGGAATCCAATGTCAGGAGCGAAACCCACATGTCACGCGAGAAATAAGAAAAGAAAAAAAACGAAAAAAAGGAAAAAAAAACACATTGGACTAATAACACGTATTCTTTCACCAAAATCCGCGTTTTGACGTGGACCCGTTCTCACCAAGTCCATCACGCGCTTTCCGTGGACCCCTCAACAAGGCTCTGCATCTCTCGCACAAACACAAAAGATCCTCAACGCTGTGCCTGCAAAGCCGAAGGGGCATTGTGGCGTGTTGGTTTAGAGCCAAAGAGTGGCAAAAGAAGACGATGGGAGAGCCTCATGACCGAGAAGCATCCCGGACGCAGCCAAATTAAGACAATGGATAGGGAGATGACACAAAAGTACTTGAAAAATTTGGACTTTTCCTCTTAATTGCCATTTACTATACTTCTGTGTGTTGTGCCATTTGTATTTATATATATATATACTGCTGTTTCGTTCTTATTGGTATCGCTGCGCCGCATGTGGGTCTCTTTGGATATTGTTGTCGTTCACGTTTGGCTTCAACACCCACCAAATAGTGTTGTGGGTGTTGCTGGGCTTGGATGATGTCGCAGAAGAGACAGCAAGAGGATATGAAGGCCCATCCAGAAGGGAGTGGTTCTGAGGATAAGCGTAGGAGGCTTCCTACTTTCAGGAAGTAAGAGTGGCTTATTTAATACAAGCTTTGATTTTTTATTTTGTTTGTTAGTTTCTGTTGTTGGTAGTGGGATTCTTGTTGAGGCTAAGTGGAATATTGTATGTGAAAGGAGGTGGGTTATGATTGTTTAGTGAAAATTGTTGATGCATGTCATGTATTCTTGTGATATAAGATTTAAATGTTCTTGAGGAAGTGGAGATATGGAGTAAATTGAACTGGGTTTGGTAATAGCTGAACTATGTTTTCCCCTCCCCCTCTCCTTAGGGCCAATTACTTCAAAAAAAAAAGAAGAAGCTGAACTATGTTTGCTTGTTCAGTGGAAAATTTCCTTCAATGTGTCTTTCCCGTACGGAATTTGATTGCTGCTTGCTTGATATTGTGGAGAGTTGATGCCAATGGTCTTTGGACCAATTGGCATCTCCTGTCCCATATGGTTGCATGAGTTGGACAATTGATGCTGTTTTCAGTTTCTAGAAATGGATATGGGTGTTATAAAGTCTAGGGGAAAATAGTAGAAATTGGCTTCTAATTGAAGATGGTTTCTAGCAGAAAATGGTTTCTAATTGAAGAATAACGCTGTTTTGTCTGGTTAGTGAAAATTGCTTTTCCTTGTAAATGTGAGTGAACTTGGCTCAATGCCATGAAGAAATGATTTTAGAATTGTCATTTTAAAAAAAAGGTTCTTGGAATTTTCATGAGCATTAAATAAGAAATTAGGGAGTAATTGATGCTAATTGTTATTGAGTATGAACTGGATGTGCATTTGATATGAAGAACTTTAGTGCAATTTTTATGTATTTGATGAGGTATACTGGACCAAACTGAAGGCAGTTTTCCCCATAAAATTTGATTTCTAATGATTTTGTTAATACTGTTTAGTGTGGTCTTGGAGGTTATCAAGATGCAATCAGTCCAGAATTTGCTGGAGCCAATTCTAGAGCCCTTGATTCGTAGAGTGGTAAGTTTATTATCTCAGATTATTTTTTTTTTTGTGATAATGGGTTCTACAGTTTAAAATTGAAGAACTTCTTTGTTCTGTCCATGTTGATTCACTGAAATATAATTCTGTATTTTAGAGGAACTATTTTAAGATCCTATGAACTTGATAAACACATCATTACCTTAAGATTGATAGAAGTCATGAGTATAGACCCTTCTAAACATTGGAGACATCAGACACTACCTTGGCTTTGCAAGCTGCAGCTAACATGCATGTCAGCCCACTCTATGATGGCACTTACTATAGCCTGACACCAGGTATCCTTCCAGTGCTGACGGCTGTGCTCTCCTTCCTAAGAGACCATTTTAACCTGATGTTGGTTGCACATTAATCCATGTTCTCCAAGTCAAGGTTTTCACCTTCCTCAGATGGACTTTCTGTATGTCACATGATACCCATTAATGCTAACTTAATTTACTTGAAGATCTAGGACTGGATTCTCTGTTAGACATAGTGAACTTCGTCTACAAAAATACTACAAATAAAAGTGGATTTTTTTTTCTTTTCTTGAGACTGGTGAAGCTTATGATGGTATTATTACCTCATAAATCCCAAAAGTGCCTAACTTTAAACTGTCATAACTACTTTTGGATTCTAAACATGTCGGAGCAATAATGCACTGAGATTCTGTGTGCTTACTGGATTTCCAATGAGTCAATTCCTAAATAATCATCTGATCTTGGAAATCAATAATACGGGATTTGCCTGACTTAGGTTTTTTATGTGCATACATGCAAGGTTAATGTAGTACTACAGAGCTGTGAAGTTACTGCTTTTCTATTCTACTTCTTTGTTTCCAGTACCTTTTAAATTCTTGTTGCTTGGGCAGTTAAAGTTGGTCCATTCATTATTGTTCTTGTTATGCAGACCAGTTTTATTTTGCTGCCTTCCATAATTTTTCCTCAAAAAGATTTAGGAGTTCATTTTACCATGAAGTCTATTTTTTGTGTGAAGATAAGGATTTCTTTAGCATATGAACACTGTGTTCTGATTTCACTTGTGGCCCTATGGGAACATAGGTTTTAGATAACATTTTGGTGCAATGGAGAAATTGTAACTAACTATTGCCAAATTGTGTTCAAGTTCTTCTTTCTGCCTGCGGTGGTTTCTACAGTAGTTGCAAATGTTGTATCCTTTCTAAGTTGTGGGATATGAATGTGACTGAATATCTGAATCTGTGGATTGAAGCACTCAGTTGTCATTTCTATGTGTTGTTAGCTACCATATCTTACAGCTGTTTCTGTTCCGAAGATATATTTGTCACAGTTTTCATTGATTATTGGATAATTGGTCAATACTCATTGATGTTTTGCATTTACAGGTCAAAGAGGAAGTTGAATTGGCCCTAAGAAAGCATTTAAACAGCATGAAACAGTAAGAAATGATACTCTGGTGATTAGGATTATTTAATAAAGGGTTGTTATGTTAACCACCCTTGGCAATAAGATTAGATAGATGACACATCTTTTGCAATTCTTTTCAGGAATTGTGGGAATGAGGTACATATTTCGGAGTCAAGAAGCTTACAGCTGAAGTTCATTAACAATCTATCTCTTCCAGTATTTACTGGAGCTCGAATTGAAGGAGAGGATTGTTCTAACATTCAAGTAGCTTTGGTTGATGCTCATACTGCGCAATCTGTAACTTCTGGGCCAGAATCCTCTGGCAAGGTGGAAATTGTAGTTCTTGAGGGTGATTTTGATGGTGATGAGCATGACAATTGGACAACCGAAGAGTTTAAAAACAACATTGTGAGAGAGAGGGAAGGAAAGAAACCCCTACTTACAGGAGACGCGTTTGTAAATCTTAAAGATGGCATTGGTGTGGTGGGGGAGATTTCTTTTACAGATAATTCAAGCTGGACGAGAAGCCGTAAGTTCAGGCTAGGGGTAAGATTTGTTGACAATATTGAGGGAGTAAGAGTAAGAGAAGCAAAGACAGAATCTTTTATTGTTAGGGATCACCGCGGAGAATGTGAGTACTTGCTTTAATTTTAATTTTTTTTTTATAAGTAATCGAGATGTCATTAAAAGCATAAGGCGACCCCAAGTACATAGGTAATATACAAGAGAAAATACCTAACTAGAAGGAGAAAAGAGAACAAGGAACTCTTGATAATTAATCACCAAAGGAAAAACAAAAGAAGCTGTCCAAAGATACAAAGTGTAGAAAAATAAAGATTTAATCTCCTCCAACGTCCTCTCACGATCCTTAAAAGTTTTATCATTTGTTTCTCTCCATATACATCATAACAGACACGAAGACACCATCTTCCACACTTATTTTGATATTCTTTTCGTTTGATTTATCAACACTTGAGTTTAAAATTATATTTTAGTTGCTTTAGTGGTTGGTGTTGTATTTTATTTTCGTTGCCATGATTTTATTTTTTTCTAAAAAAATCTTTAAGTCCTTTGTTTTACTCTCTCTCTGTCTGTCTCTGTCTCTGTCTCTGTCTCTCTTTAATTTTTTTTTATTTAACATTAAATCTCCATCCTTTATTTTTGTGCCCCCTCATTTTTTATGCTATTGAGTACTAGTCGTACCACATAGCTTCCCAGAAGAATTAAATGCATAGCATTATGATTATAGTCTATTCAAGGAGTTCAATATCTGGTCTTGTGATGTGAAGAATCTGTTATCTTGTTTTCCATGATTTTCTTGCAAAGCTTGAAGCCTATAAAGTTAAACTTAGTTGATAAAAATTGTTAGCATGTTAGGTTTCTAATGTAACTCAAGAGAAAGATATTGAAATGAAACTCCATTGTAACATCTGATTCTGGTTGCAGTGTACAAGAAGCATCACCCTCCTTTTTTGATCGATGAAGTATGGAGATTAGAAAAGATTGGCAAAGACGGAGCTTTCCACAAGCGTTTGAGTCGGGAAAACATCAACACCGTGAGAGATTTTTTGACCCTACTCTTCATAGACCCTCCAAGGCTCAGAAACGTAATTAAAATTGCACTCACTTCAATTAATTTTATTTTTTAATAATCCTTGCTGATTCTGTCAGGAAGTCTGAATTTGAGGTACTATCTCCTGCATTTAAATATTCTATAAAGGGTGATGTATTGTTTTATATATATACTTTCTGTAATTGTAAAAATATCTGAAAACGAGAAAGAGATTACTGATTTGAACTGCCCTTATTTTAGATTAATCAGGATGTCTCCTTGTTATTGAGGACAATGGAGACATCCTGATTAAAAAATACTCTTGGGTGTTTTCTTTTTGGATAGAAGCATTCACGAGGGACAATTTTGCCGGTGCACCATTGGAATAAGGACATTTTGACTTTACCTTGTGTTGTTGACTCAGACATGGTGTGTATCACTGTTGAAGATGTATCGATATGGCTATAGTTAGATCTTCAGGTTTCTTTTGAGATTTGGATGGTGGGTGGTTATAGAAACATCTCAATTCTAGTTTCATTGTGATTGATCTGGTGGATCCCTCTCGGCTACGCCAGACACCAAAATCTCTGTCTATTTCCTTTGTATGGTCTGCAGCTAGGGTGAATTTCTGTTTCTTAGAATTTAGGGTACAAATAAGTGGTCTCTGTGAAACCTACGTAATAGTAGAATTTATGCTTCATCTATGCTCATACAAATTGCTCCTGAACAAATTGAACAGTTCCCACAGCTTAATATGAGGATTTCCAAGCCCACAAAAAAGATGAAGCAGTCCAGCTCTCTTTGAATGGAGTAATTACAGTAGTTGTTTTGGAAATGTGCAGATACTTGGCACAGGTATGTCAGCTAAGATGTGGGAAGTCACTGTGGATCATGCTCGGACATGTGTACTTGATAAGAGGGTGTTCTTGTACTGCCCTCCAAGCTCTCAACAGAAAAATGGTGTGGTCTTTAATAGTGTGGGACAAGTGAGGGGACTACTTTCAGAATGCCAGTATGTTCCTCTGGATAAGCTGTCTGAAACTGAGAAGGCACTCCTCTTATTACCTCAGATCTGCTTTCTTTTCCTTGATTTCCTCCTTTCTCTTTGTCATGTCTGACTTCTTATGATCAACTTTTTCCATTAGGCGGATGCCCACAACTTGGTGATTTCTGCGTTCGAACACTGGGAGGAAGTCATCCCTTACGACGAGGAGGCATCGCTTGTGGGTGGCTCTTCACACTTAACTGATGTTCATTACCCAGCGAGCTCACCCCGGACAGAGAGTTCCAATGGGAGCAAGTTTTTGGCTTCTCACAAGATTGGTGGATTTGATTATACACAACAATGTGCGTCTTCTCCAGATATCATTTCAACCATCTATTCTGTTGGGGGTACTAGTGGTTTGGATGAGTATGCCTTGCACAATATTGACAGTATGGGTCTCAGATATGACCAGGCTTTGAGTTTCCCAGGCCAAGTCACCAGCTCCCTGATTTGTGACACAGACCCCATGACTCAAGCTTTCTGTGATGAGGATCATCTGCAATTTTTTGATACTGCCAATCACTCTCAGAACCTTGAGTTAGAAGCATCCTCGGATCTTCAAAGTGCTGTCGACGACTTCCTGTCAGCGGCACGTTCTACAGCTGTTGCTCTTGCTCAGACGCGATGGACGAAGGTATTCAGCGTGTTTAAATGGTTCTCAATTCGGAAGGTTGTGAATTGTAAAAATAAGAAACTGAGTTCGAGGATATCAGAGATACAGTAATGAAAAAAAAAAAGAAAAAAAATAGAGGTTACATTTGCAAAATTTAGTGCTAGAGAGTGCTGCCCATATAATTTTGTGTGCAGTTGTAGTGAGACAAGTTGGAGGTCTAGCTTATTAGATGTAAATACGATGGTAGTTCCTGTGTCTTCGCCAACTGGTGAAAGATCAGAGAACTCTCTCTATCTGCTGAAATCAGGCTGTAAATGTGTAGAAGTTTTTCACAGCATCAGGGCAAGTTTGTGGTGTTTGTTGTTGCTCAAACATTACCCGGAAGATGCTTTAATATTCTGTAGCTTTCATGTCAGATAATAGTTTTGCACGCAATCATTTGTTCAATAAAGGTATTCTGAAATCATTATTCTTCCTTCAGTCAGTCTTAACCAAGCAATTTCATATGACAAGTTTTACTCATTTTATTATTTCTGCAAGCTGCCTATAATAAACCATGGGCAGTTTTGAAAGAAGACTACTCTTTGTGGCGTCCACTGGATGCTTGGAATTATAATATAAGGAGGGTTGAGGTTACTAATAGGCAGGGGCAGAACGAAGACTTATTGGGTAGGGTCTGAACTTAACGTAAATACATAGATACAAAGAGTAGTAGAGTAGAAAGCCAAATCATTTAGCCATTTAGGAGTTACCAAAGACCCTCAACCTCTAAGGTAGGTCCGCCACTCCGCCCCTGCAAATAGAAAACACGATCACCAGGGTAAGGACGTGGTGGGAAGATAATGGGAATGCTTTCACTTTTGCCAATAAAAGCAGTCTATCTAACGAAGTTACACGCAAGCCAATTTGTACAAATATAAATTTTGCGGAAGGACCAAACAAACATAAAATCTAATATCCGACACGCTTGAGATGAAAGATTATAATTTCCAATAAAGAGGCAACTTCTTGTTAATGAAGTAAGAAACAACTTAGAGAGGACATGCCATTAGATCAACTGGTTATATAATTGTAAAAACGGTGCTCTCCTAGAGAGAGAACTTCTGCCTTCTCTCTAACCAAACAACTACTCTATGCGTCCAAGGCCATGGGAAGGAAGCCAAAAGCTTCCCTCCCACCTTTCCTGAAGCTTCCGCCTCTTACGAGGTCACTATCCTGCTGGATCTATTATTGGCGATTTTTTTTTTTATTGCTTTTTATGCTTTCTGTCTCTACAACACAGAGCTCACTAGTTTCCCCTATCTCCTTTCATCATGTTCTGTGTGATTTTTAGATAGGTTGTAAGGTCGAAATCTTTGGATCTAGATCTATGCTCCTCTGTCTATTATTGCATGACAGGTGCCTCACCAATGGGTTTGCAAGTGTCCTCCAAGTCCACCGATGGTCGTTGTGTTCCCAATCGCCGCCCACACATCGAAGCGTGGCACTCACACGCTAGGGTCCTTTCTGGAGCGTGGTGGCCATGTGCCCCCCCAGCCTTCTCTTACCACGGCTTGCGGCGAATTTCGGCGGCTCCTGCGCTTCTTGTTGGTGAGAAGCCTTCCATCAGTAGCAAGTTGCTCTCACACACCACCGTTGGCAACTCTCACTCCCCTTCCCTCAACTGGCCCTCTGTTGTTGTTTTTGTTCCGGCTTTTGTTTTTGTGTTGTTTTTTGTGATTTTTTTTTTTTTTACTTGGGTTATTGTCTCTTTTTAGGGGAGACTCTTGTATTTGAATTTGTGTTGGTGTTTTTCTTTTCTGTAGTTTCAGTTTTAGACTTTTACAGTGCTTTTATCACTTCAGCCTCCTTCGGATAGTTGTTGTTGATCCCAAGTGATGGTATAAATAGGCTTGTCTTATTCTGTACATCTTTCGCTTATGAAACTGCTTTGTACGGTCCCTTTAAAGGACAGTGTCATTTATTTGTCTTATTTTCTACTCTTTGTATATATTTTAGCACTGTTTTGGTTTGTTCAGGGTTTATTGTTGGCGAGTCCACCCCTTTTTCTTTTATAGTACCAGCCACTTCTTCTTCCTTTGGGATCAAGAGCGGTAAGGATCCTCTTGTAACATTTTTCTTAAATCAATTAGATTAAAAAAAAAAAAAAAAAAAAAAGGGGTAAGAAACAACTTCAATAGGATCACCTTAAAAAAATAATATTATTGAGTCTCTGAGCGACCACATATCTAATTGTAGGTGCTAACTTCATCCTTAACTTAGCACCTATAAGGATCTATTGGGGTCAACACTTGATTATATACTCTTGGCTCATTTAGTCGGCATCTTTAGTGGTTAGTTGTTGAATATTCATATAAAAACAGATACAATTGGAACACGAAATTCTCGTGAAAATTCAAATGTAATAACGTGTGTAGAATTACTCTGACATGGATTGCAATAATTCAGTGCAACTTTCCACGGTGGAATTATGTGGATTTTATCCCATCTAGCTTGATTAGATATCTAGCAGACCTTATTCAATTTTCAAAATTAGGACTGACCAATCGTATGATTGGCTTTTAAGTAGGTGGTAAAATTTGTGTTGTATCGAGATACGGGTATAAAATTATAATAGTTAATCATAATTCAATCTATTGATTAAACATGTAAGACTCTTCAATCATAATCTATTAATTTTGTATTGAGTTTACAGATCGTGCAAAAATTGAAATGGGGTTAAATTGACTCAAAAGTCAGAATCCTTATGCAAGCCTTTAGATTAGGCATTTGAATCTTCTCCAGTTCATTTAAACCGGAAAAGAGCCAGTTAGATGAAATGTAAGGGCAAACTTGTCCAAAAAAAAATGTAAAATGACAAATTTATCCCTCCAGTTAAACTAACCGGCTCCTGTCCAAATCCAGTTTATCCCATAAACCAATAGTCTTCAAATTCCAATGTACAACTGGAAGTGTACATCAAGAAGTACCCCAGCATTTCTTATTTAATATTGTAATCTGTTCAGGACACCTGAAATAAGGCCTATATCTTCCATCCACTGAACAAAGTTGTGGATTATCCATGAAAACAAGAAAATGAACAATCAAAAAGGTCATGTCATTGTGCTCACATATCCTGCCCAAGGCCACATAAACCCACTCCTCCAGTTTGCCAAACGGCTGGCCTCCAAAGGGCTCAAGGCCACTCTAGCCACCACCCATTACACAGTCAATTCCATTCATTCAGCCACAGTAGGCGTCGAGCCCATCTCAGATGGCTATGATGAAAGTGGGTTTAAGCAAGCTCCTAGCGTGGAAGCCTACTTGGAGTCATTTAAATCAGTCGGTTCAAAAACTTTAGCAGAGCTCATATCAAAGTTCAGTGACTCAGCCTCACCAGTAAACTGTGTCGTTTATGACTCTTTGCTTCCGTGGGCTCTTGATGTGGCTAGGCAATTTGGCATTTATGCAGCAGTATTCTTAACAAACTCTGCTTCTGTATGCTCCATGTACTGGCATATCCATCTTGGTCGTCTGACTCTGCCTGTGGAGCAAGAAACTGAGCCCCTGTTGTTGCCTGGCATTCCTTCACTTGCCATTTCCGACTTGCCAGGTTTTCTTGCACAGCCTGCAAGTCACTCTGCTTATTTGGCACTGATCATGGAGAAAATTGGCCGTTTGGAAGAAAATGATTGGGTATTCTGTAACAGTTCTGAAGTGTTGGAAAGTGAGGTAAGTCTGCTGTATTTTATCCTGAGGTAAATTATCCTATTATAAAGAATAGATGCTATATAGGTAGGTGATCAAGAGAAGGAAACATATTAAGGAAATCGAGAAAACAAAAGATTTTGAGAGGGAAAATGAAGAAAAATACGAAGATGAAAAAGGAAAAGCAAAGTTTTTTCATTTTGATATGAGTACAGAAGACCAAGGAATTTCAAAAATAATTTAGAGCTTCTCAATATATTTAGAATTATCCTGGACAATGGATAAGCATGAAATATAATTATAGATGGAGAAATGCCAGGTTTTTCAAATTTTTTGTCTTATAGTAGATGATGATGTTGGATATAGCATGTGCTTGCTTTTTTTTTTTTTTTTTTTTTTTTTTTTTTTTTTTTTTTTTTCCTTCATTGGAACCCAATCTAAGAAAAATTCTGTAGAATATTTGCTTCCATTAATTTTTTATTTTTTTTGGTCTTTCCTGAACGATAAAGAGAAAAAAAAAATTTGGTTCAAAAGTGTCAAAGTGTCCTCCATCGTTAAGATTTCTTTTACCTTGGCACTTTATAAATCATGGTATCCTCTCATTTTTCCAGGCGTCTTTTGAGAGTGTCAATAGGTCTATGGACTTTTCACATGGTGTCAGAGCCACATGTTTCTTGCGATGAAAGACCTTTCCCTCCTGATATTGTTCAAGTGTTTGGCCATTAGTTGCCTTACGTGAAGGGGCGTGTTAAAGTGTTCTACATCGTTAAGATTTTCTTTATTCGGGTATTTTATAAGCTATCCCCATTCTTTCTCAATGCGTCTTTTGAGAGTGTTAATGGCCCATGGACTTTTCACAAAAAGAAAATGGCATTTTGGAGTTTTATCAATAATTTGTTTGTGTCGGTGTAGATCCAGTATTTTCTGAATCTTTATGTAAGGGATTACAAAAAGTCATAAAAATAGATTGGGGTCAAATCTAATCAAAATTCTAGATTTTAGTTTTAATATGTTGAGCAGTAAGTGTTGAAGAAATTCATAATGAAATAGAAGGAAAAAAAAAAATAGCGGAAGAAATAGAAAAAACGGAGACAATGGGTGGGTCGATGTTAGACACCTACGTTCACTACTGGAAAAGAGTCTGATAGGCTACATTATGCTCTTATTCTTTGATTGTATTTACATTACAAATGGCTCGTATTTTTAGGGGAATTATGATAGGTGGAGATTATATCAAATCTAATTACAATCATATATTCTAACAAGTGTAGCATATTTATATATCTTTCTCATTTTCTTCATTGGCCGTTGAAAAGCTAGTGAAAGCCATGTCGGGACTATGGCCCTTGGTGATGATCGGTCCAATGGTGCCATCAGCCTACCTAGACCAACAGATCAGTGGAGACAGAGCTTACGGAGCCAGTCTCTGGGAGCTTGGCAGCGACCGGTGCTTGACATGGCTAGAGACAAAACCACCAAAGTCAGTGATATACGTATCATTTGGAAGCATGGTAGACATCACAGCTAAGCAGGCTGAAGAACTTGCATGGGGTTTGATATCGAGCAACATGAATTTTCTATTGGTTGCAAAGGATTCCAGAAACAAGTTATCAATTGAAACTGTTAATTCAGTAGAAGAAAGAGGGTTGGTTGTGCCATGGTGCAACCAACTAGAGGTGCTAGCACACCCGGCCGTCGGCTGCTTTGTGACACACTGTGGATGGAACTCAACAATGGAGGCCTTGAGCCTAGGGGTGCGAATGGTGGCACTGCCACAGTGGAGTGACCAGCCTACTAATGCTAAGTTTATCGAGGAGTTGTGGCAAGTGGGAGTAAAGGCTAAGAAGAACAAAGAGGGGATTGTCACCAGGGATGAGCTAGAGATCTGTATAAGGGAAGTTATGGCAGGAAAAAAAGGTGAAGAGATAATGATGAATGCAACTAAATGGAGAAATCTTATAATAGGAGCTGTTAGTTTAGGTGGAAGCTCGGATAAGAACATTGATGATTTTGTGGGCAAGTTGGTGGAAGGAGAGGGGAAGAAAGCTTGATCCTGGATGGCACTAGATGAACATAATAAACTTGTTTAGATGATAATAAGTAGGGCACAGCAGATACCTTTTCGGGGATATGTTTTGCCCTTTCAATGTTCAATAAGAACTTTAGATTAAAATGTATTAAAGATCATTGCATGGGTATGCCCTGCAATCTTGTCATTTGATATCTTATTTAAGTTATACCTAGGGGATATGCTGATATGACAAAGATATATAGGTGGCAAATGAGCCTGACGGCATGTGAAGGAAATGACTAATCTTATAAACTTAGAAAGCTCAAGAACCAATTTTATTACTTTTTAAAACGTAGGGAGTGTTTTGATAAACACGAAAACCACAAAGGCCGTTTTTAGATTTAACCCTTATTTTTTAAAGGATTTATTTTTCAGTAGATGTGGAGGCTCAGGCGGATTCAACTTGTCAATGCAACAGATGCCGACTTAACATATCTATCCTTCTGTAAAGAGTTCACTTTGAAATGTCATAACAAAACATCCTACTGTGTACTACTTCCTCAGCAAGAACTATTTAATTACATTTCACAAACCTTAATATCAAACAATAATTTCCATGAACATCATGGATCAGGATCAGGTATCAAAAGTTCAATGCGGGAAGTGGCTTGTGGTGAGCAAAAGCTCTGAAGTAGTAACTCTAGACTATAGTGGGTTTCTTGATTATCTCCTCTTTCTTTTTGTTATCCGACAAAAGCTAGTACCATGACTTATGCATTATGAGAGCTGATACAAATTTTGGGTATAACTTGCTATTGAAAATCGGCTTGCAATGAGAGGGTGTTAAAGAGCCTAATACACGTAGTTAAGATTGCATTTAAACCATGTGAGATACTTAATATCATAACAAGAGCACATATCAACTAGACAATTTGATGGTTACTTGAAAAATGTAGATGAATCTAAAATTTACACTCGTATTGCTATACCAAATTATGTAGCAGTGAGATTGAAAAAAAGACTACAAATGTATTTTCTTTCTTGAGGCAAAGAGAGTATTTTGAGGGAACTGCCACGCCTCTTTTATCTTGTTACGGCTTCTGGATATGAGCACAGATACAGCTGAATTTTGAAGATGATATATGGAAGCAAATAAAGAGCGAGCCCTGAAAACTCTACTTCTGGCAAGTATTGAGCAAGTTCACGTTTTACAAGCATTTTTGTCATTACATGCTTCACCCTGTAGTGAAAACAGAAACCCAAACATGGATCAGCACCAGATACCTCAAATATATAATTGTTGTGTTTATTGAGGAGAACTAGGTGTAAGAGAAACTGCTTCAGCTAGCATTGCAATTTCTACTAGTTAATGTTCATGATCTATATCTCACTAGAAATTAAACTTCTATATCAGATATACTCCTGTTCATCCCAATTTAGTAGCACTTAACCTTTTTGCTATCTCAAAATCGTTTAGTAAAACATAGTTTTGGAATGTAAGGAGGATTAGGGAGATGGGATATGGTTCATTTCCTTGGGTTTCATGCCCATTATACAATTGAATTTGATAAGGCTCTGTTAAATGAGACACGCAGAGATCCAAAATACATCGTGCAAGCCTCTTGTAAGAAAGAAAGGGGAGAAAGAGGGAATCGCATCAACTTGAAGTTTGCACGGGAAATTAAGAGAAATGCACAGTTAATAGGTTTCTTTATCAGCCGTAGTTGACAAAAAAGAAGTTGATTTTTACTTCAAAAATTCAGGCCCTTTTTTGTCTTTAGGAGATTCTGTTACACTACTGTATGAAATCCACCATGATCAGTATGTCAGCTAATCAGCATAAGTTTTATATCATCTAGGAGAAACAGGTGAGATGACATTAATCTCGCTTTATATTCTACTGTCACGCATGCAAGATTCAGTTAAAAGTCTTAATGCATGCAGGTAAGGTAATGCATATGTAGTATGCTAACCTTGTTCTTCTTTCGCGCCTCCAAAATCTCTTCTAAAGGTGGTCGACCTGGACAAAACAGGCTATAAGTTTGCATCACATAGTTCCTCTGAAGTATGTAGCAGGCTAGTTTGAATTTGAAAATGCACATAAAGAGAAGTTAAAAGGGCAAAGAGAATTTTTCATAGTACAAAAATAACCAATGATAGGGTTTACAGTCCATGGATGATGCAAAGGTTTTAAAGAGAAATAATTGTTTATCCCAATTATAAAACTGTAAAATAGTCACTGATTTGGATGTGTGGGTCATAAGGCTGGTGTGGCCTGTTAGTATGTAATATCCAAGAAACTGAGAAGTTATCACACAAAATCTTTTTGCAATATGAATTTACCTGTGATTGGAAGACGATATTTAGCCCAAACACCGTATACAGCATCAGCTATTTTTGCAATCTGTTAAATGCATGATATTGCATTAAGTACAAATACAGATAAAAGGAAAAGGGAGCTTTATCCAAAATCCTGTGTCTACAGGATGTTGCATTTCGATTGAACTACAGGAAACATAAGAAAGAGCAAAGAAACTTACAGGTTCATATTTGGTAATGGCATAAACCCATCCAAGATCAACTTGTTCATAGAGTCTTCTAAATGCCTGCAGAAGTTGTCATTTGCATGAACTTTTATTTTTTTTTGCTTGGTTGAAATGTATGTTAGATTAAGAAAACAGTTACAGCTTAAAGTAAAGTCTGATTAGAATTCTTAAGCCAGCTTCTTCAAGCTTATTCTGTATCTAAATAATTTTAAATGGGTCCCACACCATTGACATTTAATATTGACAAAGCTGTTTACATCATTGCGAATGAGACAGATGAAGAAATTGGTTTAGCTAGAATCAAGGTGTTCATATATTGATTAGTTCAATAGTTCTCATGTCTGAAGGAGGCAATGCCCACTTGCCTATGAGAGGGCCTCAGTACACTTCCTGAGCATGCAATGGTGGAAACCATGGTAGTGATCAGTGGTATTTAACAGTTCCACATCCTTAAGCTGCACTTATTCCTCCTCTAGAGTAAAGATATTCAAACAAGTAATGATTGTGTAGAAAACTAGAACACATGTTAGACTCAAAGTGTTACGGACCTATGTGCGACGTAGGAAGCGTGGGCAGGAAGCAGCGAACACATAGCAAAGGCCTCGCAAGGGTTCAGGGAGAGGATACAAGTGGCGGCTGAGGCAGAGAAGACTAAGAATGGGAAAGTCGGTGCTCTTCCAGCAGGACTTTTCGGTAGGAAAGAAATCATCTTGTAAGGAAAGTATTTCCTAAGAATAAGGAACACTGATTTCCACTAGAATAGGGTATTGATAAATAAGAGAATTCCTTTATAGAAAGAATTCCTAGGAATAAGGGATTTGATGTAATTCCACAACTTCTATTCTGCTTTGTAATCTCTATATATAGAGATCTTGATTCATAATAAAGTATGATCAATTTACCCTAGAATTCTCAACTCTTGAGGTTGAATTAGGAGGCAAAGGTACCTCGAATAACTCGTATCCATTCATTGCCCTTCACCATAGGTAAATCCAAGAGGTTCAATCCTGCCGGTTTGCCCACCCATAGGCCAATAACCCGATCACAAACCCAAACACACAACAACTTGATATCAGAGCCAAGTTCCGGAGCAATGGAGCAATGACTAGAGCGCGTGGAGAAGGATATGGAGAAGTTAGCCGAGGGCCAGAAGCGCTTAGAGGAGATGCTGAGCGCTTTTCTCTTTAAAAATCCGAGTCATCGGGAGGAAGAACAGAGCAACGCAGCAAGTTCCTCAAGGGGCCGAACTGGAGGATTCAATCGGACCGAATCCAGCAACTCTTTTCCTAAGGTGGCCAAGTTAAATTTTCCAAAATTTGACGGCTCAGAAGACCCAACAAGTTGGGTGTGCCAGGCAGAACAGTTCTTTGAGTTTCAAGGGACTGCCGAGGAGGACAAGGTGGGGTTGGCAGCCTATCACCTGGCAGGAGAGGCACAACTATGGTATCAACTGTTTAAGGAAAGTGAGGAGCAAGTTTTGTGGGAAACCCTGAAGAACGGACTGCATGTGCAGTATGGGCCGACCCAATTTGACGATTTTTTTGGTGATCTCACCAAGCTGTGTCAAACGGGGACGGTGCGGGAATACCAGGGGGAATACGAGCGTTTGCTGAGCAGGACTGGACGTCTCTCGTTAACACAGCAGGTTAGCGGTTTCATTAGTGGGCTAAAGGAGAGCATAAGGCCGGAAGTTCAAGCTTCTCGGCCCCCCACTCTCACGGCTGCAGCGGGACTGGCACGGTTGTATGAGGCAAGGTTGACAGCGCAACGACGGCCCTCTTATTCCTACGACACCCAGAGAACCATGGGCCAGGCGAATACACCGCCCTTACCATCCGCAAGCCTTATGCGGAACCGATCCCTGGTGATCAAAAAGTTGAGTCCGGCTGAATTGAAGGAACGGAGGGACAAAGACCTCTGTTTTAATTGTGACGACAAGTTCTCCCCGGGGCACAGGTGTAAGAAGCTGTTTCTGATCGAAGGAATTTATGAGGAAGACAATGAACTCCCGAGCGAGGAAGGGGCACAGGAAACTTGGGAGGACGACGAGCTCGAGATTTCGGAAATATCCCTCCATGCAACTCGCATGAAAGGATCAGATCATTTACTTGTCTTCTTTTCTACTTTTGTATATATTTCAACATTGTTTTGGTTTGTTCTGGATCTATTGTTGGGGAGTCCATCTCTTTTTCTTTTATAGGATCAGCCACTTCTTCTTCCTTTGGGATCAAGAGTGGTAAGGATCATTTTGTAACATTTTCCTTAAATCAATTAGATTAAAAAATAAAAAATAAAAAAATAAAAAAATAAAAAAATAAAAGAAAAGAAGAAGAAGAAGAAGAAAGAAAAGGGTAAGGAACAACTTCAATAGGATCACCTTAAAAAAAATATATTATTGAATCTATGAGCAACCACATATCTAATTAGGTGCTAACTTCATCCTAAAGTTAGCAACTATAAGGATCTATTGAGGTCAACACTTTTTTTTTTCTTTTTTTTTTAGATGGGGTCAACACTTGATTACATACTCTTGGCTCATTTTTTTTTTTTTTTTTTTTAAATTTGAAAAAATTTTGGCGAGTTTACTACAAATGCTCTAAGTCGGCATCTTTAGTGGTTAGTTGTTGAATATTCATATAAAAATAGATACAATTGGAACACAAAATTCTCATGAAAATTCAAATGTAATAACGTGTGTAGAATTACTCTGACATGGATTGCAATAATTCAGGGGATTTAATTCTTGTACAACACCAATACAACAACTGCACAACAATCCCTCACATGAGGGTGGGCCCCAGTATATATGTGGGACCCACCCTCATGTGAGGGATTGTTGTACAGTTGTTGTATTGGTGTTGTAAATCTAAAATTTTCCATAATTCAGTGCAACTTTCCACGGTGGAATTACGTGGATTCTATCCCATCTAGCTTGATTACATATCTAGCGGACCTTATTCAATTTTCAATTTTCAAAATTAGGACTGACCAATTGTATGATTGGCTTTTAAGTAGGGGTAACAATTTTGCTTATCAGATTTGTGTCGTATTGAAATTTGAAATGGAGTTAAATTGACTTAAAAGTCAGAATCTTTGTGCAAGCCTTTAGATTAGGCATTTGAATTCTCTCCGGTTCATTTGAACTGAAAATGAGCTAGTTAGATGAAATGTAAGGACAAATTTGTTCAAAAAAATGTAAAATGACAAATTTACCCTTCAACTTAAACTAACCGGCTCCGGTCCAAATCCAGATTATCCCAAAAACCAATAGTCTTCAAATTCCAATGTACAACTGGAAGTGTACATTAGGAAGTACCCCAGCATTTCTTATTTAATATTGTAATATGTTAAGGACACCGAAAAGAAAATGCTACACTTACATTCAAACTTCCACACCCATTTTTTTACGGGATTTGATTCTTGTACAATACCAATATAACAACTACACAACAACCCCTCACATAAGAGTGAGCTCCAGTATGTGGGACCCACTCTCATGTGAGGAATTGTTGTACAATTATTGTATTGGTGTTGTAAATCTAACATTTTTCTTTTTTTACAGCATGACGTGGCAGGAGCTACAACACATTTTTCACCTTTTTTGTTTCTTTTTTTTTAAAAAAAAAAAGAAAAAGAAAAAGAGGCACATCACATTAACAGAAGGAAAAAAAAAGAAAAAAAGAAAAAAGAAAAAAAAGAAAAAGAAAACAAGAGGGGATCGCCGAGCTCCAGAGAGAGAATGTTGGAAGCTCAGGACGGCCGGAGACAGTTTCACCGGCGAAGCGCGAGGTCGGGGTAGGGGTACCACGTCCGGCAGGTGAATCTGCCGAAGATGGCGAAGAGAACAAGAGGGAGGGAGGCGGGGATGCTTGGGATGGCCGGAGAGATCTGGGACGGAGGGAGACGGGTCGCCGGCGACGGTCGGGACGGCCGAAGAGATCTATTGGAGAGAGAGAGTGACGGAGTGAGGCGGGTCGGGCCGATATTCCATGTAGGCTGCGAGGGGGACACTCGGGTTTCCGGCAGAGGTACCACGTCGGGGTCGAGGTGGTCGGCCGGTGTGAGCGGTTTCCGGCCTCTCCTCCCACCGCCAGCGCCATCCCATCTTCTAGGCTGCCGCTCTCCCCTCACCACCCTCTTCTTCCTCTTTCTTGTTTTCTTTTCTTTTTGTTTTTTTTTGTTTTTTTTCCTCCGGTGATGTGCCCCTTTTTCTTTAAAAAAAAAAAAACAGTAAAAGTATGTGATGTATCTGCTGCCACGTCAAGGTGTAAAAAATGGGTGTGGGACTTTGGCTGTAAGTGTAGCAGCCCTCCACCTGAAATGAGGCCTATATCTTCCATCCACCGAACAAAGTTGTGGATTATCAATGAAAACAAGAAAATGAACAATCAAAAAGGTCATGTCATTGTGCTCACATATCCTGCCCAAGGCCACATAAACCCACTCCTCCAGTTTGCCAAACGGCTGGCCTCCAAAGGGCTCAAGGCCACTCTAGCCACCACCCATTACACAGTCAATTCCATTCATTCAGCCACAGTAGGCGTCGAGCCCATCTCAGATGGCTATGATGAAAGTGGGTTAAGCAAGCTCCTAGCGTGGAAGCCTACTTGGAGTCATTTATATCAGTCGGTTCAAAAACTTTAGCAGAGCTCATATCAAAGTTCAGCGACTCAGCCTCACCAGTAAACTGTGTCGTTTATGACTCTTTGCTTCCGTGGGCTCTTGATGTGGCTAGGAAATTTGGCATTTATGCAGCAGTATTCTTAACTAATGCTGCTTCTGTATGCTCCATGTACAGGCATATCCATCTTGGTCGTCTGACTTTGCCTGTGGAGCAAGAAACTGAGCCCCTCTTGTTGCCTGGCATTCCTTCACTTGCCATTTCTGACTTGCCAGGTTTTCTTGCGCAGCCTGCAAGTCACTCTGCTTATTTGGCAGTGATCATGGAGCAAATTGGCCGTTTGGAAGAAAATGATTGGGTATTCTGTAACAGTTCTGAAGTGTTGGAAAGTGAGGTTAGTCTGCTGTATCTCATCTTGAGGTAAATTATCCTATTATAGAGAATAGATGCTATATAGGTGATCAAAAGGAGGAAACATATTAAGGAAATCGAGAAAACAAAGGATGTTGAGAGGGAAAATGAAGAAGATGAAAATTGTAACATGGCAAGTCTCTGTCTGTGACTCTATCTGCGTTGTACCCCTCTCCCTCTCTCTCTCTCTCTCTCTCTGTGGTTAAATTTTGGCCATCATTTTTCTTTTTCAGCTTATCTTTATCTTTATTTTTATTTTTATTGTGAGATAGATATATGTGCATTTCATGTACATCTCTTTTTTAAACTAAAGCTATTAATTTATAAAAGAGATGTACATAAAATATATAAAAGATATAAAAAGATTATTTCTCGTTAGCAAATAAGACTCATAGGGATGGAGTCAAGGGGATTGGGAGGTGGGAGCGGCCATCCCTCTTCCATTTTTATTTTTTAAACATATTTATGGTTTTTTTTAACCTTATTATGACGCTCCCTTAAAATAAATAAATAATCAATACAATTCGACCCTTTAAAGTTAAGTTCCTAATTTAGTGCCTGGGGTACTCTACTAATGAAAGGCCCAACTGACTTAACAGTGTAGTATTGTGGAGAGTGGAGAGTGGAGTGATGAAGATTGAGAGATCCATATATGCTTACTAAAAATGCTAGTCGGTCATGCAAAATTCCAACACAAAATGGCCCATTCTTTTCAAGATTGAGACACCCATTGGCCATTTAGGCCTATCTTTCCATGCATGGCTCATCTGAATCCCCCATCTGGACTAATCCCCATGCCCAAAAACCTTTTCCTCAACCGATCCTTGCTCTTACAACTTTCGGGGGGACCATGTGTCCCGTCCTTTGTGAGCATGAGAAATCTTGGAAAACATACTAGTGTTCCAAATGTTAAGTATACGGAGGATTGATAATTTTTTACACGACCCGCGAATTTGATACAAACTCAACACAAGATTAATGGATTATAATTGAAGAGTCTAACTTGTTTAATTAAATGGGTCGGTTAGATTTGACCTATATAATCTCATACTCATGTCTCGATATGACTTGAACCCGATACATGACATTTAGGACTTGCAATATTTTATACAACCTGCAAGTCCGAAACGAACCTAACACGAAATAAGAGTGTTATGGTTTAAGAGTTTGACCCGTTTAATTATGTAGGTTGAGTTAGAATTAACCTATATAGTTTTATATTAATATCTTAATACGACTTGAATTCAACATACACGAATACAAATTGTCATATAATCCAAGAGCCTTAACGTGATTTATGTCGCTTCTTTCAGTTTTTTTGGTCTAAAACTCAAAGTTTGAACCCCTCCCCCTTAAACTCATTTTGTGTACACGAGCCTAGTAATTATAGAAAACATTTATTGCAATTTCTACCGACCCCGGACTTGGACTCAACCAATATCCCCATTGGCAGCTTATGCAATAGCTTTTTTCGGCCCACCTATGATTTTTACTTTTTGGATTTCTATACTTCTCAAATTATTTCTATAAGAGCATTCACGTAGACTTATAGAAATTTTTAGCTAAAATAGATAATCGAAAATCTCTTTTTGCTATTTTAGCTAACCAATTTTTAAAACTCCATCCAACGACTTACCTAAAATTTTCTCATACTTTTTTGAAGTAATCATTTTTGAAGTTTTTTATTCAGTCAAAAACCAAAAAAGTAACGTTCTTTTTCTTCACCTAAATAAAAACCTTTCAAACGAAAACCATAGCAAATATAGCTAGAATTCCTCTTCTTCTTCAAAGTTTTTCTAGTTTCCATTTCTTTCCAGACAACCAAAGAGCAAATCACCGAAAATTTGTAGAACAATTAACCAAAACTCAATAAATTAACCCAAACCAAAAAGCCCCAACTCAAAAACATCAACCAAACCACCTTCTTACTGTACAATCCCATCAACTATCTATCAAACCTCAACCAAATCTGAAGAAAGAAAAACCTTAAACAAATTTGACCCAAAAGAAGGAAGAAGAGCATTTGCTCAACAATTAACCAAAACTAAAGAAATTAACCTAGTGCAGTTGCTTCTCTTTAGTGTCTAAAGTTTTGAAGCAAACACCCAAGAGAAGCGAAACACGGAAACCCGGTTGAGATTCCACCCCTGAAGTCTCATCTTCGACCCCAAACCAGGGTCAGCTGCAGCAAGGGGAAACTGAGGTGGCTCGGGGTCAACGACCCTTGGTCGTGGAGCAAGCAGGGTTGGACGAGCAGTCTTCTCTGTTGGTTAGTACCATAAAGGAGAAGTTTAAGACCTCTCGATTTTTAGTCCGACGATTAGGAATTGCTGCTCGTCAGCGAGGCGTCGAGCTTCTAGCGCTTCAATTGCCTTTCATGGGGGAGGGTCACGGCAGGATCCGCCTTTGACGACACACATAGAGAGAGAGAGAGAGAGAGAGAGAGAGAGAGAGAGATGCAGAGAAATTCCACTACAAAAAAAAAAAAAAAAAAAAAAAAGAAGCAAATTCCGAACAATTTTAAACCGTCTAAAAATGCAAAAAAAAAACCGTCTGGAATCAATTCCAAACGATTTAAAACCGTCTAGAATATAGTGTTGCTAAATTAATTTCTGGACGGTTTGAGCAAAACCATCCGGAATTCCAGACGGTTTGGTCCAAACCGTCCATATATACTCTTTTTTTTTCTTCTCCTGCTTTCAATTCCCTTTTTCTTTATATTAATATAATTAATTAATTAATTATGTAATGAAAAACTAAACTTGGCGTCAACAACGGATCAACAGGAGATGTAACATGGTGTGTTTTATCCGGCAATTTCACGTTGATCAAACGGCCACGGCGGCTCGAATCCGACGCCTCAGGCTTGCTTGGGTTTGAGCGGGACCGCTCTACCTCTAGCGGGATAGGCCCCAAGGAAGGGAGGATAGATCCAGTCGTGGTCGTTGGCGTTGTTAGGGTAGGGCCAAGAGGGACTATCGCCGTTGATGACAAAGACGCAGAGGTCGAACGGGCTTGGAGGGGTGTGGGAGTTGGGGAGGGTGGAGATGCGGTGGATGGTCGGGAAGAATGGGCTAGGGAAGTGCGGCGTGGACCGTGGGCCGTGTAGCCGGTGGATCCGAATCGAGGGACAGAGTCGTCGCCGTCGATCTCTCCCTCAACACCCAATCAGATCAATCTCCTCCCTATGATTCCTTCCCTCTTCTCCCGATTCGCAATGCTGTCACCACTCTCACCCTGAAATGCGACCGCAGATTCATTTGAAACCGTTTGGAATTGAAATGTTATGGACAGTTTTTAACAAACCGTCCATAAAATTCTCTGGGAATAACGTTTATAGATAGTTTTGGATGACACCGTCTATAAATTTCTAGACGGTTTAGTTCAAGCCGTCTAGAATTTTATGGACGGTTTAATCAAACCATTCATAATAAATTTTTTACAAACGGTTTCAAAAAAACCGTTTACAATTTTTTTTTTAGACGGTTTTAAAAATTGTCTAAAAAAAACCATCCATAAATGCTTTTTTTATTTTTTTTGTAGTGTTTTGAAGAAGGAAGACCCATCCGTCCTTTTTCGCGGTGAAGAAACAATTTTTTATTTTTTATTTTTTTTTTAAAAAAAAAACCATCTGTGAACGGTGCAAAGCCTCATGAGGGTTGCACTGTTCACAAATGGAGGAAAATTCCATTTTAGATTTAGGATAGATCAACCGATAGAGTGTGATTTTTCTGTGTTGTTTATCTAAACTAGCCAAAAGTAGGAAATACATAACTCATTGTGAGTGTTTTAAATGTTAGTTTTGAAGTGATGTGTTACTATTCCATGAGTTATATTGTTTTGGAAAATGTGTTACTATCTTATAAAATCACCATTAAATTTATGATAGACTACTATTAGATTTTGATCTAATTGTGATTTTAAAAGCCACATCAATTTTAGGAGGACAAAAGAGATATGTAGCATTACTCGGGGTTATGATACATTACTTGAAAACCAACTTTTAGAGAAATTTTTTGAAAAGTATAACATTTCTCTTTAATTTAATTTGTTAAATTAACATGTATCTGAAATAAATATGATTTTTACCTGCATTTTTAAAAATCAATGTGTACATTTTTTGAAGAAAACTTTATCCGTAGAGAAAAACATTGAATCAAACTTCGGACTTTTAACTAAAGAAAAACAGGAAAACTCAATTTATATTATCTAATATCTATATTATGTGTAAAATCATGATTTTGAACACAGCTTGCTATTTAACAAAATTAAAACGGTAATATTTGGGGTATTTGATTGTCAAGTAGTATTTTTTGTTCGAATTACATCTAACAAATATATAAGTTCTTTCATTTTGTTAGACGTTTGTTAGGGTTTTATGTTTTTTAAGATCTATGACTATTACTTGCTAGCATTTGTTTATCTACCAATGGTTTTTTTTTTTTAAAAATGATACTTCACTCATTTGTAGTGCTTATAAGTTTGGGTTAAAAAATTACATAGGTTTTTTTTTTTTTCCATAACTTTACAGGGGACAGGCGCCCCTGCCCGCCCCCCTTTATCTCCGCCACTAAACTTGGGACATCATAGTGACGCTCTGTGGGTTAATTACCTTTAATAGACCTCGAGGATGTTACAGGGCCGAGGAATAGTCCTTTACCTTTCTTTACTCTTATGTCAAAGCATGACAAACAGCAACCTTTTGTTGATAAGTCTTTTACTCATATGTTGTACGAGTTGCCGATGGAGGAGTTGAGAGTTTCCTCTAAATGCTATAAAAGTAAGACTCTTCTTGATGCTCTTTACCAAATGTTTGACATTAACACAGGTAATATTACTTATCCCTCATTTAAACTCTTTAATGTCGATCGTTGATGATATCAACCTACGTATTACACAACGCAATGAGTAAGGTTATGTACTGAACATCTTATATTTAATTTTGTATCATATCAACATCTTTCACCATCATATTGTTCATTTGTGTCCAAATTATTGTATGTATCTATTCCTAAAAATTTACATGAAGCACTGTGTGATCCAAAGTGGAGGGAAGCTGTTAGGCTTTTGATTGGCCTATACATTGTCCAAAATAAGTGCATTTGTATTTTGTGGCATTGAAGATTGGGTAGATCTGTACTTAGGATTGTTATAAAATTATTTGGATGATGCAAAAATTCTTGTTGACACTAAATAATATTAACTCAAAAATTAACAATAAAATAAAGTAGAGTACAAGAAATTAAAATAAAATAAGGAAAGATCTCACAATGCTATAGAATCACGCAAAGAGCGTTGTCCTTAAAGGTTGATTTCGTGCCCCTCGGAGTATTTAACTCGGTGCGACTAGGTCTCTTGACACGCAACCTCCCAGGATTAGACTATAGTGTCTACCTTCGTCAAAGACGCACTTCCAAGTGCGAAGGCAAGATGAACAACCCTTTGATGAAAGATGATACAAGACACATAATTGTCTAACTAAAATATAGTTTTAATCAAAAAGAAATTTGGACAATAGTGTACGACATTATGAGCCAAAGAAGTTAGTTCTCGCAAATGCTCATTGGATCTCAATTTATAGAATACAGAGTACCAGTTTTTTTTTTTTTTTTTCTCTTAATGACCAAGGCAGCAACTTTAAAAGCCAACGGTCAAAACGTAAGATATTGTAATCAAATGATCAAAATAGCAAGTTAATAATCAAGACAGCAAGTTAATAATTTTCTTTAAGGCTGCCAACGGTAAAAAACGTAAAATGATTTTTTTCATAAAACCTCTTAATGTCAAACGGTAAAAAAATCTTACGAAAATTATTTTCAAACGGTAAAGAAAGAAAAAAATTAAGGAAGATATTTGTAACAGTACAACAATCCCCCACATGTTACAAATAATAGAATAAGAAGAACTTTGAGAAAGAATGCATCAGTGTGGTACCGAAAGGTTTTAACCGCACTTAGGATAAATAAGTAGAAACTTAATAAATTATGGTAGAGTTAGACTCATTTAACCAAATTCATAAGTTAATCAAACTTATCATCCACATAGCTTCCTCTTAATAGGGTTGTTCATCAACAGATTGGCGCCTTATACAGGCCATGCGCCCCTGGGTTTCATGAGTGCTCTAGAGACCTACCCTAGTCTCATAGGAGGCGGCACCACCTCCACACCCACACACCCACATAGGTGGCATCCATCAAGAGTGTGTGCAGAGTACACCCCATCCCAACATGTAGGGACTATGGATCCATTAAGAGTTTTAAACTCATCCTTAATCCTTCTGCATCTTGTACTGTCTTACATCATAGGGATTGACTCATCACTATCTTCTCAAGAAGATAATGGATAAATATAAAATTACAGTATCTTAATATGATCACTTGTGACTTCGTTTCCCATTAAACCTCATTCATGGGATCTCCAATCACATAGGTTGGGTATCAATCATAATGTCATAATTTGGGTATCAGTCCTATCCCCCTCGATGTTTCATTCACCAGCCTTCTTACTAGTGGCTTGGTCAAAGGATCTGCTAGATTCCTTTCTGACCTTACAAATTCCATGGAAATTATACCACTCTCAATGAGATGCCTTACAATATTGTGCCTTAGTCAGATATGTCGACTTTTTCCATTATAGATCTTACTCTTAGCTTGAGCTATGGCAGCCTGACAATCACAATGAATACAAACAGTTGGAACTGGGTTAGCATATAAAGGCAAATCAATCAATAAGCTTCTTAATCATTCAGCTTCAGTTTCAGCCTTCTCCAAGGCAACTAATTCTGCCTCCATGGTTGATCTTGCTATGCAAGTTTGTTTTGAGGACTTCCAAGAGATAGCCCCTCCTGCTAGAGTAAACACATAGCCACTGGTAGGCTTTAATTCATCTGAATCAGAAATCCAATTAGCATCACAATACCCTTCTAATATAGCAGGAAAGCCAGAATATGACAGACTAAGATTAATTGTGCCCTTTAGGTATCTCAACAATCTAGAAATAGCATCCCAATGTTCAACACTAGGATTATGGGTATATCTACTCAATCTCCCAACAGCGTATGCAATGTCAGGGCGTGTACAATTTGTCAAAAACATTAAACTACCAATGATTTGTGCATATTTTACTTGTGAGATACTATTGCCTCGATTCTTAACCAAATGTATCTTTGAATCATATGGAGTAGACATAGGTGAATGATCAAAGTGCTCAAATCTCTTAAGCCTTTTTTCAACATAATGCGATTGCGATAGTGTAATACCTTCATTATCTCTAAGAATTTTAATTCCTAGAATGACATTAACTTCACCCATGTCTTTCATGTCAAATATAGAGCTAAGAAATCTCTTGGTATCAAGCACAACCTCAAGGCTAGTTCCAAAAATTAGTAAATCATCAACATACAAACAAATAATGACTCCTTCATTATTAAAAAATTTACTATAAATGCATTTATCCACACCATTAATCAAATATGCATTAGACAACATCACTTTATCAAATTTTTCATGCCATTGTTTTGGTGCTTGCTTTAAGCCATACAAAGATTTCACTAATTTACAAACTTTGTGTTCTTGACCTGGGACCACATGTCCTTCAGGTTGTTTCATATAAATTTCTTCTTCTAGATCACCATTTAGAAAGGCAGTTTTAACGTCCATGTGATGCACAACAAGTTTATAAATAGAAGCAATTGCAAACAATATTCTAATAGATGCAATTCGAGTAACCGGAGAATAAGTATCAAAATAATCAACATTTTGCTTTTACTTGTAACCTTTAGCTACCAAACGTGCCTTATATTTATCTATTGTTCCATCCGGTTTAAGTTTCTTTTTAAACTCCCACTTACAACCAATTGGTTTGGTTTTAGGGGGTAACTCAACAAGTTCCCAAGTATGATTAGACATAATTGAATCTAATTCATTATTTATCGCTTCTAACCAAAAAGGTGCATCTATAGATTTGATTGCTTCATCATAACAAGTTGGGTCATCATCAACAATATAAGCAATAAAATCATTACCGAAATTCTTTTCCTTTATAGCTCGTTTGCTTCTTCTCAATTCTTGCACATCATCAACAATTTCATTAGAAACAATAGAAGGTTCATACAATATTTTTTCCTTGTTTTTCAAAGGAAATACATGTTCAAAGAAAATAGCATTTTCAGATTCAATTATAATATTGCAATCTAAAACGTCACTTTTAATAACTATAAATCTATAACATGAGCTATTGCAAGCATAACCAATAAAAACACAATCACAAGTTCTAGAACCAAGTTTTCTCTTTTTAGACTCAGGTAACATAACTTTTGCCAAACACCCCCACACTTTGAGGTATTCCAAATTAGGCTTATGACTTTCCCAAAGTTCGTAAGGAGTTTTACCAATTTTCTTATGAGGTATTTTATTTTGGATGTAACAAGCGGAAAGAATCGCTTCCCCCCACATATCAGCGGGTATCCCAGAGCTTACAAGCATAGCATTCATCATTTCTTTCAAAGTTCTATTCTTTCTTTCGGCTACTCCATTAGATTCCGGTGAATAAGGAGGTGTAACTTCATGTATTATGCCATTTTGTTCACAAAATTCTTTAAAAGAATTAGACTCATATTCACCACCTCTATCGGTTCTTAGTCTTTTAATTCTTTTATTCTTTTGATTCTCAACTTCAATTTTGTATTTTATGAACATTTCCAATGCTTCATCTTTGGTTCTTAATAAATAAAGTTTAGTAAATCTAGAGTAGTCATCAACAAATATCACATAATATTTTTTACCACCTCTAGTCATTGTGTGCTTTAGATCACCTAAATCACTATGTATTAATCCAAGAAGTTCAGTTTCTCTTGTAATAGATTTACAAGGTTTCTTAATAATTTTGGTCTCAGCACATACTTCACATTTATCCATATTGGTTTCAATTAGTGAATTTATAATCCTAGTTTCTTTCATTTTCTTGATGTAGCCAAGATTTACATGTCCAAGTCTACCATGCCAAATATTAATGGAATCAATCAAGTAAGCACAAGAAGATGAATTTTCATTAATGGTATTAGCTACATTTAATACAAAAAGACCTTGATCTTCATATCCTTTACCAACAAAGACATCATGCTTAGTTAAGGTAACAATACCACCATCAAATAAAACTTTAAGTTCGGCCTTACCAAGCAAGTGTATCGAAATGAGATTGTGTCGAAAATGAGGAACATGTAGAACATCAGAGTAGGGCTGGCAATTTTGACACGACAAGACAACCCGACACGAACACGACACGAAATTAGCGGGTTTGGGTCTACCTTAAACGGGTTTGGGTCATAAACGGGTCTACCCGTTTATCTCAGTTAAACGGGTCGCGGGTGACCCGCCAGACACGATTACCTTTTTTTTTTTTTTTTTTTTTTTTAATATATATATATATTGATAAAAATAACTTATTTAATATATCAGTTATTAATTAACAATAATTAATTAATGTTATACAATATATAATTATTAGTTATATCTATAAGTATCTATATAATATATAATTTAATTATAAAAGATAATTAATATGATTATATCTTATATGATCTAAGAGACTAAGACTTTAAGTTTAATAATTAAATATCTAATGATTGTTGAATTAACAATAAATTGTTAATCATATGATTTAATGAAAATCTTGATACTTAATCGTGTTATTCAAATAATTATATCATATAAAATGACAATGTAATTGGTATAATTCCAAATCAATTGATTAGCATTAAAATCAACAATGTGTTTCTTATAATCACAAATTAAGTATAATTATTATAATTCATATTATATATATATAAGATTGTTATAAAATTATTTGGATGAAGCAATAATTCTTGTTGACACTAAATAATATTAACTCAAAAATTAACAATAAAATAAAGTAGAGTACAAGAAATTAAAATAAAACAAGGAAAGATCTCACAATGCTATAGAATCACGCAAAGAGCGTTGTCCTTAAAGGTTGATTTCGTGCCCCTCGGAGTATTTAACTCGGTGCGACTAGGTCTCTTGACACGCAACCTCCCAGGATTAGACTATAGCGTCTACCTTCGTCAAAGACGCACTTCCAAGTACGAAGGCAAGATGAACAACCCTTTGATGAAAGATGATACAAGACACACAATTGTCTAACTAAAATATAGTTTTAATAAAAAAGAAATTTGGACAGTATTGTACGAGATTATGAGCCAAAGAAGTTAGTTCTCGCAAATGCTCATTGGATCTCAATTTATAGAATACAGAGTACCAGTTTTTTTTTTCTCTTAATGACCAAGGCAGCAACTTTAAAAGCCAACGGTCAAAACGTAAGATATTGTAATCAAATGATCAAAACAACAAGTTAATAATCAAGACAGCAAGTTAATAATTTTCTTTAAGGCTGCCAACGGTAAAAAACGTAAAATGATTTTTTTCATAAAACCTCTTAATGTCAAACGGTAAAAAAAATCTTACGAAAATTATTTTCAAACGGTAAAGAAAGAAAAAAAAATTAAGGAAGATATTTGTCACAGTACAACAAGGATTTGGATTGAAGATTACTCAAGAAAATCAAGTACAAAAAGCCATGTTTGAATGTCGTATGCTAATGTTCAGGGGGTCCTTGGCAGAGAGTTTTGTGCCTTGGACCATTTGCACATGTTCGAATGGGATTTTGAAACATAGAGTTTCGAGCGCTAACTTGTGGGCTTATGTCTGAAAATGATGTTGAATTAGAGAGTTTCATGCACCGGCTTGTCCGCACACGTTTGGATGGATTAGAGAACCCCTAAGTCTCATACGCTATGATCTGTATTGGTGTTTGGATATGGAGTTGTTTAAGGACCGAAACCCTAAGGATGCACGAATGACTCGTTAACTTATTCGGACGCTGCCGCAACAAACTTGATGCAACTTAAGGTTTTAAGGCTGATTTTTACAAGTATATAAAAGGACTTTGAAGGCACGATTTTTAATGAGTTAAGCAGTTCAATTTGTTATTGACATTGAGTGTTTCTATACAAGAAGGGCTTAGCATTGATTAGTTTGCCGAGAGATACTAATGGCGTTGCTTGGAAGATTAATTCACTCAAACTACGTGTTGTGCTACGTCAATAAGCCATATGAAGTCTATTGATGAGTTGGTTTTTTTTTTTGTCATTTTAAAAATGACGTGACTTTTAAAATTATTATTGACTTTATAATTAATTACTATTAAATTTTACCCAGATAATAATTTAAAAGCTCTCGCTATTTAAAGAGATAAAAAAAAAAACACAGGTTCTAAAATTATACCCGACTTTCCATGGAAACGAAAATATCAACAAAGTCTAAGGTGTTAAATATAATTTCCGTAGTATCAAAAAAAGTTAAAAAACCATCCCCTCCCCCTCGCGCGCTCTCTCTCTCTCTCTCTGCTTCTCTAAAACCTAAAAGCTAACTCTGTAGTCCATTTAACTCCCACTCTCGCTGACTCGCTCTATCTCTCTCTCTCATGGCGATTCCCGAAGCCGCTGAGAATGGGTCCACCACTGCCTCGGACTCCGACCCGCAAAAAATCCCATCGGAAGACCCCGCCACAACCACAACAACGGAACCCTCTTCAACAACTACCAAAACCCCGGCCGCCGCCCCGACCGAGCCCGACCCATCAGCTCATAACACCGAGTCCGAGTCAGCTCCTGCGTCCGAGTGGAACAGACCTGTTCACTGTGACTAGTTGTTAAGGGAAAATGGAGCTTAGCGGAAATGGGAATTCCGAGATGATAATGGAAATTAGGAAATTGTATTTAATGGAAATGGAAAATACTGATACGGCAGATTCGAGGATGCCAACCTCCAGACAATTCACTGTTTCATTCAAAAGATAACCTAGACAACCCGTCCCTGGGACTTATATATGTCCCTTACAAAACGCATCCCATTAAACATAAAACGACTATACTGCAGACAGCATAAAACGACAATAAGAAGCATAAAACGGCTATCTGAGGAAAGCACCAAACGACACTAACATAAGCAAAACATAGCTACTCAAAACGCACCGCATGGCCCATCCAGCTGGACCGCACCCCACAACAACCCACTCACAAACTGCCACGCACTGGCACTTCCCAATCCACTCTACTATCTTCTCCCTTCCTTCTCTCAAGGTCGCACCTTTTCTCCCTTCCTTCTCCGTAGAATTGCTGTGTGACAATATCCCCTCCGATTAAAACACCTTGCCCACAAGGTGTGGGTAAGCATCTTTGAGGCTGTGGAACGCCTCCCAGGTAGCATCAGCAGCGGATTGTCCCTCCCAGCGGACCAAAATCTCGGTGAAGGCTCGGTTATTTCTTGGGCTGGAGCGGCGGCCCAGTATCTCCGCTGGTTCCGGTCGAAGGACGCCATGGGAGTCGACTGGCGGAAGCTTGGGTAGGGCGGTGGAAGCCGATCCGAGCTTGGGTTTCAACTGGGAAACATGGAAAACCGGGTGGATGCGGGCTTCCGGCGGTAGATCGAGCTCATAAGCCACCAGGCCCACACGGCGGAGGATTCGGAAAGGCCCATAGAACCGGGGCGACAGCTTGAGCGACCGGCGGTGCGCGACAGACGCCTGCCGATAGGGCTGCAGTCGCAGGTAAACATACTGCCCGACTTCAAATTCCCTTTCTGTTCGCCGTAAATCTGCAAACTTTTTCATGCGTTGTTGGGCCTGTTTGATGTTCTGCTGGAGGAGGTTGAGAATCTGCTCGCGGTTGCGAAGCACTTCATCAACCGCCTCAACCCTAGTGGTCCCCGGGATATAGCTTAGGAGTCTGGGAGGGGGAACCCCGTAGACAGCTTCATAGGGTGTCATCTTGATGGAGGAATGCCAGGTAGTATTGTACCAATACTCAGCCCATGGCAACCACAGGGTCCATTGGGTAGGCCGATCTGCTGCAAAGCAGCGGAGATAATTCTCCAGGCATTTATTCACCACCTCCGTTTGACCATCGGTCTGCGGATGGTAGCTCGTACTGAGCTTCAGTGAGGTTCCTTGTAGCCTGAACAGCTCCTGCCAGAATAGATTGGTGAAGATGGGGTCCCTGTCTGAGATAATGGACTGGGGCATTCCATGGAGCTTGAATATGTTCTGTATGAAGAGTTGGGCTACTTTGGTGGCGGTATAGGGGTGGGAGAGGGAGGTGAAATGGCAATATTTGGACAACCTATCCACTACTACAAGAACCACCGAATGTCCATGGGATGGAGGCAGCCCCTCCACAAAGTCCATGGTAATATCTGTCCAGATCCGATTAGGGACAGGTAAAGGCTGTAGCAAGCCAGCCGGATAGGTATTCTCATATTTAGTCTGTTGACAAATGTCACATTCACGAATGAATTTCTTAATCTCCTTCCTCATCCCCTTCCAATAAAAATCTCTCTTGGCTCGTTGGAGGGTCTTGTCATACCCGGAGTGCCCTGCCATGGGGTCACTATGCACAAAATTAAGCACCTGGGCCTTGAGTTCTGGGGACTGGCCAATGAGGATTTTTTGCTTATAGAGCAGGAGTCCATCTCTGACAGAATACCTTCGGGTGTCCAACTCATTCTTGTTCCACCTCTCCAACAGTTGCTGAAGGATCTCATCCTTTCCATACTGGTGCTTTAGTTGCTCCACCCAGCCAGCGATGGGAATAGTTAATAAGGATAGGGTAATCCCTTCTTCCCATCCTTCCTTGCGGGATAGGGCGTCAGCCACCCTATTTTCTACACCCTTCTTGTACTCAACCACAAAGTCATACCCCAGTAGTTTGGTAATCCACTTCTGCTGGAATGGAGTTCCCACCTTCTGTTCCAGCAGAAATTTAAGACTCTGCTGGTCAGTTCGAACCACAAAGGACTGTCCCAATAGGTAGGGTCTCCATTTTTGTACAGCTGTGACTAAGGCGAATAACTCTTTCTCGTAAGTAGACATGTGAAGAGCCTTCCCTTTAAGTGCCTTACTAAGGAAGGCAATAGGCCGGTTGTTCTGCATGAGGACAGCACCAATACCATGACCACTGGCGTCACATTCTATGAGGAAGGGTTGAGAGAAATTAGGTCAAGCGAGGACTGGGGCTTGGGTGACAGCCACCTTGAGGGCTTGGAAAGCTTCCTGTGCCGAGGCTCTCCAGGAGAAGGCATTTTTCCTAAGCATTGCTGTGAGTGGCGCAGCTATAGATCCATAGCCCTTAATGAACTTCCGATAGTAGCCGGTTAACCCAAGGAAGCCCCTCAAGGCCTTGATGGTCTTAGGGAAGGGCCAGTCTACCATCGCTTGTATTTTCCCGGGGTCAGCACAAACTCCTTGTGGTGTAACCACATGCCCCAAGTATTCCACTTCCGAACAGCCAAAAGTACACTTGGACATCTTAGCATAGAGTTGGTGGTGCCTTAGGAGTTCGAGGGTTTTGGTAAGATGGGTGAGGTGAGTCTCCATATCCCTGCTGTAGATTAATATATCGTCAAAGAACACCAGAATAAATTTCCTCAAGTAAGGCTGGAATATGTGGTTCATGAGGCATTGGAAGGTGGAAGGAGCATTGGTTAGCCCAAAGGGCATCACCAAGAACTCGTAGTGGCCAGCATGCGTTCGGAAGGCTGTTTTAGGGATGTCAGCCCCCACTACCCGAATTTGGTGGTATCCAGATCGTAAATCCAGTTTAGAAAACACTTGTGCCCCCCACAATTCATCTAGTAACTCGTCCACAACAGGAATTGAAAATTTGTCTTTAATAGTCACCTTGTTCAACGCTCGGTAGTCGATGCACATCCGCCAAGTGCCATCCGCCTTGCGCACCAATAGAACCGAGGAGGAGAAGGAAGGGAGAAAAGGTGCGACCTTGAGAGAAGGAAGGGAGAAGATAGTAGAGTGGATTGGGAAGTGCCAGTGCGTGGCAGTTTGTGAGTGGGTTGCTGTGGGGTGCGGTCCAGCTGGATGGGCCATGCGGTGCGTTTTGAGTAGCTATGTTTTGCTTATGTTAGTGTCGTTTGGTGCTTTTCTCAGATAGCCGTTTTATGCTTCTTATTGTCGTTTTATGCTGTCTGCAGTATGGTCGTTTTATGTTTAATGGGATGCATTTTGTAAGGGACATATATAAGTCCCAGGGACGGGTTGTCTAGGTTATCTTTTGAATGAAACAGTGAATTGTCCGGAGGTTGGCATCCTCGAATCTGCCGTATCAGTATTTTCCATTTCCATTAAATACAATTTCCTAATTTCCATTATCATCTCGGAATTCCCATTTCCGCTAAGCTCCATTTTCCCTTAACAACTAGTCACAGTGAACAGGTCTGTTCCACCGAGCCTCCGGCTCCAGCCACCCCGGCCGAGAAAAAGTGGCCGGGATGGCCCGGGGACTGCGTGTTTCGGCTCATCGTGCCGGTCCTCAAGGTTGGTAGCATCATCGGCCGTAGGGGAGATCTCATCAAGAAGATGTGCGAGGAGACCCGTCCCCGCATTCGCGTCCTCGACGGCGCCGTCGGCACTCCGGATCGCGTTGTGAGTTCCTGTTCTCTGTCTCGCTCTAGGGTTTTCTCTTATTCCGTGTTTGGTTGCTCAGAAAATCTACTAATAGTATAAGAATTGAAAACATTTTACTTGTTTAAGTAGCTGAGTAGAGAGTGTGGAAAAGAAAAAGCTCCTCTGGTTGAGTCTAGCGAATAACTAGCATTTGATTCTCATGTCCTCACTTGTTTTCCGTTTAATTACTGAGAAAATTTTAGAAGCCAAAGCAATTTGAACTGGTTGTTCAGTTTTCCAACCCTTTAGTTAGATCGTTCTCTCTGGAGCCAAATTTTCCAATGTACAGATACCCAAAACAACTAAAAATCTGATGAATAGAAGTTTGCTTTTATTTTTTTTTCTTATTTTTCCTTAGGGAAAAGTTGGGATGGTTAAGATTAATATTAAGGAGCTTGGCTAGGGACACACCCCATGAAGTGGAGGACACTAGTTTGGCCAATTACTTATAAAACAGAATAAGGAAAATGGCTTACCTCTTCTTGTTATAGCTAAAACCAAACACCAACTTCTGAAAAGGAAATATTATCTGAAACTTATGTTATTACTTGTTCTGGTTTAAAAATAGTGAAATCTGAAAAAATAAAGCTTGTAGTTGTATCTGGCTCGAATTAGCAAATATACTTCATTTGAGATAAGTTCATGTTTTCTTGGGTCCTTTTGAAAAATAAAAATGATCAGATTTGAGATTCTATTGTTTCCCTTTATACATTTGTCAATTAGAAGATGTCTAAGTGTCTAACAAATTATCATGAAGTAAGTGAGAATATATGTGTGCACTGGCATGTCTCAGTTGCAAGGACTTGCATGTACAATAAATCTTTGGTTTGCATACATTGAACGTAAGTTGCAGCAATATGAGTGTAGAATATAAATTAGGTAGGGGGAAACTTTACCAAACCCCTTGAACTTCCACTCGATTTGAAACTACCCCTTCAAAATTTAAAAATTCTCATTCATCCCTCAATCTTTGAAATTGTTGCAATGTCCCCCCTCCGTTAGGATTTTCTGTTAATTCCTAATGGCACCATTGGAAATGACGAAAATACCCTCATTTTTTTTTTTCTCTATTTAATTAAAAAAAAGACCTGTGGGTCACCCGTGACCCGTGCGGGGTCACAAGGTGACCCAGCCGGACCCACGGCAGGGTCACCAGGTGACTCACCCTGGGTCACGCCATGACCCAGCGTGGATCTCAGGAATATATATATTTAAAAATTTGAAATTAAGGGTAAATTAGGAATTTTATAAAAGTTTTAGGGGCATAAAGGCCATTTCACCCATTTTGATGTTGGATTTAACGCCAAATCCTAACGGAAGGGGTACATTGCAACAAATTCAAAGATTGAAGGTGAAATTGAGAATTTTTGAACTTTGAGGGGTAGTTTCAAATTGAGTCGAAGTTCAGGGGGTTTTGTGAAGTTTTCCCAAGTAGGTAACCAGGGTAACCTTCAATTTTTTGTCAAACTAATTCTTCGTTTAGTTTACTATCTAATAGTTATTATAGCAACGGTGAATTATCTCTCACCATAACTATGCTCAGCATTAGCACCATGCCACTATATTACACTTTCACCTGTAGCTTTGTCTCATTTGCTGTTGCAACTAACATCGTTTTATGTAAATTATTTGTGTGCTACCGACTGTGTATTTATTCTCTAAGAAGACTACAGATGTCCAACTTTTTGAATTTTTTTAATAAGCAATAATTTCATTAGTGAAAAACATAAGTACAGAAGCCGTGTACAAGCAGATATTCATAATATAAAATTTAGAAGAGAAAGAAAATATAAAACAGAAGAACATTGGATACTGCCAAATACAGTTATCCAGTGATGCAAAGCTTTTAAGGGCACAAGTTAAAGAGTATTCATTTTGATATCATCACTATTGAGCGTCTGATTGTTTTTCCTCGCTAGATTATCCACAATAGGCAAAGTGGAACTACAACCCCCCCCACCCCCCCTCCCGAAAAAAAGAGAAGAGAACACCAGAGGCCACAGTTCCGTTGCTGCTATACAATGTAGAAGAAATGATGTACTGTGTTACTACGATAACTCTATTTGTAGTCCATTATTTTGATGCTTTGAATGCTTACTCCAAATAGATTGGGATTTGGAGTTTGCATTTTTCAAAGTAACAATTGATCTTACTGCAAATATTAGCCTTATGGTAATGACATGTATATTATATACTGGTGGTAGTAGTGGCGAGAAGACAGTGGATATGGGTAGCGCGTGAGTGTGGGGGTGGCGCGTGAGGGTCTCCGTGGAGGAGTACAATCAGAATTCTGAAGCATTGCATCAAGAGAGATGGGTTACTTAGGTTTCTGTTATGTGGACTCTAAGTCCTTTGAATTTCGGTCGGATGTTAGCGGTGGAGTGCGTTTGGCTGAGAGGAGTAGAAGCATATTCCGGGCGGTCATCCTTGGGTGGTCAAGCATAGTATGGTTGATGAAAGCAATGGAGGGATTCACTAAGGGGGATGAGTCCAGTGAGAATTGGCGTACTTTTCGTCTAGGAAGTACCGTTTATGTGGTGCTGAAACGGACAAACAAGTATGGTCGGTATATTGAGTTGTCGGAGTATGGAGGGGGAGGAAGACGTAGCTTTGTTGTTATTCCAGGATGCAGCGATGGGAAGGGCTGGATGGATTGTTGGGTTCAGTTGCAGAGGTTGAGAACATACTATGAGAAAATTCAGATAGGAAAACCTTCTGATAGGATGAAACTGGCCGTTGCTCCAATGGCGACTGGAATACGAAGAGAAGGGCACTCGTACTTGGCGGCAGTGGAAGGTAAACCGTCTGGCGACGTGCGTACAGTTGATGGCAGGGGTAGTCTGGGCAATACGGTGACTCGACATGAACCGAAGATGGTAATCCCTCAATTACAGGCCGACGATCATGCTACAGCTGTGGGTGAATCTTCGTTCAAATTAGAAGACGTTATGCAGTGTAATCTGGAAGGTGCGGAAAATCTGGAAGAGTTGAAGAGTTTCCTTAGGCGTTTTAAGGTGGAAGCTGAACGCTGGTTGGGCTTGTTGGAGTTGGGCCTAGAGCATAAAGGTGAGGAGAAAGCAAATGGTTTGCATGTTGGGGCGGTGGGTGGGGTCAAGGCCCAATGTGAAGCTCGGTTGAAACTAAAAGACCCAATGATCAAAGACACACGTGTAGCAGAGCCCATGAATAATTGGCAAGTTTACCATCGGCGATCTCCTCGCAAGGTGATGACACAGTGGCAAGCTAAACCGGAAGTGCCACGGAAGGCTTCGGCTCCAAATCTTCAGCTGGTTTTGGAGGTGTTGCAGTCAGAGAAGGCCGACCTATCCACTGGATGTAGGACCGAAGTGGTTGCTGGAGGGATGATGCTAGCAGGTTCGAGTGTCACCGAGAAGCCGGCAAATATTACTGAGAAGGGGACAGAGGTTGTCGAAGAGCTGATTGAGGGAAATATACGAGCCGAGGAGTTAACTTTTGATTTGTCAACATGTGAAGGGGGTACGATGGTGGGGACGGAGATCGCAGGTTGTGGGCTGGGACTACAGAGCACTGATACAGAGGTGGAACAGAATGGGTTCCTCTCAGAACTTGCCGTAGGGACGCTGAGGAGCTTTGGGGGAGATACTGACAGAGCCGAGGACTTTGGTGGAGGAGTTCTGGCTTTGGTGCCAGATAACGTGGGCTTGATTTCTACTGAAACAGGGATAGGGCAGGCTGATGAAAGGAATGAGGAAGTTGGTGGAGGAGTATTGACTTTGGTGCCAGATAATGTGGGCTTGTATACTACTGAAACAGGGACAGAGCAGGTTCGGGTGGTTTTGGAAAAGACTATAGGAGAGCTGGGGAATATTGGAGGTGTTACAGAAGCCCTCGAGGGGGAGAAGGAAGAATTTTTTCCTAAAGTTTCTGACCCGGTGATTCAGCTAGAGCCTTGTCAGGGTTTTGAGCGTCAGTATGTTAAAAAGAAGGAAGTTGGATGTATTGGGGGGGAGGGATTCTCTTCTGCGGGCTTTTCTAGAAAGCTGGAGGGCTCTCTGGAGCTGTCCTCTTATGTTGTTCAATCTGAATTCAGGTCTGAAATTGTGGAGGGTGGAGTAGGAGAAGAGGTGGAGGGTTTTGGCCCGTTTTCGATTATGCCTTTGGCAGTGGAGTTGGACAAGGATTCAAGTTCGGAGGTGTCTCCTAGATGGGTGTTGGAGAGGGTGAAGGGTTACTACAAACGAGTAGGAGTGTCTTGTGACCAATACGAAGATAAATTGTTGGCATTATTTGAAAAAATTGAATCCAGGAGGGCCCAATCCTTGGCTGATTCTTTGGATATGGTTACCACAGCTTCAGGGGTAAAAGGCCAGAGGGAGATTAAGCGGCTAGATTGTTCCATTAACTATGATAAGAAGGGGGAGCAATCTAATAGAAGGAGAGGAAAGGGTAGGGGTATGTCATGTGTTAATGAAGCCTAAAATACTATCCTGGAATGTAAGGGGGATGAATGAGCTGGATAAAAGATTGCGTATTAAAGGGCTCATTCGAGAGTGGAAGGTTGACTTGGTGTGTTTGATGGAGACAAAAATGGAAGTCATTACTAGAGAGGTGGTTCGAAGTTTATGGGGCTGTCAACATGTGGATTGGTGTTATATGGGGGCTAGTGGGGCGTCAGGTGGGATTCTGATTATGTGGGATAGGAGGGCTATGGAGAAGGTGGATGAATGTGTGGGACGGTATACTTTAGCTGTTTCGTTGTGTAACGCTGATGATAGTTTTATGTGGGCATTTGGGGGTGTGTATGGGCCTAATGATGATGGGGAGAGGAGGGTGCTGTGGGATAAGATGGCTGGATTGATGTTACATTCGTCCCCGAGCTAAAGGTCTGGACAGTTCAATCGATACCTTCACCCGTAAATATTCACCTCACCCAGCTGCATCCTCACACACGTCCTCCTCTTCCACCAAACCAACTGATGCACCGATCTTTTCTCCAGTTGTTTTGCCCATGCACGCTAGTGGGAGATTGTACATCCGGATCCAAAAAGATGCACGCTCAAACTTCAATTCTGTCGACAGTGTTAGCCCATCAAAGTCGGCCAAAGAAACCAAATATCCGTAAAAAATCCACGGTCTTCCTTCTAGGATCCAAGTTTTGTCCTCTCCATATTTGAATTCTGCAATGAATAAATTCTCACCAATGACATTGAACAGTATCTCCCCCATCGGACGCCAAATCCGAGTCAAGGGAGCCTTGTGGTATTCCTTCGGAATAATCCGATCCGCAACCAGTTTCCCCACAATGCACGTTCCTCCCCCGCTTCACCAAAGACTCGATCTCAGGTGCTTCCAAAGAGACTCCCACGTTTTCTTCCTCCCGTAGTGAAAATTTTCCCCAAATGGAAGACAACTCTATCAATAATACAAACTGGAGCCTCCAAAAACAACATTAGTATTTTATATTTTGTTATCCTTATAGTTGTCGATATGCATTGATTATCTTTATTACGATTATTTGTAATCCTCTATAAATCCCCTAGTTTGATGAATAAAATAAGTAATTAATTATCTCAACCCTTGTAGATGTTTTAGAGTTGTAGGGTTTATCGAAATACCTTAAAATTATCCCTCACGTATTTGACAAATTAGGCACATAAGAGCATCACATCAAGCTCTTTATTTTGAAAATTTTCTAAATATTAGAGAAATCCTCCATTTCCATCTTGCATCAAGCCCTTTAATTTATTTATTTATTTTTTTCAAAATAATTCTAGTAAGAAAGTCTCTCTAAATTTGATGCCCCTTTTCCTTTCGCCATTCACTTTTTTATCATTTTTTTCTCTTCTCCCGCTTCTTCGCTTTCCTCCTTCGCTTCTCACTCTCTTTATTTTTCCTTTTTCTCTCACTCTCTAATGGGTGTCATAACTCATAAGTTTAATCGCTGATTTGCACTTCTGTTGGTTGAGCAATCTCTCACTCTCTCTAGTGGGTTCGTCGGGCACGGCCGGAGGCGCAAGCAAGTCTACAGAAGGAGCCCCCATAGCTTGCGATCACCGAGTTCCTTGCCTTAAACGATCGATCAAGGGGCTTACCTTTCTCAAAGCAAAGGGCATCCTAATATCAGCGGGTATTACTGCCTTAGCCCTGTTCGAACATCTGAATTTGTTTTGTTTGCTTCCCCCCCCCCAGATTTTTCAATTTGTTGCGAAATGTTGGGTGCTTCACTGCCACGCTGTTCACTCCACACTAACCGCGCCGGCACGCTCAGTGTCCTTCATTTACGAGTTTGCTCATTTCATCTTGAATTAAAGCCACAGACCCCACATCAGTTGGTTTCGACTTTGAACCCAAAGTTATGCTGAAAAGAAAACCATCTAAGTATTAAACTCTTTGTTTATGCTTCATGTTTTCCGTAATTTTTTAGTTGTGCTTTCGAGATATATGATGGAGAATTTTAAGTGGGTTTGCTTCAGAATTTTTTGACAAGAATTGGGTTGCTGATAAAATATTGTTTGGTATTGCTTGTTTTATAATTTTGTGACGAAACGTACATTACTGTAGTTTATCTTGTATTCGATACTAATCTTTTGTTTGGATCACATATCTATTTAAAAGATGGAAATGAAGAAGAAAACGGAACAAGATGATTCAGCATTCATTGCGAGTTTTGCTGAATTATCTGTACTGTTTTGCTGATTGTCATATAGATCAACTACTATGAATAGGAGAAGTTTTTTATTTTACAATTGGTAAGCCTTTTAGCTGATTTCGACTTAAAGATTTGATGTACATGATGTTTGACTGTTTTTTCCCATTATTATGACCAAACCTTCTGCATATTTGTTCTGGTTTTCATTTGTTTTTAGTTTTTGGGTTAGATGGCATCTCCTGGGGAAGAGTGCTCTCCTGATACCCTTGCATTTATGGAACTTGCAATGCAACAGGTAATGCACAGGCCCTCTCATTTATGCTTGGACTTATTGCATCTGTGTTGAGGACTTGGAACTAATTTAATACGATGAGAGGAATACTTCAACAAAACAGGTTGTTAGGTAGCGAGCAAACAAAACCATCATTAAATACCTGTTTTTGCATTTGTGTGTTTGTTGTTCGCCAAGTGAGAGCATTCAAACCCAGCTCAGCAAATTTGGTTTCCATTTTAGCTAAAAAATCACATTTTTCTATTTTAGCTGGTCACTTTTCCAAAGAACCTACATCTGATTCTCTATTTTAGTTATCTACTTTTACTATTTCATTTAAATATTATTTCTCAATAATTTCTTTATTTTTATTGAGAGGAGAGAGAATATTAGAGATTAAAGAATGTTTTGTTTTTACATTTAGTGAGTGATGTGCTCATCACTCACTAAATGTTTTTCTAAATTGTTAAGCTGGATGCAACTCATTTTGCTCTCATTTAAACATCTCGGGTAGCCAAAATGTTTTGGCTAGCTAGATGAGAATGCTCCGAGCAACTAAAAACAAGTTTAGTTATGTGTCCGTGTGATTGTCAAAAAAATTTTATTTGATTTTTTTTTTCTTGATTATGATATTATTAGAGGTTTTATTTTCCAACACAAGCATATAATGTTATGTTCTTTTCAAAGAGAAGAAAAAAATAAACAAAGAAAAGTAGAGGGTTACAGAGTCATTACCTAGTTCTTATCTAACCTACACAACATGAGAAAAATAATGGAAAACATGTTTATTTATAGTAGTTTCCTGTGAAAGTCACATAAAAGTTGGATACGCAATGCATTATAGATAGAGATGGCTAGTTTAAGTGAAGAGTTGCTTGATCAAATAAATTGCCTTATTATATTTCTGTAGTTTTCTTTGAATTCACTCTTCGTCTTGAAACTTCATCAAACTTTTAAACAATTATCAAAAGTCAAACCTGAAATTTTAATATGTATCTTAAGTAAAAGCTGGAATTTTAACTTGGAGGAACATTTTGGAATTAGGTTCCCAAAATCCATTTTCCTAATGCTTCTCTCTTTGTATGGATAAAGGCGTCATATTTGTGCGCGAAATTTTTGTTAGCAACTTGTGTTGTATAGTTAGGCGTTTTCTATTATATACTCTCAGTGTGCTAAGGGGTTCCTTACGCTTTTAATGAGATTGACTTACTATAAAAAAAATCAATTTTTTTTTTTTAAGTAAATTTAGTCTTTGTGAAAGCGTAAAGCGCCCCTAAGAACACCAGAAATATACAAAAGGAAACACTGAACTAGGAAGAGAAAAACGACCAATGAAATTGACAAATCTAAGCGATAGAGGGGACAAAAAAGCCACCGTCCAAAGATACAAAGTACGAAAGAACGAAACTAAAATATCCTCCATGGAACTTTCCAAATCCTCGAACCACCTACGATTTCTTTCATTCCAAATACACCAAAAAAATGCAGATTAGCACCATCTTCAAATCGCAGCACTCCTCGGCCTTCCAGAACTCCACCAATAGGCAAACAAGTCAATAACTCTTCTAAGTATAACTCAAGACATACCAAATCGAGTAAAGAGAGAATTCCACAAAGCGGAAGCCACATCGCAGTGAAGAAGAAAGTGGTCTACTGATTCCCCATTTTTCTTGCATGAGCAACATCTATGCACTATGATAATATGTCTCTTCTTGAGACTATCCACTGTAAGGATCTTGCCTAGCAAAAGGAAACACTAAACTAGGAAGAGAAAAACGACCAATGAAATTGACAAATCTAAGCGATAGATGGGCAAAAAAGCCACCGTCCAAAGATACAAAGTATGAAAGAACGAAGCTAAAATATCCTCCATGGAACTTTCCAAATCCTCGAAACACCTACGATTTCTTTCATTCCAAACACACCAAAAAAATGCAGATTAGCACCATCTTCAAATCGCAGTACTCCTTGGCCTTCTAGAACTCCACCAACAGGCAAACAAGTCGATAACTCTTCTAAGCATAACCCAAGACATACCAAATCGAGTAAAGAGAGAATTCCACAAAGCGAAAGCCACATCGCAGTGAAGAAGAAAGTGGTCCACTGATTCCCTATTTTTCTTGCACGAGCAACATCTATGCACTATGATAATATGTCTCTTCTTGAGACTATCCACTGTAAGGATCTTGCCTAGGGCCGCCGACCATACAAAAAAAGCCGCCCTCAAAGGAGCCTGAGTTTGCCACACACACTTTTAAAGGAAGCGACTACCTTTAGAGCAAGCCAAGGAGTTAAAGAAAGACTTGACCTTGAACATGCCTCTCTTGGAAAAGACCCACCAAAGCCTATCTACACAACCTCTACTCACAATGGCTGAGTGCAACACCTGGAAGAAGGAAGCAAAGACATCCACTTTCCAATCATGCGCTTCTTTAACAAAGCTCACGTTCAACTGAGTAGAACCGCTCAAAATCTCCATAGTATTTGCAACTGATGCATCCTTCGCACGAGCAATACCAAAGAAAACAGGAAACACTTCCTTCAGAACCGTATCCCTGCACTATAGATTATGCCAAAATTTTGTCCTAACCCCATCCCCCACCTCAAACCTAACAAAACCAGAGAAAGTTTCCCAGCCTTTCCTAATCTTCTTCCACAATCCCACTCCTAATGCACCTACAGGCTCAAGGGAGCACCACCCACCCCACAAAGTGCCAAACTTGGAGTCTACCGCAATTTTCCACTAAGCATCTCTCTCAATCCCAAACCACCACAACCATTTACCTAACAAAGCGCGGTTGAATATCACCAAATTCCTGATACCCTGCCCTCCCTCTGAAATTGGGGTACAAACCTTATACCAATTCATCAAGTGATATTTTAACTCTTCTTCAATCCCACCCCACAGAAAATCCAGTTGTAACTTCTTAATGCGAGCAGTAACACTCCCCGGGAGAGGGAATAAAGACAAGTAATACGTAGCTAAATTGACGAGGGTACTCTTAATAAGGGTGATTCTACCACCCTTGGAGAGGTATAACCTTTTCCAATTGGCCAATCAATGCTATCTTCTTGATTACACCATCCCAAATATGAGTAGACTTCTAGGAAGCCCCCAAAGGAAGACCAAGATACTTCACCGGCATGGTTGCAACCCCACACCCTAGGATTCCGTCTAACCTTCCCACTTGATCTACATTCCCCATAGGAATTAAATTTGACTTAGCCAAATTAACCTTCAAACAGAAAGAAGAGACTATGCAAATAACGCATTTGAGAAGAGCAAGAACTACAGAAAATCAGAGTATCATCGGCAAACAGAAGATGAGAAAAAGTAGCATTACCAACTTTGAAACCTTCCAGCAAATCGCCACTAACTGCTGCAGAAATCATATGGCTAAAAGCAACTTGTGTTGTATAGGCTTGGATATGCATTTGTAGTTAGGGATGGCAATTTGGCCAACTTAACCGAGGCCTGCCCTGTCCCACCTTGGAGTCGTTGCCCTGCTTAAGGGATGGAGCGGGGCGGGTTGTTCCCTATTAAAAAACCCTACAAGCTGACTCGGATTTGGGGCTGAGATAGGTTTTGGTTGCCCTGACTCGCCCCATCCTATCCTGCCATGTGTGTGTGTCACTCTGCCGCACCTCCCCTTTTCTACCTCTCTTCTTTCCCCCTTGTGTTCAAATGGGTTTATGAATTGTTTTGGTTGCTTTTTTTTTTTTTTTGATAAGTAATAAAATCTCAATAAAAAGCGCAGAGGGGCGCAACTCTAGTACACAGGAAGTATACAAGAATGCCCATAATCAGAGAAAACAAAAGAACATGAATGTAAAAACTCAGCAAACATAATACGACTCGGGCTATGATCCGAGACCTAGACATATAACATATTAAACACATGCTTGGAACATGTTATTGTTTCTATATTTGTTAGTTTGTCTATTTTGCTAATATTTTACCTGGGATTTATTGTGATTGCTAATATATGCAAAAGAGGTAGTCGGGCAGCAGGGCTAGGGAAGGCTTTCAGCTGTGTACGTGGGGTGGGGACGAGAAGTTCTTTTAACCGGAGATGGGTTTGGGGTAGGGCTAGGCAGGGATATTTCTAGGTGAGGTGGTATGAGGAGTGGGTGCCCCGTAAAAGACCTGTCTTCTTCCATCCCTAATTACTCTTGCCAAAACCATCATAAAATGGTGGTAAAGGTATTTGGAAGTTGAAATGGGTTGGGGTTTATTTTTAATATCGACCATAAAGAGCAATTCATTGCAATTCTTTGCTTTAAGTGGTTGTCTAATCCTTTCTACTATATTTGCTTTGTCTTTGATTAGCTCATATTTCTCAATTTTAAGATGGTTCTTTCTTTGTCTGGATATAATCTTCTATAAAATGTGAGGGAATATATTCCACGTGGATTTCTGGATGATTGTTGTGGCCATTGAATGTAGGGCAGCTTACTATCACTATCTTTTAGATATTGTATATTTGAAATGGCCTTATTATTGTTAATCTCTGTAAAAGATACGCATTGGATGAGTATTTTCTCTTTAATTTTTTGGAAGTTTGATGGGTTTTGTTATTGAAAATGGAGTTATTAGCGAGAGGATCATCTTTAGTTACATTTGATAGTAATCACAGAAAGAGCCCTTTGGCTTTCTCTTGTCATTTAGCACGTCATGTTCTAGAGAACTTTTGCCATTGAAAGCATGCACCCATAGTTTTTTTTTTTTTTTTTTTTTTTTTTTTTTTTTTTTTTTTTTTTTTTCAGACTTATTAAGATCGTGCAATAGTTGTTTGGTAGTTATGAATATCAGAGTGTGCCGTTACCTCGGCAATTGAGCCAAGTAGAGCCGAGCTTTGATTGTTCAAACACTGCTTATATTGTTCTAGTTCAATTCAAGGTTGAGCTGAGCTTAGCCATTTGAGCTCTCACTTGGCTAACCATTTATTTAGTAAAGCTTGGGCTTGGATTGGCTTTAGTCATTGACGTAAACACGCCCAATATTGAGTTTGAGCTTAACTCATTTTTCAACTATTTGTTAAATATTCAGTTAGATATGGTTAATAACCACAAAAAGCGAAGCATTTTGGCGTTTGGTTGTGGAAGCAAAATATGGTTGTTTGAATGGAGGTTGGCCTACTAAGGAAGTTGAAGAGTCTTTTGGTGTTGGAGTGTGGAAACATATTAGGCGGGGGTGGGGAGTTTTCTCGAGATTTATTAGATTTGAAGTAGGAGATGGCATGATGTTTGCTGTGGGGATCATTATCTGAAGGACACCTTTTTGGGGTTATTTTGTATTGCGCGATGTAAGGAGGCGAGGGTCATGGATAATTTGCAGGTTTCCAATGGTGTTATACATTGGAACATTCATTTTTTACAAGTTGTACAAGATTGAGAGGTAGAGGTGGTGCTTACTTTTTCTGGGATGTATTATCTCAAATTAAGACAAGGTGGGGAGGATTGTATTAGGTGGATTCCTTCAAAGAGGAAGAAGTTTGAGGTGTGGTCGTGTTTTCATGAGTTATCTATTTTGGGGGTTTCTTTTTTTTCCTTGGAGGAGTATCTGGGAAGTTAAAGTACCACTGCGTGTGAGTTTTTGTGTGGACAACAACTCTTGGGAAGATTCTGACCTTAGATAATCTGCTAAAGAGAGGAGTTATAGTGGTGGGATGGTGTTACATGTGTAAGACGAGTGAAGAATCTATAGATCATCTTATTCTTCATTGCGCTTGTTACTCTTTTTGATGTTACATGGGTTATGCCTGAAAGGGTGATTGACTTGTTAGCATGTTGGAGAGGTTAGGTGGGCACTCGTTTAGTTCTAGCTATGTGGAGAATAGCCCCATTGTGCTTAATGTGGACCATATGGGGAGAGCGGAATGCCAGATATTTTGAAGATCGTGAAAAGTTGGAGGATGAGGTCAAGAACATTTTGGTCAATTCCCTTTTTAATTGGATAGGGGCTTTTAATATTTCTTGGATTTCTAACTTCTCTCTCTCTCTCTCTCTCTCTCTCTCTCTCTCTCTCTCTCTCTCTCTTTCCTGAAGTTTTGTTCTTCTTTTCGCCTTTAGTGGGACTTTATCTTTGTATACATCCTGTGTATGGTTGCATTCCTCTGCGCTTTTTAATGAAATAAATTATTTATATATGTATAAAAAAAATTAACCACAAAAAAATTAGAAGGTATTCGCATAAAAATTTCAAGAAAAATATGAATAAAATCAAATAAATAGATCGAAGATTGTGAAAATAATTCTAAACTACTAACTGTTGTATAATTTTATTATGAGTTTGATAGTCAAGCTGCTCGCAAGCATGTCAAAGAGAGCTATCCTATGTTCATATTTGGCATGCCTTGTTGTTAATAAGGTTACGGTTGCAGAGCCTCCATCGAAGAAGGTTGTAGAGCCTCCAGTGAAGCAAGATCTTTTTAGGAAGGGGTTTCTCAACCCTCGCCCGACTGTGTTTGTCCCTCCCGCTTCACCTCGGGAGCTCAATGATGTTGGGGTGGTAGGACCTTCGTCCCCTCTGAATGGTTGCATCATTACTTCATCCGTAAAGGGAAATGGATTCTCCCAATCTCGGGATTGGCCTGTCGGCTTTGATCATAACGGGGAGATTGTGGTTTGGGAGGATGACGTTGATTTTTGGGATGGATTGCCCTTCGATTTGGTGTTGAATAGTGTTTTTGGAGAGGAAGCTTTGGCAATTCAGGATGCCATGGAAGCAGAGTTTCAGCGGGACAAGATTATAGCGCGCTAGAAGTCCAAAGGCAAGAGGGTGCTCCTGAATTTGCAAAGTTCTATCAATTATGGTGACGTTAAAGCTTCCTCTAGGCGTAGAAAGAGCAAGGCTCACATGACGTAGGGTTGTGTGCCTGTGGGTTGTTTTTGGGTGTTTTTTGTTTTTTTTTTGGTTTCTATGGTTTAGGTTCTGTGGGTTTTTTTGGATTTTGCGGCTTAGCTTTGGTTATTCCTGTGTACTTAGGGGCGCCTTACGTTTTGTTTAATAAATTTTTGCTTGCTTATTAAAAAAAAAAATGTTTATAAAATGAGCATAAGAATGCTTGAACTTGGACCAAGTCTGAGTAGAGTTCTGGAGCTAAGCCTGAGCTGTTCACAAGTGGCTTGCTTCATTTGCTGCCCTATGTGCTATTTTATGACAATGGACTAGCTTGATTGTCTTGTGGCTTTATTATGTGCTTCATGATGCTTGGATTTGTTGGGCTTTTTAGTTCCTTAGTTTTGTGTTTTTTTTTTTTTTTTGGCTTTTATTAAGGTTGGGATGCTGGAAATTTGAATCAGTTTGTACAAACTCTTGAGGGGACAACTGGATTAGGTATTGAGGTTCATATAAAATGAATCACCAATGAAGTCAAGAGAGATTAAGTTTGACTCAATTTTAACTTATGAAAAAAAGAAGTTTGGCTCATATTTAGCAGTGAGCTTTAGTTTTTTTGATAGGTAAGCAGAGTAATTAGCCCTTCACATTCCTTGCATGGGAGACCTCCAACTTTTGAAAATAGAAAGCAGCAACCCCTTTAAAATCACATCTCTTCAAAGATTCACCCACTTCTATGGACAGAGGAGGGCAGCCGACACCACAAGGCGGAGGCTAGCCGGCTGAAGGATTGCATGGGAGAAGAAACCCACGTTGGAAAAGATTGATCAGAGGCTTCCTGACCGCCACAGTCTCAATCGACATCGAAGAATGGAGACCCAATGGAGAATGAGAGGCGGTGGTCGCTGCCACAGACTTTGCTAACAAATCCTTGTATTGCTGCGCATCCTTCCGCTTCCGAGAAAACTTCAGCACCGACTTGGATTCCAGCATATATGTTGGTGCCCCAGAGTCTAACATCACGGGGAGCGAGAGGCGAAGACGTTCACTCAAGGCAGCCAACCCTCAAAGAGTGGCATCAAACTTTACAGGCCCATCAATAGCGACCTTAGAACCCGACAGAGCAACACCAGGCGAAGACGAATCTCCCAATGAGGAGTTATCGTGCTTTGAGGAGAGGAAGGAGTTATCGTGCTCAGATGGTAACGAAACAGCACCTGACGAGCAACCCAGATCTTTCGGTGACTGAACCAACCCCTTTGACTGAAAAAAGTCTTCCCTAGCCGGCACAGACTTCAACTTCGATGGGAAGAGAAAATTCACGTGCACAAAAGGCATCGGATCGCACCCCAAAGTACAATCTTGGGCTTCCAGTGAAGGAATCGGCCCCTCAGATCAGAAAGGATCCTCCAAAACAACCGAAGACGAAACCTCTGGAGAGGGGCAACCACAAGATTCGTAGCCGAACTAACCCTCTTGACATTGGGCTTAACAAACAGCCCAGCCCAGCCCAGCCCAGCCCGAATTCGGAACCTTTTACAAACATACTTAAATTTCTTAAGCGCCTGGCCTGCGCCAATACTGCCCACCTTACGCTTAAGCACAAAAGTGGACCTAAGGCCCAAACTACAAGCATGACCACAAGCCCAATCCAGAACCTTAGAGAAATGGTCAAGCACGCTAACCCACTCCCCAAAATGCTCGAGAAACTTCCTAATAACACCAAACTTAACCTACACACCCACTGCGTCACCCATTGCTTCCCTAGTCATGCAGCATGCTGAGCAACTCAATTTGAAATCTCAAGAATTGCAGCCATCAACAACATGGAGGTTCTTAACTAGAGGATCATGCGTAGCGTCACGAAGGTTCTTGTCCAGGGGATCAAGCGGATGTGTCTCCTGGATGAAATAGTCCACTGCCTGCCGACCCACTTCCAACGGTGGTTCCAAACCCATTTGACCCATCAGACGAATCAACTCCAGCTCATAACCAAGATTAGAATCCTTGCCAAACTGGATATTTGCCCAAAAATCATCACGGGACTGAGCAATACCTAGCAGACCACCCACAAATTGCTGCCTTGGAAGCTTCAGGAGCGGGATTCCTGATCTCCGCTTGCAGCACTGCCGCATACGACGGCCTACCCACACCCACATCATGCCTGTCCTTCACCCCCATCTTCTTCCCCACCGAAAGAGAACTACCATTAAGCAGTTGAGAGCACCCGAGGCTTCGAGGAAATCCACAGCCTTACACAGCTCCCCACCGAGCCAGCTCCATCCCTGCCCTTTGCGTCCCTTCGGCAGTAAAATAAGCCCTTGCTCGCCTTCTCGGAATGATTTGACAAAGTCCTTCAACCCATTGTTTTTTTTTTTTATAAGTAAAAATTTATTAAAAAGCGCAAAGGGGCGCAACCCTAGTACACAGGAAGTATACAAAAAGAGCTTCTAATTAGAGGAAATGAACGAACAAGAAAGTAAAAAATCAGCAAATGACATACTACCCGGGCTATGCACCAACACCCAAAGATATAACATATGAAGCACATTTCTACAAAGAGCCCCCACCGGAACCTCCACATCCTCAAAAAGCCTAGAATTTCTCTCACGCCACAAGCCCCACAAAACACATAAAGGAACCTGCTTCCAAATCCGATTAATAGTACCATGACCCAACAAAGTACCCCACCCACTCAACAAATCCAAGACACTACTAGGCATAACCCACTCCACCCCAAACAAGCTATAAAAAGAACTCCAAACAACCCGAGCCACGTCACAATGAAGAAGAAGGTGATCAACGGATTCCCCATGCTTCTTACACATAACACACCACTCTACCACCACAATACCACGCCTATGTAAATTGTCATGAGTTAAAATCTTTCCTAAAGCCGCAGTCCAAACAAAGAACGCCACCCGCTTCGGAGCTTTAACACGCCATATACCCTTCCACGGAAAAGAAGCCGCCTCGTGACAAACTAAAGCTCTATAGAAAGTCTTCACTTCAAAATTCCTCCTCTTAGAAAGAGTCCACACCACCCTATCAACCTCCCCATGCCAAACCCGAATAGAGTATGAATGTTCATAGAAGGACATCACCATCTCCACCTCCCAATCCTGAGCATAGCGCGTAAAGAGAACATTCCAATGAGTCACACCTCCTACCACCGACAAGTTATCCACCACCCAAGCATCAGGAGAACGCGCGATAGTAAACAAAGCTGGATAATAGAGCTTGAGAGGCCTATCCCCACACCATACATCATGCCAAAAACGAATATGAGACCCATCACCCACCTCAAAACGCAAATACTTGGCAAAATTATCCCACCCCCTTCGAATAAACTTCCAAACACTGACACCATAGGGTCCCGTCACCGGTAGTGAACACTAACCTCCCCTCACACTCCCATACTTCACCTCAATCACCGATCTCCACAACGCATCGCGTTCCTGAGAAAACCTCCAAACCCATTTCCCCAATAAGGCATGATTGAACTTAATAACATTACGAATGCCCAATCCACCAGCCTTGATTGGAGCACAGACACGATGCCAATTTACTAAATGAAATTTAGACTCATCCCCCATACCACTCCACAGAAACTCCCTTTGGAGCCACTCCAACTTCTTAGCTACACTCACAGGAATAGGGAACAGAGATAAATAATATGTAGGAATGCTAGAGAGAGTACTGTGAATCAACGTCACCCTACCACCCTTGGATAAATAAAGTTTCTTCCAGCCGGCCAACCTTCGTTCCACCTTCTCAATAACCTCATTCCAAATAGAAATAGATTTGAACGGCGCCCCCAACGGCATACCCAAATAGGTCATCGGCAGAGACCCAATTCTACAACCCAAAATATGTGCCAAAGACTCCACATCTTCCACCTCGCCAATAGGGACCATTTCAGATTTGCCTAAATTGATCCTCAACCCTGACACCGCTTCGAAACAAAGGAAGGTACATCTCAAATTTCGAACATGTTCGGCCTGTGCTCCACAAAAGATTAAGGTATCATCCGCAAACAACAAATGATTCACCACTAAAGCTTCACTATCCCTGATGCCCACCGAGAAACCCGACAGCAAACCTTGGATCATAGACGCATTCAAAATCCTGCTAAGCGCTTTCATAACCACCACAAATAGCAAAGGAGAAAGAGGATCACCTTGCCTAATCCCCCGCGAGCTCTTAAAGAACCCTGTAGGGGAGCCATTAACCAAAATGGAAAATTTTACCGTAGAAACGCAAAAATAAATCCATTCCCTCCACTTCTCCCCAAACCCACACCTCTGAAGCATGTAAAGTAAGAAATCCCAATTCACGTGATCATATGCTTTTTCCAAATCCAGTTTGCACAATAACCCGGCCTCCCCTGACCGCATTTGGCTATCCAGGCATTCATTAGCAATAAGAACAGAATCCAAAATTTGCCGTCCACCAATGAAAGCATTCTGAGAGCTCGAAATAATTTTCCCCAACACTGATTTGAGCCTGTTAGCAAGAACCTTAGAAATAATTTTGTAGACCCCTCCCACCAAACTGATAGGCCTAAAGTCCTTAACCTCCACCGCATCCGTCTTCTTAGGAATAAGGGAAACAAAAGTTGCATTCAAACTCCTCTCAAACTGGCTACTATTATGAAATTCTGAAAAAACCGCCATAATATCTTTTTTGAGAATCCCCCAACATTTCTGAAAGAAGGCCATAGAAAAACCATCTGGACCCGGTGCCTTATCCCCGTTCATGTCCCTCACCACCTCCCACACCTCCTGCAACGCAACCATTGTCGCAATCAGCCAGACTGAACAGTGAGGGCCCTGGGACACCGCAACGGCAAAACCCTTCCATCTCTTTTCCAGTCGCACCACCGCCTCATTCTCCTTCATTGAGAAGAGAAAGGACTTCGCTTCAACGAAAAAGCGCTGCTCCATACACCCTCATACAGGGTCAAGTATGGTGTGTGTTCATACATATCAAAAAAAGAAGAAGAAGAAGTCTGGTGTGTCCATTGTAGCTATTATTAGTTGGTGGCTCGCTCTGCAGATGCTTTTGGTTGCTCCCGCTCTGCTGAGGGATTGGCTATGTAGCTGAAAGCAACTTAGAGCATCATGTTGATTCTGTTATTGTGTAGTCTTAGTTTATTCTAGTGTTCTGGTTTTATCTTTAGTTGTTTTATCTAGCGTTCTGCTTGCTGGAAGTTTACTTGTTTCTCTATTGCTCATTCATGCCTTTTCATGTGGCAGGCAAAGCTTGCTTTGGACAGCCTTGAAGTACCTGTTGGGTAAGCTGTTGTCAGTTTTATTTAATATTTCCTGTCATGCTACGTTTTGATTTTTCAGAGGAATTTTAGAATTGGGGGTTTAACATTCCAAGTTTGCATATCCTTGCTTTCTTTTTGTATGAATGGTTCTACAATAAGCATTATTAGAAATATTTTTGTCTTTTGCTCTATAATAGATATTGCTAACCCTGTGAACTATACTCCCCAAAATTGCATGCATGCCTGTTATCAATTATACTCTGTAATATTTCAGGCTGCTATGGCCTTATAAGTCTCTTATATGAAAACACTTCCTATCACATTTGGTGAGTTGGACTTTGAGTTATGAGTTTTAAGAATGTTTAGTATATGGTTTCAGGTTCCTTTTTTTCTGCTGACAACATCCATGAGATTATTTATAGCTGAGCCAAGCCAAGGTTTGACAAATGTTGAGTAAATTGTGCCAGACTGGGGCTATTTATGTTGTTAGGAGCACGAGTTGAGTTCAAGATTAACTTCACATTGTGTCCCAGAAAAAAAAGAAAAGAAAATAAATGAATAAATTTCACATATTGCATTGCAGGTGGCTATTCAAACTTTGCTTTACTTGCATTTTTTTGCCTATAACCTTGCTTAAGAGAGAGGCTTATGTTAATCTGATCTTAGGTCATTTACTCCTTCACATATGAAGGGGTTGGTGGTATGACGCTGTAAACTGTGTTGCAAAGATGGACATTTTTTTTTTATGTGAGGACTGGAAATTGAGAAAAAAAAACTCTTACCTTACAATATCAGCTTTAGGAATCTTTTCGTGTCCTGAAGTTGTTAAAATGGGTCTATGTTAAGTTATTAATCATATATTTCAGATAGTTACTGTTGCTTATTTTGCTATCTGGAGTTTCATTTTTTAAATACTTTATTCCTCATTCAAGCTATTGATATCATGACCAGGTGTGTGATTGTGGAGGACGGGAAAGTTATTGCCTCAGGAAGAAATCGAACTACTGAGACACGAAATGTGAGATCAATTCCTTTCTTTTTCCTTTCCTATTTTTCCCCCATGTATTCTATACTTAGTTTCATCTTTTGGGAGCTGCTTTGATCTCTTTTCTGTTTTGCTGTCCTCTTGTGTGTTTCTGTAGAATTTTGATTCAAAAACATTTTTTTTTTCCATCAATTTTAGTTGTAGTTTTGGAGCTAATACCTGTTAATTTAGGAGAAATTTCTAGTACATCTTTGAGAAACCTCAACTCTTTTTGTGGTGAAACAATCGCTAGTTCTTGGAGATGTACACCATTTTCATATATAGTTTGAGCACTCGACCAAAATTTTTATGTCACTTAAACATGTGTATCATATCTTGATCAAATTGGTGATATTATTTGTTTATTTTCAAATGTTTTTGCCCACCATCATGCTGAATCAAGTGATCTAGGAAAATAAAAAAGAATATTTAGTGTTGCATTCCAAAATGGTTATGCGTTACATGTGGAAAGGTTGGCTAGAATTCTAGGTTGTGGGGTTTCCTCTTTGGCGGTAAAGTATCTTAGCCTATGGTTGGGGGCTTCCTACAAGGCCAAGCATATTTGAGACTGTGTTATTGAGAAGATAGAGCGTTAATTGGTTAGTTGGAAAATGATATATTTGTCAAAGGGTGGTTGGGTTACCCTTATTAATAATACCTTTGCCAATTTGCTTATGTATTTCATGTCCTTCTTTCCTCTCCCGGTGAGTGTTGCTAATTGTATTCTCTTTTATGTCTTGCTTTCCTTGCGCGTTTTTGTAGAATTTTGATTCGAAAACATTTTTTTTTCATCAATTTATGTTGTAGTTTTGAAGCTAATACCGTTAATTTAGGAGAAATTTCTTGTACATTTTCGAGAAACCTCATCTCTTTTCGTGGTGAAACAACCGCTAGTTCTTGAAGATGTACACCATTTTCATATATAATTTGAGCACTCAACCAAAATTTTTATATCACTTAAACATGTGTATCAAATCTTGATCAAATTGGTGATACTATCTGTTTATTTTCAAATGTTTTTGCCAACCATCATGCTGAATCAAGTGATCTAGGAAAATAAAAAAGAATATTTAGTGTTGCATTCCAAAATGGTCCTGCCTTACATGTGGAAAGGTTGGTTAGAATTCTAGGTTGTGGGGTTTCCTGTTTGCCCGTAAAGTACCTCAGCCTACTGCTAGGGGCTTCCTACAAGTTCAATCATATTTGAAGCTGTGTTATTGAGAAGATAGAGCGTCGGTTGGTTAGTTGGAAAATGATGTATTTGTCAAAGGGTGGTTGGGTTACCCTTATTAAGAGCACCTTTGCCAATTTGCCAATGTATTTCATGTCCTTCTTTCCTCTCCTGACGAGTGTTGCTAATTGTATTGAGAACTTCAACGTTATTTCTTATGGGGTGGGTTAGGTGAAGAGTTCAAATATCACTTGGTTAGTTGGTCGAAGGTTTGTTCGCCGCTCTCTAAGGGAGTGTTGGGGGTTCGGAAATTGCTGGTGTTCAATTGTGATCTTAGGTAAATGGTTGTGGCGCTATAGGTTGAGAGAGAGGTTTGGTGGACTCTAATTTGAGAGTTCATGTGGGGGTGGGGGTTGGGGTTGGGGGGGGGGGGGGGGGGGGGGGGTTGGGGTTGGGGGGGGGGGGGGGGGGGGTTGGTGTTCTCTTGAGTCTTCTGGAGCGTTTGAGGTGGGATTATGGAAGAATATTAGGAAAGGATGGGAGAAAAATTTTCGTGTCGTACTAAATTTGAGGTGGGAGATGGCTCCAATATTAGATTTTGGCATGATTAGTGGTGTGGGGATGTGGCTTTAAAGGAGGCTTTTTCAGATTTATTTGATATTGCTCGTGCAAAGGGTGCCTCTGTTGTGACTCACTTGGAGTTCTATGATGGTTCTAACCAATAGAATGCGAACTTTGCTAGAGCGGCTTATGATTGAGATGTGGATGTCTTTGTCTCATTTTTTTAGGTGTTGTACTCAGCTAGAGTGAGACGAAGAAGTGAAGATAAGCTGTGGTGGGTCCTCATTTGGGACGGCCAAAGGGTGGTGCCCCCATCTGGGGTGGCCAAGAGATTGGTGCCTATCACGAGAGAGGTGACATTTGGTGGCTAAGGGATGGCCGCTCCTCATAGGAGAGGGTCGACCATTCCTTGGCCACCCTAAGCGAGGGGCAGCCACCCCTCATCTGGTGTGGCCAAGAGATGATCGCCCTAGATGAGGGGTGGCTAACCTTATAGGAGACGGGTGGCCGACAACCCCTTTGTGAGGGGAGGCCAATTGCCACCCTCCCTTTGTTTTCTTTTTAATTTTTAAGGTTAAATAGGGTATTGGAACATGTGGTTTAAAGTTTTTATTTTTTGTCCCCTGTGCTTCAATTCGTATTACAGATGGTACCAATGTTATGGGAAAAGACAGAGATAGTACATCCGTCCAAAAACTAACGGTACTGATAGATATTGACACGTGTCTACTCTCAGGTATTGACACGTGTCCTATGCATTAAAAAAAAAGAAAAAGAAATTAAAAGCTTTAAAAAAAAAATGAAAAAAGAGCAAGAGAAAAGAGAAAAAAAGTAAGGGGGTTTGACCCTTGGGGGTTGCCGAACCACCCCTAAGGGCAAACGAAAAAGAAAAAAAAGAAAAAAAAGGTTAGGGGATTTGGCCCTTGGGGGTGGCTGAACGACCCCCAAGGGCCAAACCCCCTTACTTTTTTTTTTTCTTTTTTTTTTTTTTTCAATTTTTAATGCTTTTATTTTTTTAAAAGTTTTTTAATTTTTAAAGCTTTTTATTTTTAGTTTTTTAATGGATAAGACACATGTCAACACCTAAGAGCAGACACGTGGATAACTGTTAGTTTTTGGACGGAAATTTGGATGGTACCATCTCCGTCTTTTCTCATCACATAGGTACTATCTGTGATAAGAATTAAAGCACGAGGCAAAAAAATAAAAACTTTAAACTACATGTACCAAAAAAGTGTTTAACCTTAATTTTTATTTAATTTTGTAATTAATTTTTTAGTTTTTATTTAGGATAGATTCATCATTTAGGTTAGATTGCTACGTGTCAATATATCATTAGTGATGATGTGTTTAAGGGGCCACGTGGCATTAACTCCGGTTAGCAAGGCCCATTTTTATATAGAAGCAAACCACAATAATCTATTGTATAAAATTAATTATTATTATTTTGGTCAAATAATGTATGTATATTTATTCAAAGCGCAAAGGGGCGCAACCCAAGTACACAAGATGTAAGATACCCTTAATCCATAGAGAAATAAGAACATAAATCTTAAAATTCAGAAAAAGTAGAAACAAACAAAGTATTCCACGTCACTCTCCACATATACAAGGTTTGTAGCACTAACTTCTTCAAATTGAGCAAGCCATTCTCACTATCGTTAAAGCTGCATGCATTCTGCTACTTCAAAGACACCACATCCAACACAGTGGAGCCCTCCCCCATAAGTGCAACGCCATACGGTTGCCCATTTTCCCCTTCCAACTTCCCAACAACTCGTTTACCTTTCGAGGCATAACCCACACAACACCAAAAAGCTGAAAAAAAGGCACTCCACATCTCTGTTTCAACTTCACAATGAAGGAATAAGTGATAGATGGACTCTTTATAAGTCTTACACAGACAACACCACTCTATCACAATAAGATTCCTCTTACATAAGTTATCCAAGGTTAAGATTTTCCCCAGAGTTGCCGTCCACACAAAGAATGCCACTCTCAAGGGAACCTTAGCTTTCCAAAAACTCTTCCACGAAAAAGTGGACCGTACAGGAGTACACAAAACCTGATAGAAAGACTTCACTTCAAATGACTTCCTCTTTGGTGGGATCCAATAAATTTTATCCTCGCCTTTATACCTTACTTTTTGAGAATACAACAACTCAAAAAATTGAGAGACCACTTCCACCTCCCAATCATGCACAGGTCGAGTAAACAGAATACCCCAAAGAATGTTACCTTTTTGGGTCTGCATATTCTCCTCCACCCATGCATCCTTACCACATGCAATAGTGAACAATTATGGTAAAAGGATCTTCAAAGGTAGTTCCTCACACCACACATCATGCCAAAACAACACTTTAGAACCATCACCTACCTCATATCGCACATGATGTGCAAAACCATTCCACCCTCTCCTTATTCATTTCCACACTCCCACTCCAAGTGTCCCCCTACCTCTTTAGAACACCAACCACCCATCATACCACCATATTTGATGTCCACGACCCTCCTCCACAATGCATCCCTTTCCATAGCAAACCTCCATAACCACTTACCCAGCAATGCTTGATTAAACTGAAGCATGTTTCTCACCCCTAACCCACTTGACTCCTTTGGAGTACATACCTTTGACTAATTCACTTGATAGAACTTAAATTCATCACCAATACCTCTCCAAAGAAAATCCCTCTGAAGTTTTTTCAAATGATTAGCCACTTTTATTGGAATGGGGAAAATGGACAAATAATATGTGGGCAAGTTAGAAAGAGTACTTTTGATGAACATTAACTGACCACCCTTTGATAAATACAACCTCATCCACCCCTCCAATCTATTCTACATCTTCTCAATAATGCTACTCCAAATATTGGATGCCTTATACTGAGCACCCAAAGGAAGCCCAAATACTTTACTGGCAACAATGCCACACCACACCAAAGAATGCCAGCCAAGCCCTCTACATCCCCTACATCGCCTACTGGAACAATCTTAGACTTGGACAAGTTAATTTTCAACCCTGATACCGCTTCAAAACTAAGCAACAAGCATCTCAAGTTTCATAATTGTTCGACACTAGGCTCACAAAAAAAGCAAAGTGTCGTCTGCAAATAACAAATGAGATACTATCATTCCCTTCTAATTTCTTGAGCCCACAGAGAACCCAGAAAGGAGTCCGCTCTCTATTGTTGCAGACAACATCCTACTTAAAGCTTCCATCACCACTAGAAATAATAAAGGAGACAAAGGATCCCCTCGTCTTAGTCTTCGTGAACTACTAAAACCCCCCCAAATGGTGACCCATTAATGATAATGGAAAAACGGATTGTAGAAATACAATGAGCTATCCAACCTCGTCATCTCTCCCTAAAGCCACATTTCTCCAACAAATAAAGCAGAAACTCCCAATTTATGCGATCATATGTCTTTTCCATGTCCAGTTTACATAACATACCCGGTGCCCAAGAGCGAAGCCGACGATCCAAAAATTCAAATCATAGGGATTGATTCTATAAAGATGCAAACCATAAGGATTGCTTTTGCATTTTTTTTTTCCTTTAAATTTTTTTTTTTTTTTTTCTTTTGATAAGTTTATTAAAAAGCGTAAGGTGCCTGTAAGTACACTGGGGGTATACACAGGAGCAGCCAAAGCCAGCTCACAAAAGAAAAATCCCAAAAAAAAACCCCAAAAGAAAAACCCTAGAACCCGGAAAAACACCCAAAACAGCCCACAAAAGAAACCTAGAGACAACCCAAAGGCCCACTTAAGACCTTAACCCTACGCTTGGAGAAAAAAATGCCACATCAAAGGGGAAAAAAAGGCCAGGAAAAAAAAAATGAAAAGACAAAAAAAAAAGGAGGTTGTTGGGGTGGTCGAACCATCTCGAAAGGCCAATTTGGGGGTGGTTCAGTCACCTCAACCAACTTTTTTTTTTTTTAATTTTTCATTTTATTTCTTGACATCCTATTTTTGTTTGTTTGTTTGTTTTTTAATGATATGACATTTAAATGATGTGGCAAAGTTAATTAGTGGTGACTCATCAATATGTACATGTCAAAATTTTATTAGATATGAGATGGTCCTACGTGCTGTTGTTCTTGGTTAAAAGAGCTAACGGAAGGAGTACAGAGGGAGTGAGTTGATAACAGAGCATACGTCAAGGAGTGATTTGATAAACTTTAAGTCCTAGGGAGCGATTTGATAAAAGGTTAAAGTCCAGGGAACTCTATAGTATTTTTGCCTTAATATATTTCCAAAAATTCACTTTCTTTTTAGTTGATTTTACTCATGTAATTACATTTTTTTTTTAATTTTTAATTTTTATAAGTCATATAAAATCATTAAAAGTGCATAGGGGCACAACCGTAGTACACATGAAGTATACAAGAGCACCCCTAAAATATAGAAAAAGAAGAACAAAAATTCCAAAAACTAAAAAAAATTAGAAATAGGCAAACTATTCCATGCTACTCTCTATGTATTAAGGGATTGTATCATCATCTTCTTCAGCTCTAATATTCCATTCTCTTGAACGTCAAAACTCCTTGCATTCTACTCTCTCCAAAGACACCGCATTAAACACAAAGGAGTCAATCTTCATATTTTCAAAGTAGTATGGTTTCCCAATTGTCCCCTCCAACTTGCTCACACTTCGAGGCATAACCCAAGCCACACCAAACAACTGAAAAAATGCACTCCACAATTTTGTTGCCACCACACAATGAAGGAGAAGATGATGAATAGACTCCTCACATTTCTTACACATACAATGCCACTCAACCACAATAACATTCCTCTTTCGTAAATTATCCAAACTTTAGATTTTTCCTATAGCTGCCGTCGACACAAAGAACGCTACTCTTGAGGGAGCTTTAACTTTTCAAATACTCTTTCAAGGAAAATGGGAACTTACCGGAGTAGGTAACACCCGGTAGTAAGACTTAACTTCAAATGATTTCCTTTTAGAAGGAATCCAACAAATTTTATCCTTACCTCCATGCCTTACTCTTTGAGAATACAACAACTCAAATAAACCAGAGACCACTTCCACCTTCCAATCATGCACAAGTCTTGTAAATAAAATATTCCAATGAATGTTTCCATTCCCGAATTGCGTATGATCCGCCACCCATGCATCCTTACCACGAGCAATAGTGAATAATTCCGTAAATGAGAACTTCAAAGATTGCTCCCCACACCAAACATCATTCTAAAAACGCACCTTAGATCCATCTCCTACCTCCTTATAAAATTATACACTCCCACACCATAGGGCCCCCCAACCTCCTTAGAACACCAACATCCCCGCAAACTATCATATGTGGAGACCAAAGGTGGATGGCCTCTCATTCCTTTCCATTGACAAAAGTTAACAATTTCTTGTAGATGATTTTAATGGGTAGCATAAGGGGTATTAGTAGCACATTTGCAAATTGAGGGGGTGTCAATTGAAAGGGAAATGCTACACATCCCAAATTTTTTTTCCAAAATTTAGTTTCCAATTGATGTATCACAATCTCATATGATCTATCATTTTGGAAAATGTGTCACAATTTTATGGGATTGTGACACATTATTTGGAAGAAAATTTTGGGAAGTCTAGCATTTCTCCAATTGAAATAGGCCTAACTACAAGGGGTATTTGATACGATATTCTAAATTTCATTTATTTGATGCCAATCCAAGTATAGCTCAAATAGCACCTCTTACCCCAATAAGAATGGGATAAACGGTGAGGCTGTGCAAGACCCATTGGATGTTTGTATAACTTACCAATTACTTTTGTTTTCACCAAGTACTTTATTGATATTATAGCTTTTGACTTTTCAAAACAAAAATTATAGAATAAAGTATGTTTGTCACCATAAGTTATTACCTTCATCTCTAACCATAATTTATATACAAGTTGAGGGCCTTCCACTTTTTAAGGCATGTTTGGGTGGGTGTTTGATTTTTTGAAATCTGAATTCAACTATAATTTAATGCGCAATTCCGAGGCAAATAAAGTTGAAAAAGATGTTTGCATAGTTTGACTTTCTGACATAAGATTAGGAAAAATGAGATAAAATCTGATTTGTTTTTTGAAAAAGTGAGATAAAATCTTATTTTGTTCTTGTTCCCAAACACACCTTTAATTTTTTTCAGCTGCGACTTCTACTTCGAACTAATTTTGCGGGGTTTTATGATTTTAAAGTAAAATTTTACTTGTTATATGTGTTCAGGCAACGAGGCATGCGGAGATGGAAGCTATTGATATTCTTCTTGAGGGCTGGCAAAGAAACGGACTTTCTAAGTTAGAAGTTGCTAAAAAAATTTCAAAGTGCTACCTTTATGTTACTTGTGAACCATGCATAATGTGTGCAGCTGCTTTATCAACTCTTGGTATGCTTTTATAATCTTACTGCCCAATCAAAGATAATTTATATAATTTTTTAAGTTATGCTCTGATCAACGCATTAACTTGGTTTTTCTTGTTCTCTCTTTAGGTATAAAGGAAGTATTTTATGGTTGTGCAAACGATAAGTTTGGAGGTTGTGGATCAATATTGTCTTTGCATTTAGGTAGCTCTGAGCCATGTAAAAGGTTTATTGCTGAACTCAACCTCCCAGTGAAGTCTTTGTTGATTGGTTCAATTTATTGTTTTATTGCTTGGAGACTTGTTTGTTATTGTTCAACTAAAATGTACTTTTGGTCCCTAAAATTTGACTTAGTTTGAATTTTTCCCTATTAGCAATTACTAAGCAAATATTTATTTTTCAATCATTGCTTTTTATTAAAAAGATTATTCTTTCTTCCTCTCTTGGTCTCCCTATCCTCCACTCAAAATTCACTAGAGCTGCCGACATCATCAGCTCTCTTTGGATGCCATCTGCACTCATGGCCTTTCTTCTTTTGTTTTTGTTTTTCTTCTATTCTATTCGAAACGCTCTCTCCTCTCTCCTCTTCCCAATGGTGGAGCTTGTAGGCGTGTCCCGTTAGTCTTCATCCTCAGATATCTCCCTTCCTCCTTTCTTTCTCTCTGACTTATCTAGGAGTGCTAAGTAGAGAGTGGTTCTACACTCCATAGAGTTTGTTGGATCTGATCAGCTTGTGTCTCTTGATTTTCAGTCATGTGAGCACCACGTGGCAACTGCAAACCCCTCGGGGGTTGTCCTGTACGGTTGGGTATGGAGAATTGATTCTTTGTGGAGGCGAAATCTTTCACCTTCTCTGTGGTGAAAGGGTCTGTTGAGTTGAGTTGAGGGTGGTGGAAAAGAGGAACGGGTTCTCAGGGTGGGTTCTGCTGGGCGAGTGTTGCGTAGTTTGGTTGCTGTTGATGGTGGAAGAGATGCTGCGAGATCGTGGTTCTAAGTTGTTTGTGAAATCTTTCAGGGAGGGTTTGAAGGTGACCATCGTTCGGTTAGGTGGTAATAGCTCTGGCCGGTTCTTAGAGGTGGTGGTTTACGATGTGGGTGGCCGGAGAGGGATGGTAGTGTTCCCTAAAGGCCTTGACAGGCGGGGGTGGGGTCGTGTTTCTGGGGAGTTGAGCAAAGTGTTGGTTTTTTTGGTTCCAAGATGTTGTCGTCATCTTCTAGTGGCGCTCCAGCGAGGAAGCTATTGGGTAAGGTCGCAGGCGTTTTGTCGTTTGCTGAGGTGGTACACTCGTCGGCTTCTGTTGTAGTTGACGGGCCTCAGGTTTCGTCGGTGCTTGTTGTTTGGTGTGAGATGGAGAAGCTTATTCTGATGGGTTGGGAGCAGGAGATGATCCAGCAGGCAGTGGATTGCTACGCAATGGAGTGTTTTTCTTTTGATCCTCTGGGTAAAGACCCTCTTGTTGGTGGCTCCAAGATTCGAGGTTCTTGTGGGTGCAGTCTAGCATGTTCCATGCAGAGAGCTGCAGTGGGTGAAGGTGGCGCTTCAGAGGGTTTCGTGTCTAGTAGGTGGCAGTTTGGCATGCTCGAAGAAGTGTGATGGTGACGCCTCAGAGGAGTTTGGGGTTCTCAGGAAGCTTCTTGGTCTTTTTGAAGCGTGGCTTGGTTGGGCTTGTGAGCACAGGCTTTTTTGGGGCTTGCACTCCTCTGTTGGGCTAAAGTGGAGAATGGGCAGATTTGGGTTGGGTCAGTTGCTTAAGAGGGGTTTTGGGTTGGGCTGGAGGCGTTTTAGGGATAGGTCCAGTAGAGTGGGCTGTAAGTCTAAGAAGTCTTCCATGTTGGGTTTTGATTAGGTTCGGGATTCCAATGCTTTTTCTGTGGGTTTGAGAGCGATTCCGGGTTCGACCTTGGGCCCGGCGGCTTCTCCGGCGCCGATTGCTTCAGGCTATTCGTCAGGTGAGTACTTGGTGTCTGCTGTGCACTCTCCTTCTCTGAAGGTCTCGTCTCCGGCGGCTTTTGTGGAGGTGTTTGCCGTTGCTCTAGAGCAGTCAGCCATGGGTTGCATCCCAATGCTTTCTGTTGCTGAGCTGTCTTCTACGTCCTTGGTGAGATCTGCTCTGGGTGAGGGTCCTCTGTTGCCATCTTCGTCTGAGGCTTATTTTGATTTGCTGGCTCCTTCTCTGGCTCTAGATGGGTTTGGTCCACCCTCTGACGTTTGCTTATCAGAAGCGGCAACTCTTGGTGAAAGGCTGCGTTATTCTCTCCCTGTGATGTCGGAGTCTGGAGTGCCTATTTACCTGTTGGAATCCAAGTCTGTGCTTAAATACTCTCGGAAGAATAAGGTTGGCAAATCGGATAAGCATCTGCTTGAGGAGGCTCTTGAGACTTTCGGTGTTCCCAAGTCTTCTTCCCTACTGTCATTTGGGGTTGCTATCAAGCCCTTGTTAGAACTAACAAAGGACGGGATTGTTAGCCTATTCTTCGGCGTGGCTTTCTTCTCCCTAGGGGCACCGCCCCTTCTCCTTCAAAAGTGGGCGAATCTCTCGGGGCAGCCTTTGTTGATGATTCTTCGCGGGGAGGTGGTCTTAAAGAGCTTGGTGGTCCTCCTGGGGTAGCAATTGATCTTAGCCTCTGTTTTCAAACTTTGGGGGTCTCACATGAAGGGAATGAGAAGGACTTTTTAGACTTCATGGCTCTATTTAATGTGGAGCATCATCTAGGGGCTCCAGTCTCCACTCCTAAGTTTAAAAGGTGTCGTGAAGTGAAGAATCTAGAGTGCACAATTAATTATGATGCCAGGGGTTTTGGTTCTAGTCAGGGCAGGGCAAGAGGGCCTCTGATGTGATGTTTTAGTCTCTGGGTTATGTGGGCTGGTTTTGTAGGGGTCTTTGGGTTTCCTCCTGTTTTTGGGTTTTTCGGGTGTTTTTCCTCTCTTCTCTCTCTCTCCTGTTTTGGTTTCCTCTTTGTATACTTCCTGTATGCTTAGGGACGCCTTTTACGATTTTTATAAAATTTTCTACTTATCAAAAAAAAAAAAAAAAATCCACATAATTATTTTTTAGACTTTGATTTTGGAGAGGAAGAGAGTTGGATTTGACAGGAGAAAACACTCTAAACCACCCACCAAATAATCATCTCCCATCTCCCATCTCCCATCCCCCCCCCCCCCCCCCCCCCCCCCAAGCAAACACCATCAATTATCAGCATCTGGCAATTCAGGGTCATGTAAGCATCACCACCACCCATGTCATTGATAGCTTCTGCAAATGATTTCATTTATTTGTTTGGTTGTGTTGTTTGTGGTCAAAGTTGATTTAAAAACTCTCCCTCCATCCCAAAATAGATGCGACGCTATCCTTTTTAGTTTCCCAAAATATATACAGTCTATGTGTTCATTTATCAATAGAACTGTGTATATTATCTTTATATTTGAACCTACCTTTTACTTCAAATTTGAATCCACCTTTCTTTGTCCGCTTAATGGCTTTTTAGGAAGTTTGTTAGATTTATTTGGTTCCACTGTGAAATTCATTAATAAGCGCAAAAAGGGGTGCAACCGTAGGACGCAGGATGTATACAAGAGATGACCCCCACTAATGATGGAAAGAAGAACAAAAATACACAAACTTAGAAAAGTTAGAAAAAAGTGAGAAATTTAACGCCCCTGTCCATTTATAAATTGTTTTGACCAAGATGTAACCCGGATGGGTCTGAGCCGAAAGAGTTGCCGGAGCTTTTAGATCAGGTTTCGAGAACACTGGAGACGTCGACAGAGGATCTGCCGAAGATGTCTCTGATGGTAGTTGTAGCTCCAGTAAATCTGGAGGGAACTTTGAATGGGTCTAGTCCTTTGAGGTTCGATGGAGCCACCTCGTCGGGTTTTTTTTTTTTTTTTTCCAAGACAACGCCGGAATCTCAGAACTCAGTCTTTCCTTCCACACTGACGGCGAGATTCAATGGCGGGGGATACACAAACCGGCTGTAAGTACTCTCTGGGGAGGCTTTCTTAATACTCGACAGCCAGTAGTTATGGGTAAAGCTCCAGGTACGGCTTATTCCCCCTTACTCAAATGTTTTTGGGTTGGTTTCGGAAGATACGGACCTAGGCAAGACTATTGATATGGGTTCCTCCCATCCGTAGCTGGGACTTTTAACACAGTGTAGGCAGAGGTTGTGTGTACCCCCTGGGAGCTAAAGGGTAAATGGGAGATTCAAAACTTGGACTGCTCCATCGACTATGATACAATGGGTGCATCCAATAGGTGGGGGAAAGGCAAATTTCAAGTTGTTTAGCATTGAGGGCTTTGGGGCCATTTTTTGGGGCTTTGCTGTTTCATGGGGTTTGGGTTTGAGGGTTTGGGTTTTCCGCTTGTTTTGGAGCCTCCTGTGTATACTGCTTGTGTATTCAAAAGCGTTTTTCACTTTTAATAAATTTTTATTCATCAATTTTTTTTTTTTCTTGAAAAACTAAGTTGAAACTTTTGAAATTCTGGGACAAAATTTGAACTTGTCTCAAATTTTAGGGACCAAAAGTTTATTTCAACCTTATTTCTTCTATTTTAGATTTTTGCAGATATCTGAGATTATGCCTTATGTTCTTTTATTCTCTTTTTATTTTCCTTATATATATATAAGGAAAAATATTCAGAGAAAAGACATGACATTGGTGATATTCAAAAATATTCAGAGAAAATCCTTACAAAAGTTTCCAAAGAATATAATATAATTCTGACAGTTCCAAGAATTCTGCAGGTTATTGATATTTTGTTTTTAAATAGCTATGGATCATCAACTTCTTTATAATATTTATTGTGAATTGTTGCATTGTGTTACTTGTGTTGATCACTCCATGCCTCAAGTTTTCATTTTTATTTTTTATTTTTTTATTTATCTTTTTATGAATAATAATTTTTATTTAGAGGAGAAGCAAAGCTCGTGTACATGAAAAGTATACAAGAGAAGCCACCACCCTAATGCGATCGAAAATCTAATAAGTTAACAAGATCCTAGTTAACTCTTCAAACATTACAACCCAATCTAAAAGAAATCTCAAGAAAGAGGATTTTCATTGTAACACATTAGACATCGATTTCTTTCTCTCGAAAAACATGGTGCCATATAGATTTTGCAAATGAATGGTATGCATGGTGACGATCCTGTCATCAATGTCCTTGATATCCCATCAAGGATGCATCTTTTTTCTCTTTGGCATTACAAAGCTATTGAACATGAGATGAGAATGAAAGTCTTATAAAAAGCTACTATCCGTCCAAAATAAATCATCTTAAATGGAAAAAGAAATCACAATGAATTCAATGGAAAAACTATGACCTTGGATCCACCTTGCTAAAGGTTGGATGGATAACACTCTTTACTTCATCTTTTGTTGCATACTCTTGTGGGTGCATTAGAATATTATTATTTTCTCATTCAATAGACTCAGATCGATTATAGACTCTAAAGGTGAGACTGCAAGAAAAAAAAAAAAAAAAAAAAGAACTCCCCAGACTTCTATATCCACAGCTTTTTGGGGCAGGGGTGCTTGGGAGAAGGGGCACTTTTTATTACCTTTCATTGACTTGAGCGTCAAAAGTTCTTTTGAGGTAATCTCGTATTCAGGTTGAATTGATGTCAGTTTTTGAGGTAGCAGATATGAATGATCTAACCATAATCTCATGGCTAGGCGTGGAAGTGTTTATAGTGGAGTGTCGATTGGTATGCTGATATTAGTTTGAAGAGTTAACTAGGATCACCTCCTTAGGCAGTCATAGAAATGGATCAGGGCCTGCCTTCCCTTGAAAACTTAAATGTTTAAAAGAAAGTGATCTTAGTTGGAACTGCTGTATCTTAGTTGTGGGCCAACATTTATTACGAGCCCACCATTTATTGTTGGCTAGTATCTGATATAAATACCAAAAAGTTTAACGATTTATTAGAATGAAAAACTTGTGTTTACTTGGAGAAAAATAGTTCAGAAAGCTATAAACTTTTAACTGTTGGGAGAAAGGAATCTCAGAAACTTCTGCCGCTCTGCCTTGTATATGTGGTGTGGGCTTACAAACAGTCAGCGCCTAATAATGACTAGGAATCAAAGAATTTTGTGGCTGGTTTAGGGTGTCGGTTGTGTTTGGGCTGGGATAGTAGTGTTTTTGTTTGGAATAATCTTAGCAAAGGTGATGGAACACAGCAAACTGGAAATAAAGAAAGAAATAGGGAAAGAAGAAAGATCAACCCAACATCACACTAGGGTTCTTAGGCATCACACATCAAACAAACAGCTATGGGTATGGTAATGGGGTTCACTTAAAAAAAATGTTTGGTTGTGTTATCAAATAAAGAAATACTGAACATGCTTATTTTGAGAAAACACAAGCAGGTGTAGAGCTAACTTCTTATAAAAATATAAGAATTTTTTTTTTTAAAAAAAAAGGAGAAATTTGGTTAAAACTCCTTGAGTTTTTCGCATGATTTCCATTTTCTCTCAGTTTTTAAATCTAATTTTTAGTTATTATATTTTTTATATTTTTCATTTCATTTTCTTCCAAAATTGTTTATGTGGCATGAACGAGATTAATACCATGTAAGCAATTTAGCCACATCACATGCCACATATTAAAAAAATAATTTTTTCTTTTACTAAAAACTAAACCCCCCCCCCCCCCCCCCAAAAAAAAAAAAAAAGGATGGGGAGGGGTGGAGCTACTCCTTCCACCCCCAGCTATGGGGTGGCTCGCGTAGCTACCCCTCAACGAAGAGGTTCACCCACCCCAAATAGAGGAGTTGGCTTGTGCGGCCACCCCCCCTGCTGGGGGATGGTTGTGTGAGCCACCCCTCGTTTGGGGGTGGATGATTACCACCCTTGGGTTGCAGTTGGCCACGCAAGCCACCCCCTTTGTTGGGGGTGGCTACTCAAGCCATCCCTTCTGCTGGTGGCCTAAGCCTCCCCTTCATCGGGGGGTGGGCGCCTTGCGGGGGGTGGAGCTCCCCATATATGTTTTTGGCATTTTGTTTTGAGTTTTTGGTAATTTCTTAATATATATATATATATACACATTCTAATTTTCTTATGAAAGAGTTGGCCCTTACACTTGTGAAATTAAGAATCTGTTTTCTCAAAATATTCCTATAAGAAGGTGTGAAAAGTTTTCTAAAAAGTGTTTTATGTATAGAATTGTTCGTTAATGGTGTTGAGAAAGGTGTGTTTTGGGTTTTGAAAACAATTTTAACATTATCAAATGAGGCCTATGCTTTTCAATCTCTTTTATTCCCCGCTGAAAATATCAATAGCTTTTTATTTATTTATTTTTTTTGATAAGTAAAAAATATCAATAGCTTGTACACAACTACTGGTTGACCTCTGAAAACATTAATGCATCCCTTGTATAGGTCTTTATTATTCAAACTTTTGTTGACTTCAGAGAACATTAATACATGCCTTATACAGGTCTCACACATAATCAAGCTGAACTAACCAGCTGCTGTGAACGATAGGGAAAGATTAAAATACCTATGATTGGAAAATATCAAAAAAAAAAAAAAATCTTCTCCTCTAGGCATGTTCCAGCTGGGATTCTTAACAAAATGCTGCATTTGCTTTTGAATCAGCTGTCCTTCTCTTGTCGTATTTTCCCCACCTTTACGACATATTATTTGCATCAATATGTATGACCTAATAGAAAGGCAAGTATTCACAACAGCATAAAGGATGACATTGTAGAATGGACTTAGAAATTAGAGCTATTAAGGAGGTGGCCTAGATAATTATTGAAAAGAATTGATGTGGTAGATCAGGTCATCAGGGAAGTAGCTTCTCAATTTTCTTGATACGAGCCTTTATTTGTTTCGAGATGAATTAGAAGAAAATGTTATGGGGCAGTCTGGCTTATTAAGAAATTGTAATTTTCTGTAATTTCTCTTGCCAAGGATTCAGACGAACTTTCCCTTAAAGTGTGGTTTAGGGGAAGTCTGGCATCTTTCAGTTGTGAATATTTATTGGTAGCCTTCAGTTCTTGTTTTCTTATCAATGGATACATACTTTAAATCCTTCAGAAGTCTTGGATCAGGATGCCTTTTATCTTTGGAAAATCCTAACATACTTTGTCTAGCTTGAACCCCCCATCATTATAACAGGCTTAACTGGAGTTAACTAATGATTGTTGACTCGTGAAGGAAAGATACACAATGATGCTGGCATGATTGACAAGCACACTAAATCAGATAAATACTGCAAAGAAGGAAGAAGTAGACTTCAATGATGGATGACCAAAATTGACAATGCCACTGATTTGGGATATGCCATTGTGCAGAGCAATAGCATCCATTGAATAAGGGCTGATTACTCAGCGCTGGTAAGACTAGCTGGCACTATAATTGCACTAGTCTTGAGAGACTGATAATTGTCATTATATGAGTACATAAACTGGTTGCCACAACTCACATGAAAATCATAAGTAATGTCAATAGTCTGACGATCACCTTCACAAGAGGCACACAGTCATGACCTTTACTACAATCTCGGCTGCCATCATACATCTCTAATTGAGTTCAAATCCTCCCCCAATCAATCCACCAAAAATGAGAACTACTAGTGCAAAACTACCACTTGAAATCCTCTCAGGGATATTATAGTCATTTCACCTAGCGAGGAAGCATGTCCAACACGTGTTAAGTTTTCCATCCAAATTAATAATCAGACTGTGGAGGGACATTTAACAAATATATTCGAATTTGGGAGGCGATTGCACCGATTTCAAGATTGAGGGAGAGATTCACCCTTTTATCAATAGTAGTTAACATTGTTATTTGGTAGTAAGAAACCTACTTATTAGACTAGTTTTACCTGTTTCATATTTCTACTTGCTAAAACTCTCTTCATCTTCTGTCATTTAAAATCAAGTTTCTAGAATTAATTTCATTTTGAGCTTGTCGTCTTCTTTGAATTGTTAGATAGGGAATTTTAGCAGGCATAAAACAGTATTAATTTAGAATGCTATCCTGTTGTCCTAATGTAGTGTGTTTGGTTTGGGAGGAATAGTCACACATTTGAAGGAGTGGAGTTTGCTGTCATAAAATTAGGGTCCTGTATCGCCATTCCCTCTCTGATTGGATGGTGTCTTTCACATGTTTCTTTGTCACCATTCATGGGTTTTCTAGATCTTTCATTTTTTTTTTAGATATGATGCTTATTCCTTTCTAGGGACTTCTCTTGTATGCTGACTGTGCCCATGGTTGTTTCTTCTCCGAGTTTATCTCTGTAACATTGATGGTATGTGTCCTTGGAAGGCCAAGGGAACTCCCTCTAGAACACTGCAAACAGGATATGACTTATTGACTGGGGTAAAGGAGTCTGGGAGGACGTGAGCCATAACTCAATCTGGTTAAATGAGGATACTGATTGAACTATGAGGCATTTTTTAGAAGCTAGAATCATCGAGAATTTGTTGTCGATGTTCTGTAGTAAATGAAAAAGGTCTGATTGACCTTATTTATTACATAAAAGAGGGTGCTGAATATTTCTGCGGAAACAACATTGACTTGTTGGAAATGGATTTAAGTTTTCATTTAGTCCTTAATGATGGAAAAAAAGTCCCATTTTATCTTTTATCCTTTGTTCTTTTCTCAGAACTATATCCTCTCTAAGCAATTTGCTTATTTATCTACGAGTCTTTGTCACCTACCATCAGTTGCAACCACCTTTTCTAGGGGTTCTATGCTTTCAGTGTGTTTAGCTCAAGCAAATAAATCTACAATTTTCTGCTCGACTTGTGTAAAATAAATCTACAATTTTCTGCTCGACTTGTGTTGAACCCGAGAATGTTGCGATTACATATTAGGCTGGGAGTCTGATCCCCAATGTAGAAAGCTAAGAGTGTTTCAGATAACTTTTAAATTATTTATTTTTGGATGCATATTCTCTGACTAATTAATGCTTCATGCAATTCATATGAATGGGCTGTCTATAACTTTCTTTTTATTGATAGCGGTTCTGTTCCACAAGGAAAGGGTTTCAAATGTAATGGAGGAATAATGGCATCAGAAGCAGTCTCTCTTCTGCGAACCTTCTATGAACAAGGGAACCCTAATGGTATGTAACTTCATCCTATTTAGGCTCTGTTTGACTACTTTTGGGAAAGTGATAATTCTTGTTTTGAAAGCATTCAAGTACACAGAATAGAAAACGTAAGTCACATTTGGAAATGTGTTTGATAATTACTTTATTGACTCACACAGCCTTCCCAAGACTATAAATTACTCATAAAAAATTTCTTTGCTAACCATGGCATTTGAAACCGGTAACACATTCGATCTTGCTAAATTTGAAAACTGTTCAACTAAAAAGCTTAAGCTATTAGGAATTAAGCCAATAATGTTTGTTAAAGAAACAAACAGTAAGCATGTCTGTGCACCAAATGTGGGCCCTGCACTGCAAAACAAAAGAAATCACCAAAGCTCTCATTCGACCAATAATGTATATCAAGCAAAGAAACATATTACACTAACGACCGCAGCATAAATGAATGCTTTTCATGTCGTAGAATTACTACATATAGAAGTATCATGTCCAAAAGTAGATCATTAACCATAAGCCCAAACAGAAGCGAAAGAATGGGTTCAATTCTTTAACCCAATCCCAGGTAGTGTAATATGTAATTATTATTGCTGGAAGATGTCAATGAAGAAGCTGTTATTGCACTATCAACATGAATCATAAATGATGGTTAGATGTCTACTGTTCAATATGACTTAATCAAGTTCAACCTATAATGATGTTGTTAAATCATCAATTATTCCAAAAGTTTAAGTTGATGGGAAATGATTGATTTAATCATTTAATAAATATTCTAACATTTCTCTTCATGTGTGGGCTCGAATTTCCTTTTAAAAAGTGAGGTCTAACACGTGAAATAATTAATTAAAATAGGAGATAAATGACGGAGACAAGGTTTGAACTTTGGACTTTTGCTCTGATGCCGAGTTTACGTTGAAAGGAGAAGAAGAAAAAGAAGATAAATTTGGTAGGAAGAGAAACTGTTTTATTCCACCATAGTGTTTCATACATTTACATGGGTTTTAAATAGAAGAGGAATTCAAACTATTATGAAAAGAAATTAATAGGAGATTGCATTCAGATTTATAGGAATAGCTCACGATATAAAATCAAGGAGAATCAAATCATATCATAGCGGAAGTTTCCATCTTCAACAGATATCCCAAATTTGATTGAATGGTCATAAGAGATTTGTGATATGAATATAAATAAATAAAAAATAATAGGGATGTCTTAGAGAGGCCATGTGATTCCATTTTGCCTTGTTTAGTGCGCAAGTATCATGTCTACTTTGGCATTTTGTATTTCTCCCAACCTCCCCATCCCCCTCAAAAGGAGGGTGGGAGGGAGAATACTCATTGAGAATTCATAGACATCATTGCTCTTTGTTACACTTAAACCTTAAGAACCTTGCTAAAAGGGACAAAAAAAAAAAAGAAAAAAAGAAAAATTCTGATACTAGATTAGGCTATAAAGTTTCTTCGCATCTTTCAAGTAAGCCATGATCTCCTAGTGATTAAAAGTACAAAAAAAAAAAAAAAAATCGAATTGCTTTACCCGTTATTTTTCAATAAACTGTGCTGAAAGGTAATTGATTTTATGAAGTTAGGTGTCTTCTTTTAGGCCTTTCTTTGTGAATTCTTGTCAACTAATTTATGCCGCTCCTGGGAGGTTAAATTACCTTACACTTGTTAGATGTAGCAAACCTTGTGTGCTTAAGACAGTTTTGATATGTCAGATAAAACTAACATATTTGTTTAGCTCCAAAAATAATATAATCTAACTTTTTATAATATTTGTCTTGTTTCAGCTCCAAAGCCTCACAGGCCTCTAGCTCACCAGGCAATGCATTGAATTGAATATGCACACCCACAATTTCTGGCAGAAAGTATTTTGAGTTCTAAAAGCATATATATGTATCTTCAAACATTCTTTTAGGTTTACTTCCAATTTTCCAAAACATGTTGACGTGTCCTCTGTTTTTTAGTCTTTTATGGACTGGTACTTGGACTTTGTAATATTTCTTGGGTCTGGGTCATGGGTTGATTACATATATACAATCCCTTTGGGCTTTCAAAAGGCCTTACGGGCTAGGGCCCATTTTGGTCTTTCTTGTTCCCAATCACTTGGGTCCAAAGTACAAAGCCCACTTAGCGTTATTGGGCTGACCCAACTCTGCCCCTTAGACTTAGAGCCTAATTGCAGTCGAAAATATAACTTTTTTGTCTATAGAAAATAGCCTGAAATAGCTTTTGCGAAAAAATCTAATTTTTAAACTTCTCCAAAATGAAGTTGGAAAAGCTAAACCAAGAATTTGGCATCTATCTTTGGATTGTTGGTTTATTTCATATTTGACCTCTTTCTTTGGAAAATTTTAATTTTCTTGATTTTATTTTATTTTTTAATTTTTGTTTTTCAAGGCTTTTGAGGGGCTCTCTAATTTTTTTGGTTGAAGAAAATTTAGGATGTAAAAATTTTGGGGGGTCCCCGGCCATAAGGAGTATAAATAAGTTTTCTTAGTAATTAATGACTGGCATGTTTGGATGAGAAAATTTTCAAATATTTTTTAAATACTGTTTTTCAAATATCAAATTCTACTAAAATATTATCTAACTTTTTCTCATTTTGTTTCTGGTTTTCTAAATGATCTAAAGATAATTTCAAAATACAAGTTCTCTTGGTATTCACAATTTTTCAAAAAGTCTCACATCCAAAATGAGCCCTTAATGACAATTTTTTTTTTTTTTTTTTTTTTTTTTTTACCTCTATTGTTTTCAATAAAAGTGGTGGGTGGCTTGCTGACTAGGGAACTTCTAGAAACCATTTTGAAAATCTAAAAATTCAAATTTTAAATTTTACAAATCATTTTTTATTTAAAGAAATTAACCTTTAACCTTGAAATTTGAAAATTTGCGTTCCTAAACCTATTTTTCAAAATCTACTGCCCTAACTCGAACTAACCTTCCAAGCCCACTACCATGAACCAACTTGGGTCCACCATAGGTCGGAAGGCCCATTTAATATTCAGTTTCCCGAAATGGAAACTGCCTAAATTAAGAAACCTTGAAATCTCCAGAAAAGGGAAATTTTCTACCAACCTAAGCAACTTCTAAATTATGGGTATTACATTCACATCCTCCCCCCCCCCCCCCCCCCCCCTGTATATAAAAAAAAAAATGATAACTGAAAAAACCTAGCGGTCTAGGGTCCTCATCATGTGGATCTGCCCACATTGGATACTCTCCTCTGATTCGTTCTTGGTGGGATATTCATGCTTTGACTTCGAACAACTCCTCTTAATCATCCTCTCGAATAATAATAATAATAAAATAAATTTAAAAAAAAGAAAAAAAAAAAAGAAAAAAAAGAAAAGAAAAAAGGATGCCTCCAATCCGTACCCAAAAGGGATGAACATGCATGATGGCATGATGGCATGCTGAAATCATGACACCGTTAGCAGGGAAATATCGTAACCATATATAGACAACTATTAAACAGTAGATAGGAGGCATTATAACGCACCAGCCTTTAAAACAAGGCAAGTCAAAATATTTGGATTTACAATGTGATGCTACTACTATTATCTTTTATTAATGTAGTGAAAATACCTCTACTAAATTTTTGTTCTCTTCAACATCATTAACTCGCTAATAAAATATATTAGAGCTTCTATTTTACGATATAAAGTTATTACATAACTTAAACCTCATTGTTTATACATAGTCACTAAGATATGACACATGCGTCATAAATGTTAGGAAATTTATTATATTTCTCAAGACCCATGAGATGCGAAAAATAAGAAGACAGCAAAATTAAATCAATCACACACTACACCAAGATTTAAGTGGTTCTTTCAATATGAGGTACGTCCACTGGCGGAGGCAATCACGAAGAAACCTTTGTAATGCCTTATATTTGAACCAGTAAATTCGTAAGTAGAAACTTTCGATTTTCACGCGACATTACTATATTAGAGATGAACTCTCATAGCGGAACACACACACACACACACACACACACACACACACACATATATATATATAAAGAGTTAGTAATTGATAATACAACACAATAGAGCTGATTAAATTACTTCAATATATTAATTAGACACGTAGTTTTCTTTACACATAATAAGAACTCTAAGTACACCACAACAAGCGTTACAAACGGCACATGCATATACATAAAAACCTACCGAAATATAAACGTCTTTCTAAACATGTTACATACAACAATGACTGTAACATAATTAATTACAAATAAAAATAACTAGCTAATCATTAAAACTTGCAAAGGAAATCCATGCCTTTGCCTTCGAAACTTGCATCAACAACTATGTGATTGTGGATATTACCATAATCCCATACTGTAATTCACAATTGTTTCAATAATATAAAGATTGCTAATTTATTTAGAAACACACATAATGCAAAGATGAGATGCAATGACAGTTTTATATGTCTTTCACTCCACTCGTTTAGAGCTATTACTCGGTTAGTGAGTTTTGAGGAGCCGTTCTCTCTTACCATTTGCCGTTGGTCTTAAACCCCCGATCTTATTAATTTGTTTGCTTTTCTGCACTAGTAGTCACAACTTACTCAGTACATTAGTCGCCCCAACAAGCCAATTTGAGTAGCCATAATTTACCAAGCACATTGACCGCCTCGACAAGCCAACTTTTACTTATTATTGTTTTTTACACAGGCCGTAACTTACCTGGTTCATTGGTCGCCACGACAACCAACTTGTTATGCTGTTTAATCATTAATCACAATAGTATAATATGCGATGTTTCATTCACACGCATACAATTCAACAAATCTGCAATCAAATATATTATGTAAATTAGTATCACGCTCAATAAGTAATTTATACTTACACCCTTATCCGCTTTCAGAGAATATCCAACAAGTGATCACTATAATATAGTTTTGTACGTGTGATAGTGAATCAGTATAAATTACTAAAAACCTATTTTAACACTTTTGTCACTTCTGACGTCTAAATAACATAGTTTCCTAATATCGCTTGGATATTATAACGGCATATAAAAAGAGACCGGTTGCATGACCACATATTTTCATGTGTGCATTATTACGACATTTATTTAACCAACACGTAAAATACTTACAAAGTAAAAACAACATCAAAACAACATTAGTTTAATACTTTTGGTATAAAAATGGACATAGTAACCCCATTAATATAAATAATGAGTATTATATTTTAAAAATAGACGAATGACATACCGACATAAATATAAAAAATTCATTTTATAACCTTATAAAATTTAGGCAGAATAACAGCATTAGGGTAACTAATGCTTAAAAACATTTTTGGAATTTTGGGCAATGTAATAGCGCATTTATCAAATATCTAATTTTATTTGGGCATTATAACGGTGTATTTGGTAAATAAATACACAACTTTGAAAATACTCTTTTAAGCACAATAAACATTTAAATAACCTAATAACTTTAAAATTATTAAAACTAAATGAAGAGACTTACCCAAAAATATCACAAAGATGATATTTGAGATATTTTTAAAAGACTCCAAGTGCATAACAGGAGCTGGCCGAGAGAAAAAGAAGAGTTTGAGAGTTCTTTTTATGCTTTTGCTTTCTATTTCAAAGAGGAACATGAGCTACTAGAAATTAAGAGAAACAGAGAGAGTTTCTGCAACTTTGCTTTGTTTTACAAAGATACTGGAATTCAAGCTTGCCAAGAGAGGGAAGGAGAGTTTTGGAGAGCTTTTGCTGCTGGTTCACTGCAGCTAGCCGAAAGAAAAACAGAGAAAAGAGAAAGAGAGTAGTTTGAAGTTTTCTTCTTTTTGTTTTTGCTGTTTAGCTGAAAGAGAAAGAGGAAGAGAGAGTGTGATTTTTGATTTCTCAAAGAAGGTGCTGCATCTACGAGCTGTTGGAACATCTATTGCAGCTGGTTGAGAGAGAGAACCGAGAAAGGGAGAGAGTTCTAGCTGTTCTTTTTCTGTTGCAAGCTGAGACACACAGGGAGGGTTTGAGATTGCTTTTTGTTGCTGTGAACTGAAAGAAAGGAGAATAGAGCTTGATGTTTCAAGAAGAAACCATTGCTGCTGGTTAAGAGAAAGAGAAACAGAAAGAGTGAGAGAGAGTTTGTGCTGAAGATGAACTTAGAGGTTGCACTTTATTTATACACAAATGAGAGGCTAGGATCAGTTTGAGTCATACTTGATCAAAGGATAAGAATATAGCACCTTGGCGTTGAGTAATGCATGTAATGATGGGTTTAACAAAAATCAGAGGACAGCTGGTGCGTGATATTTATCCTCTGCAGTTCTATGGCGATCGAGCGTTGGGTACTAGGGGATCAATTGCAACTGCGATCGAGTGCCAATCTGTGGGGATCGAGCGCCAATGCAGATCGATCACCAATCTTGTGGATTGATCTCCATCTATCAGAACAATTATTTATAATGTTGTATTCTAAAGTTTAAGGCCTATTAAACTTTATCTAATCAATTTGGAACAGTAAACGTGCCTCAAATACCAATGAATATTTAATCCTATAAATATTCTTATATTCTTTGGATTTACCACTATTATTGTTTCTATCGAATATATATATAGTTACAATATTATTTTCGTGGGCGTTACATCCCTGCCCCCTTAACAGAATTTCGTCCTCAAAATTTGTAATCTATGTCATGCATAAAGTTTACACTAAAAGCAAATATAAACTTCTAAGATTTCACTCATCTCAATCAAATGATGTTCAAGCAACACATATTTTAATTGTAGTATCTAATCGCTAAATATGAGCTATTCTAAGCTTTAATTTTCATTGTATAGAAATACTCCAAGGAAGAAAATGATGTAAGAAAATAATGCATATCTTCTTTCTATCTATCATCTCGTCATACAACTTTAATCACTTTGGTCTTTCCTCTGACTTTCACCATCCACATCATTTCTATTTCTCTGCTTCAATGTAAAGGTCTACTCTTGACAGTGTTCCTTATCACTTGTATGACAGTGATGCCACATAACTAAATCATCACACTTTCATAATACCTAAAGTAATATTCTAAAATTTCATCTTATCTTTCTATTATTGAAATTCCATCTTATCCTTCTGTTATTGAAATTCCACCTCCCATTCCTTGAAGGGAATCTTATTCATGACCTAAAGCCTTGATTACAACATGCGATCGTTCCTAATTATCCTTAGAGTTTTCCTTCCATTGGAAATCCTTAACACTAATTTGAATCTAACCATTCCTATTCATCGAATAAGAAATAATCCTTAATTCCCTTTTATTCTAAACCTCGAAATTGTAAACCATGCTACACATAAGAGTTTACATTAAGCAAGAAATTTCAAACCAAGATGTTACTTACCTTAATCATCATCGAATTTGTCTTGAACTCAATAATGCACTATATCGTATGTGCTTTGATCTATACAGTTATAGTTTTCGACTATCTTTCAAATCCATGATATCAACAATTCTTGTTTGCCTTTATCCTTTATCCCAAAGGGTGTAAGAAATATTGTTTCTCAAATCTATCTTCAAAGTACTTCGTAGATCTCAGTCCTATATAATTTCCTAGATGTCAGATGTTAGTCATACTTTTTTATTTTTTTTCCTCTTAGTGTGAACGCCTGCTATAATCCTGGTCCAACCTCAAAACATAGTTCAACCATTAATCAGATAAACACCTAATTATGAAAATCAGCAACCATTAAGTTAAAACTCACAACTCTAACAATTATCTCATCTCCAAAAATAAGCAATGAAACAATTCTAAGAACAGCAAAACATCAACACCATAAATCAGTAACCTCGTCCTTGTTACCCGATTTAGGAACAACCTTCTTTTATTTATCACGTAGCATTTCTCACTTTCTTAAAAATCAACTAGGCCTCGATATAAGTGATGTATCTTGACCTATTCTCCATATTGTCATAATGTATTGGATGATAATTCCAATCCATAAACACGATTTTAATCAAAGTGAACTTCAAAATGGCCTTAATTTCACATATTGTTCTCCAATAACAAACTCTCAAATTCCTTTCCATGAAGACATCGAAATTCTTCCAACAACACCCAAACCAAATCTTTTAATAGAAAATCACTTCAAGAATATAAACCTATCATCAAATCTCCAATCATTGGCTGATGTCATGAAATCAACTTTTAATTATTTTAAAAACCTCAAACTCATAAATCAATCAACAAATCCTCAATTAAAACCTGTTAATCCATCATAACAGATCATCAAAATAATAGCACGGAATCCTTAATCCAAACAACCAAGATCCATAATTATCGCAATTACAACTCAATAGCCAAAGCAACTTAAATCCATCACTAAGGCTAAGCATCAAATCAAAATCACTAATGACTAATCTTCTTAGCGAAAACAAATGCCAACTTATCCTCAAATTTATCACAACTGAAACTGGGGAATAAATCAAACCAAATAGAGGAAATCGGGAGCTTCCAAAATTAAACCAAATCAACAACTCAAATCAAGTATCATCCGATCATCCATTTAGGAATCCCTCCACAAATCCCTTATAACTATTCTTATGCTTGTCTTTGCTCGGGCATTAGTAACTTTAACAAAGTGATCCAACTCATCTTATGTGTTGGAACAAGTGGCTCATATTCTTTTGGGCATAGAGAGAAGTTTGAGAGTACCAATAAAGCTGCTAGTGGGCAACCGTCTAAATGGCCAGAGGAAGCGTTTGGACACCTGCCAGTGTTCGAATAGTTTAGCAAACGCAAACCACAGGGACTTGGTGTTCGCACAGCCGTTTGGACAACCCAGCGAACACGACCCACTGAGAGCACTTGTTCGCACAAGTGTTAGGAAGCAAATGTTGTAGCCGCGAATGCTAAAGTTCTTATGCTAGCATTCGGACGCTAAGGCTAAGCCATTCGAATGCGTGTCTGGAGAAACACGGTTTACTGGGGTATTTTGGGGATAGTAGGGTTTCACTATATATATGTTGTATTGTAACCTAAACTGGTTGAACAATTGAATATAGCCACACTCACTCCTGTGGAAGTAGGAAAATTGCCGAACCATGTTAAATCTGTGTCTTACTTCTCTCTTACTTTCTTCTTGTTTTGATTTCATATTATTCATCATTGTAGTGCACGATAACAACAATTGGTATCAGAACCAGGTTCATTATGATGACTGGGGTTGGCACATCTTATGCAAAATTCGACGTGATGAAGTTCGATGGAACATGTAACTTCAGGTTATGGCAGCATGTCAAGGATTTGTTGGTGCAACAAGGGATGGTGAAGGCGTTATATAGGACAAAACCAGATGATATGCTGGACATAGATTGGAAAGAGCTTGAGACGAGAGCGGTGGCTACTATTTGGCTTTGTCTAGGAGATGACGTGATGTATCGTGTCATGGACGAAGAATCCCTGGCGGCAGTTTGGTTAAAACTGGAAAGCCGATATATGTCCAAGTCGTTGACGTACAAGCTTTATCTAAAGTAGTGGTTGTACGGGCTGAAGATGGCGGAAGGCTCAGATTTGAGCCAACGTATCAACCTATTCAATCATATAATCGGTGATTTGAAGAGGGTTGATGTGAAGTTCAAAGACGAAGAGAAGGCGTTGATGCTGTTGAATTCACTCCCAGCTTCTAACACGTATGAAAATTTGGTTACAACTTTGACATGGGGGAAATAGTCCTTGGAATTAGAGGACGTTACAGGAGCCTTGCTGGCTTTTTGAAAAATATAGAGACTTCTAATTTACCGTATGTGTGTGTGAACAATGTGTAACAAAATATCAAAGTGTGGAAATTAAATAAGACAGATATTTGTTAACGAAGTGGAAACTTAATTAAGAGAAAAACTACTCCAGGGCAGCCAAACCCAGAAATTTCACTATTCAGAAGACAAAGCAGTAACACTCACATACCTCGATGCAACGATTGTACCTTGCACTTTGACACGTAACCCAACGTGAACGCTTCCCAACCAGGTCTCGTACCTGAAGAGGTTTTCAATGGATTTCTTTAGCTTAGGGTTCCTCTTTAAGCTAGACTTCTCACGAACAAGAACCACACATTGGGCAGCACTTAGAGAGCTAGCAAATCTTCATAATTTCTACCTATACACCCTCTCTAAGCTCTAGAGAATTCAATACCGAATTCTGTAAATAATACATGCATAGAGGCCTCTATTTATAGGCTTAGAGGACTTGAATCGCCATTGATTCGAATTTTTCTAGGCGGCGTCCAGACGGAGGCATAGAGCGTTCGGACGGTGAATTGTGCAACTGCCTTTCCATGATGCACTTCATGCGTTTCCATATTAATGCCGCGTTCGAACGATATTTCAAGCTGTCTTTCTCGATTCGTGTCTGCAAAGGAAATCTGGATTCTTCTTGAACACTAAAGAGCGTCCGGACGGCGTTGCCCTGATGTCTGGATGGATGCACGCTGAGTTGTCAGAATCTTCTCGACACAGGAGGGTGTCCAGATGCTTCATTGGACCGTCCGGACCATCCATATTAGAGAAATAAATTCTAAATATTTGAAGACTTCTAAAATAATACAGTATCCTTGTTAAGACAGCAACCTACAATATAGTGTTTTTGTCAACATAATGTAGCCAATAAACTAACAAACTTCCTATTTAGCCATTCTGGGACAAAAAACACTTGACTAGTTTAAAAATACAATCCCGGTCCAAAAATAAAAATATTCCCCCTTTTTGTCTCAAAATGACAAAGGATAAACAGAGTATAGAAAAACCATAGTTATAAAAATTACAAATATCCAAAAACATGAATAAAAGTAAAAAGTCGCAAACAAGAGCCAAGAAAACAACAAAAATGAGTGATAACAATACTCAATCATCATCATCATTATGTGGATGATGGTGCTTGAGGCACTCCTTGATGTTGATCTGACACTGCTCAACTCTGACACCGATAGTGCTGACCTCTCGCTAAAGAGTATGCAAAGTATCCATCATCTGTGCAAAACAAGCATCATAATATGGAGGAGGTGGAGTAGTGTGAGAGGAGGAGGCAGCTGCATGCTGATCACCCTGTACTGGAGGAGGCTGAGGTGCTTCGCCTTGACCCTCAAACCGAAGTAGAACATTAGACTTCATGAGAGTCTGACTCCCAAGAGGATCCTGAACTCTCACCTTAGGCTCAGTCTCAGTAATATCTGTCACAGAATGGAGACAGATCTTCGAGACAAGGCATGTAAAAGGAAGACCTGTTGAGTGCTCATCTCTCATCTCAAGCATGGTCTGCAGAATGTGCTTGCAGAGACAGAAAGGCGCATCCTCATGACCAGGGCATAGAGAAATCTAGCCCTCTTCAGTACTAGCTCACTCCTACGAGCTGTGGGCCATTGATTGTGTAAAATAATCTTTACAAGCAGGCGGTGTGGGGGAAAGAATGCGCCAAACTTGATATGCGAGTGTGCTTGCTCAATGCCTTAAGGATGGGCATAAAAGAAGTCCATAAGATGCTCCAAGCTAGGAGGCTCCAATATCTTTGAGAATGTACTGGCTTAAATGGCACGCACTGGTATGTCAATGATGGAGCTGATCAACTAGGGGGTCAATATGGATAATGTGCTCTCGGACTCTAGTCTAAAGGATGATCCCACTGTCATCATCCTGAATCACCTTCAAGTGCCCATAAAATTCCCGCACTAGCCTGGGTTACACCGGGCATACACAACTGTAAAGATAGCCCCAGTGATTGTCCTGAATCATCTGAGCGATGAAGTCCAGTGGAGCAACCATAATCTCTACTTGGAGAATATTCCTCTTTGGAATCACCTACCTGTTTTCCATTCTAGCCCTAGTGGCTACTATTCCTTCATATGTCCTTTGTTTGAGCTTGTGCTGAGAACTGTCTGAAGACATTTTTCTAAAAAAGAAAAATGCAAAGATTGATAGAAAAATGGGCATTATAACGGCAGAAAAATGGACTTTCCAAAAATTACACATGTAAAATCAAATAGCCCAAACACAGTTCAAAAGATTGACAGAAAACATAACCTAACCTCAGCAGCAGAAAATATAAATAATTTTATACATTATTTATCTCAACAAAAATATTCCAAAATAAATCCTAATATTCCAATGGTTAATGAACACTAAAAAGAGTATAAAAGACATAATCAATTACCTGGAATGGAGAGAAAATGACAAAAGATGACGAAAACTTGTGAGAAAAACGCACAAAAATGCAAGAAATCGCAAAAATATGAGAGAAGCCCGAGTTGTGCGGTGCAAGGGAGAAGATATGCGATTTTTTTAAAACCTGTAGGGCACCCGTCCGGATGTATCACTTAACCGTCTGGACAGCTACTGCCAGGTCAGCCTTAGGCAAGGCTGCGCACGTTCGGACGCAAGAACAGGTCCGTCCGAATGCTCAACACTGAAAAGCTGAAATTAGAAGAAAATTTGCGAAAAAATATTTTTCCCTAAAATTAGCTTTAGAACACGCATATCTAAATAACTAATAAGACAGTCAAATAGCAAATAAAAAATATGCAAAGATATAATTGAGAGTTAAGTATTTAATAACCACAAATTTTCCTGCTGACAAAAATTTTAAATAGATTACTTAACTCATGCTATGTGTGTGTGTGTCTGTAAAAGCTTTCTCAATAAGGTATGATGTTTGCTGATATGATTTAAAGCAACTGAATTTTCTAAATAAGAGAGAAAATTAATGTTAGATTAATCAAAAGTCAAACCTTATTTTACTAAGGCCTAGCCACCCTTATCTGATATATTCCCCCTAAGATGTAGCACTTTTCTTTTACTTAGTCATTTTGTGACTGTCTATTTTCGCAATGATTTGGTCACTGAATGTTTCTATATAGACAAGTTTAAGAACAGATTTATAGCACAATAAGCAGTGAAACTTTTTAATTATCCATAATTACTGAAATTTAAATGTTTTTTGTCACTTGGTGCTGCAACCTAGAGAGAATGCCAGAATTTATGAGTTCTAGGTTCAACTAACGAATTGGTCAATTTGAGCATCTTAGCAAAAAGAAATCTCTCTCATCAGAATTTTCACAAGGTAAAAATCAAAGAGTAAACAGAATGTACCTTATGTATTGCAATATCTGAAAATCTATTAAGAGAAAAAAATAAAAATTCTGCATCTTCTCCCCATATATATATATATGAAAAGAAAAACATAAATACAAAAACATGCTCTATGGTAAAGAACCAGAATCTAAACCCAACATGTGTGGTAAGATCAAACCTGTCTTCAGGGAGAGAGGTTCAGAATTACCAAGAGAGAAAAGTAGCCGCTCGACGTGCTTTTTCTGTCATCCCCATCAAATATCTATAGAAATTTTTTCTTAAGACAATAAGAGAAAATATGAGGAAAAAACAAATATTGTTCCTAAGAATGCAAAGCATGTGAATAGATATATGATAGGAAAAATCCAATGTAATGCAAGCAAACCTGACATACTATAGGATTAGGAACCAAAATTCTAGGCATGTGTGACCTCACCAACTAGGTGAGTCCATTCTCCCTCGAGGGGTGAATGTCCTCATCCTTTTTGTCCTAATCTTGCCTTTCCTATGGTAATGATTCACTGTCTTTCAACTGGTTTTCCATCCATCTCAGTAAGCTATGCATAAAACTACTGAAAAGGGGTGGCCCTTCATAAGATAGGTATCTTTTGGGCGTCTGCAAAGTCTCCTTGTAGTGTCTTGATGTGTCCTTCTTTGGGATCTATTTTTAATTGACAGGAACAAATCTCTGCTGTTGACGTTGATGCTGCAGAGCTTGATATCTTGTTGGAGGTCTAGTTCCTGGTGGAGCGTGTCTTGATAGCTTCTTCTAACCTTGACGCTAAGGACGCCTGGGTCGGATATGATCGCTTACACCACAGTGATGGCATATGGGAGGACTTCTTTTGGTAGGAGGCTTCTTAATGATTTTAGCATCAACCGGTCTTTCTCCTTCAATGACAGCCTTTCCCTTATCCAAGCAGGCGGGTGGAGACTCAGGGACTGTGGGCTTGACAAACACAGTCTTTGAAGTAGAGGGGATATCAGAGGTAGAAGCTACATACTCGAGTCCGGTCTTGTCAGTTGGGCACTTCTGAATAGATAGCATATGAGTGAGTTTCTCATCACTGACCCTCTCCAACTGTAGCTATGTCTCCAACAACTTTTCCTCTAGATCTTGAATCTTGAGCAGTAAGGAACTTTTCTCAGTCTACAAACTGTTCGGCTCATGCACATATCGTTGGCGAATCTCCGTTAGCTTCAAGAACTTTATATAGAGGACTTTATAGGCCTCTTAGAGTTCTTCCTTGTCTTCTAGCTGCGCTTTGAGTAGTAGGATTGGAAATCCTCCTGGTCTTCATGTGGAGCCACAATGCTAGAAATTTTTTATCTTTACCAGGAATTTCTTCTTCTTCTTCTTCTGACTCATCACTGAGAGTAGCGTTGTAGGCCTTCCCTTTAGCCTGCTTAAGATTCCCATAGTCAACCCGAATATGCCCAAAGCCTGAGCACTCAAAACATCTAGGATCTCTTGGATCCTTCTTCTCAGCTTCTTCTGGCTCAGATTCTCTGGGGGCCTTTTTCAGTCTTTCAATAAACTTCTTCTTGAATTTATCATTCTTCATTAGTTTCTAGAAGTTCTTGGCCAGCATTGTTACTACATCTTCTTCATTATCAGAGTCTTCCTCAAATGAGACTCTGGCTTTCTTTTTAGATGCCTTGAGGGCAATTGCCTTTGCCTTCTTGATTGGAGGCAGGGAATACTCATAAGTTTGAAGAGATCCTACTAAGTCTTCAATCTTCATTGACTCTAGGTCCTTGCTTTCTTTAAGAGTTGTAACTTTGATCCTAAAACGTTCTGGCAAAGACCTTAGAATCTTTTAGATGAGTTTTACATCAGAGGCCATCTTCCCGAGACTTACCATTCTAGTTCCTCAGGTTGTTGTTTCTTGTGTAAAACTCACCGAATGTCTCATCCTCTAGCATCTTAATTTCTTCAAATCTAGAAATCAACATTTGGAGCTTGGCAGATTTAACAAGTTTGGTGCCCTCATAAGTTTTTTCTAACATTTGCCATGCTTCTTGAGCGGATTCACAATTTGAAATTTTTGCGAATTCAGACGGTGAAAGTGCTTGACATAGAGCATGGAGGGCTTTATCATTGGAAAGTCACATGTTGCTTTGAGCAACTGTGAGTTCGTCAGTTGTATCCTTTACTTTAATCCAACCAAATTCAACAATCTTCCAAACATTAATGATTTTAAAAAGAAGCGCATACGAGCTTTCTAATTTTCATAATTTGTTTCATTAAAGGCAGAAACAGAATTAAGAGTTTGAGACATGGTAAAAACATAGAAGTAAAAAAGATCACACTCAAGAATTTTATTTAACAGAGTGTACCAAGCTCTGATACCAATTGAAAAATATAGAGACTTTCTACATGGCCTTCAAACCCTAATGCTCCTCTACAAAGCCATAGCATTCTCCCTTTTGAAAACCAACGAGTTGGGCAGTAGTGTAGGCCATTTTCTCTTCAGTTTTAGCTTAGTTTCAGAAGCTCTTTCTATTTTGTAACTCTTTACTTTCAAGTTTCATTTAATTTTATGTTGTTTCTTCAAGATTTTGTGGTGTTTTTAGTCAAGAAGGCTAGAACCCTTAACTAAGGTTGAGGATGAAGCCTCACCATTGATAACACACACACTCTTATTATGCTATTTGTACATTCCAATTTTTAGTGAAATGTTATTCAAGTTTCATTCTCTTTATTGCTTATGCCTTAGGGTGAATGAGGGTGAATGTGAATTTATTGAAGTTGTAGGGCATTTAATGTGTTTCAACCAATGGGTACATCAAGTTGTCGGTTTGAAAGAGGGTATCCATTGTGATTTGTTCCTTAAATGGGTACAATGGATGATTTGATTTCAAATGTGTACTCTTTGTGATTTAAGTTGGACTCATTCAATGGTTCTAACACATGTGCTTAAGTACTTGAATGACAGTACAAAGCTTAAGTATTCTTTGGGTGTTTTAAATAGAAAACAAGAATGTGTGTTGTTGGATTTGGTTTGGTGGATTCTTGAGCCTTAGTTCTCTTTATATTTAGTTTATCATCATCGTTAACTTAGTTGTTATTTTCCATGTTTGAACCTCAACATTTGGAACTAGGTTAAAATGAGATTAGTTAAACAAAGCCCTGATTTTTGACCATTTCTCTGTGGGATCAATCTCGTACTTACAAAACTCTTTATTGCTAACGATTCGTGCACTTGCGAGTACTTCTAAAACTCACAACAACTACCGAAGCAAATGTCTCCTCATAGTCCACCCCATATTCTTGTATGTTCCTAAGGGCAACTAAGTGTGGCTTATACCTATCCAGAGTCCCATCAGAGCGGAGCTTAATCGAGAAAACCCATTTACAACCGATGGCTTTAACAGTAGAGGGGCAAGGAACTACATCCCATGTATGATTGTCCTGGAAAGCCTAAAGTTCCTCATCCATCGCTTTTTGCCAACATTCATGTTTAACAGCCTTTGAAAAGCATATAGGAATGGAAATAGACAACAAAGTAGTGATAAAAGAAGTGTGGTAATCACCATATCGATCAAGAGGACATGATACTCAAGTAGATTATCGAGGACCAGGCTCAGGGGGCATGAGAGAACTAATCAGACCTGTCTCGGATGACATGTCAATCTCAGGAGAAGTTGTTGGAACAGTTTCAGATGAAGGGTCAGTCTCGGGAAGGGGCAAAGTTGGTCGATGTCAAGTAGGTTTGAACCGGTTAGGAAGAGGTGGCAATTCATCAAAACAAGGTAGAATACTAATCTCAGGCAACGACTCAACATGTGTAGAAAAGAAACATCGTTTCTCAAAGAAAACAACATTACGAGATATACGAAATTTGTTAGCACAAGAATCATGGCAAACATAACCTTTGTGGGAAATGCTATAACCCATAAATGCACATTTAACAGACTAAGTAGAGAGTTTGACGTTCATGAGGAGGTAAATGAACAAAGGAAACACAGTCAAAAGTATGCAGATTAGGATAGTTAGGATGCTGATGGTCCAAACGATAATAAGGAGAATCAAAATTCAAGACTTGAGAAGGCAGTCTATTAATTAAATAAACTACAGCAGATAATACCTCAACCCAGAATTTATAAGGAACATACGGTTCAAGCAATAAGGTGTGAACAACATCCAAGAGATTTCGGTTCTTTCGTTCTACCACCCCATTTTGCTGAGGAGTGTAAGGACAAGAACGTTGATAGACAATTCCTTTGTGATGTAAGAAATCATGAAACTCGTGGGACATGTATTCTCCACCAGAATCACACCTCAACATCTTAATACCTGTAGAAAATTGGTTCTCAATATATGCGACAAAGGTCTGGAAAAAAAAAAAAAAGAAAAAAAAAAAAAGATAAGACCTCAAATTTGGCCTAAAGAAAATAGACCCAAGTATACCAACTGAAATCATCTATGAATGTCACAAAATATTTATATCAAGCATGACAAATTACATGAGAAATGCCCCACATATCAATATGCACAATATCAAAGCATTTTGTAGCATGACTACCATGAGAAGGAAACGAAAGAGTCTTACTCTTACCAAGTTTGCATACACAACAATCAAATGACAAGTGTTTAGAAACATGTTCTTTATGGCCTAACAAACCAGAATTTAACATACGAGACAGAATAACAGAGTTTGGATGGCCCAAACATTTGTGCTATTGTAGGCTCAAAAAGAGTGCAAACCCAAGTGTAGGCTTTCGTAAGTAATAAATTTTCAGTAAGTACGAGGTCGATCCACAGGGAATGGTAGATACCAAGTAAAATTTCTATTATTGTACAAAAAAGTAAATTGAGTTGTTTTTCTACTAAAAATTGGAGCAATGGAGAGATGATAAACTAAAATTAAATTAACTAAACGAAATTAATAAAAGTGAGATTTGAGGAAATTAATGAAAAACTCTAAGGCTTTAGGGATTCACCTAGCAATTTATTACATATTCTTGAGACATATTTTCCTTTATTTTCAACTAGGTAGAGAATCAACTCTTCTAGTCGGAAGATAAAACAATTAAGCGCAAGGAAAAATAAAATATAGATTGAACCTAGGTTGATAAAAATTTGATTTTAATAACATGTTACAATAAATTAAGCATTCAATATTTTTAAATCATAACAAATCAAACAAAGTAAGCATTTGCTATAAACAAAAATCATAATCAATCAAAATAGACTTGTCACATGAAATTACTTCCAAATAAAAATCATTTCCAATATTCAATCATTAATCTATGAGAACAGCAAATAAAATAGTCTCAAGAACACATAAAAATTATTAGGCTTCACCCTTAGCCTTAGCTAGAGATTTAACCACTCATAGTATTAAAATACATAACGAAGTATAAATGAAAAGACATGAAAAAGAAAGAACTTGAATATTAGGGACAAATCCCTTGTACAAAAGCCCTCTGTTCTTCCTTACTTTTCTTTATTTTTCTGTCTGCGGTGGTTCCCCTTTTTCTTCTTTGCAGCCCCCTTTTATAAAGGGTTAAGAAACCATTTTCTTTCTTTTCTTTTTTCTTTTTTTTTTTTCACGCAAGGCTGGGCTTCCTTCTTCTATTTTTTTTTTTCATGTTTTATTTTCTTCTACGTGGGCCCCACAAATTTCTTCCTTATTTCCTTGCCCTCTCTTTCTCCTTCATTTCCTTCTTTCTTTTGTTTTGTCTTTCATTTATTTGCTTGGCTTGGCTTGGCTTGGCTTAGCTTGGCTTGACCTTTTTTTGTCCACTTCTTTCCTAGGCTTGGTTGAATGATTTTGAAAAAATTTCACATAATACAATTTCCTAGATTAGAATATTTTTTATGCTCAACATTAATAATTCAACATTTTTCCTTAATTGAATCTAAAATTTAGGAATTAAAATAAAACATAGTATGATAATGCTTATTTCAATAGAGAAAATGTGCATTTTTAAGCTATTATCACACCCCCCCCCAACCAGTTTATTGCTAATCTCTAGCAATTCAAGCGAGTTTAAACCAATTACAAACATAGACTCAAGAAAAGGGATTTTTTTTTTTTTTTTTTTTCAATTTAACAAAAATTAGTCCAAGTTCAAAACATTAACAACTAGGGGTGTACAAACGGAGCGATTATAACCGCTTTAAAACTGATAACCGCTTATAACCGCTAACCACCTAGGCGGAAGCGGTTAGCGGTTATAGGGTTTGGGAAAAGCGGTTAATAACCGCTAACCGCTTATATATATATATATTTAAAAAAAAAAAAAAACTGGGAGGGGAGAGGGGTGTCATTTTGGGCAATGATGAATGCCTAAAATGACGCCGTTTTTGACAATATATAAATCCATATTTTAGGTTTAGGGTTTTTTAGAATCACTTTCTTCATTTCCTCTCCTCACCTCACCTCACCTCACCTTGCGCTGCTCGCCCAGTCTCTCGTGAGTCTCGTCTCCTCTCTCGTCTTCCCTCTGGCCTCCACTCTCCAGCGCCGTTCAGACCTTTCCGCTCATATTGTCTCCGCCGCCGCTGCTACACTGTAAGGTTCTCCAGTATTTCTCAGTTTCTCTCATTTTTTTCTCTGCTTTTTTATGGTAGGGTGTGTACTACTACTATGTGCGATTTTTCTTAGTCTAGGGATGTTCTCTCGGCTTTTTTAGGGGGTGTCACTGTGTACGATTTTGTTGTGTGCAATTTTTGTTTGTTTTAGGGTTTCGGTTTTTCATTTTGGGTTGATTTTACTGTTTGTGTGTGGCTATTGGTAATCTGATATATACTATACAATGTTTTGATTGTTCTCTATTAACTGGATGTTGAAAGATATTATTTCTTCATTTTAGGGTTTCTATTTTTCATTTTGGTTGATGTTTACTGTTTAGGTCAGAATCATTTTCTGTTGGGTTGTGTTATTGTATTGTGAAATGTGAATGATTAGAGATTTGAGTTGTTGTTTAGGTCTTCTTCTTCTTCTTCTTCTTCTTCTTCATTTTTTCTTTTTTTTTGTTCCCTGTTGGGTCATGTCAAATTTGTTCTGGGTTGTGTATAACAAATGGAGGACACTCATACTCTCACAGTGGTACAGTTGGTACTAGTGCGACTCCTGTCGGCAGTGCTGCCGATGATCCAATGAACGAGCATATGTTTTGGATTTGAATTTGTATTTGTATTTGTATTTGGATTTGGATTTTGATTTTGATTTTATTTGATTTTATTTATAGATGATTTGGATTTGTTACTAATTAGAAACTTTTGGGTTTTGATCTTAAAATCTGCACTAAAATTGCCCAAAAAGTGGCCAAAGCCGGACAAAATTGACCCAAAACAGGCCCAAAACCCATCTTCAAAAGCGGTTATATAACCGCTGGTTATGTAGTCAATAACCGCTAACCCGCTGTTATTTATATAACCGCCTCCGCCTAGGCGGTTAGCGGAGGCAGTTGGTAAAATACAATAACCGCCTAGGCGGTTAGCGGTTAGCGGTTGTAGCCAATAATCACCAGTTATAACCACTTGTACACCCCTATTGACAACAACCAAAGAATTTTCAGATGCTCTCATAACTCAATGTGAGTGAAATTTTCAGTCAACATAAACACACTCTCAATTTCAGATTTACATGACCTTGAATTTCTATCAAAAAAATTATGTTTTGATTCAAGCCTTACCAGTGTTAACACTCAACAATTGAAATGACTTTGAAATAGGTGTAACACTCTCAAGTATATGTGAGTGGAATAATGTAAGCAAAAATCAAACATCTCACATATAGATCATATGAAAACTGTTTAATCAAGAAAGAACAAGTAGTCTCATAAAAGTATGCCAAAAATAATTTACATCACACTCATTGATTAATCATGAAAATTTCTGAACCATGCATTCCTTAAGATCAAATAAGGACTTTTATTGGGGCGTAATATAGGGTTGAGACAAGGGAAATAACTAACAAAAAGGTAATAGTAAAATTGAGAAATGTTTTCAAGAATAATTGGATTTCATCATCTTTTGACATTTCAATCAATTTCTTTTTCCAATCTTCCTCCAATAAGCACTATTGCTTTTCCAAAATATACCTTCCACCCTTGAACATCAACTCCATTTTTTTTTCTTCTTCTCTTCCAATATTTTCTTTTGATCCTTTTTTTTTTTTTTGTTATTATTTATTTTTTTTGAATCACATGCCATCTTATTGGGATAAGTTAATTGACTTCGTTCTTGAACACTTTAGAAAAGAGTTTAAGAAAGAAAGGCTAATCATAAGGCTCAACAGGGTAACTAGCAACAATATATCATGAAAAGAAATTGCATGCTCAAAGTATAGAAAAATGGCCTAATTTCATCTCACAAGGATTTGCATAATTCTTCAATATTCATGACTTCTCAAATTCAAGTGTGACATAAAAACATCAATTTTTAGCATATAGCCAAAAGAAAGAACAATGAGACTAACAACAAAATAATGTCTGCGCTTCCAAAAGAAATATGATACCATGAAAATTTACCCTCTCCACAGAATGATTGGCTCAAAGCTCACAAAGGTTAAAAATCTACACATTTTTATCCTTAAGATTTTCTAAATCACTTCTATCCTTGACAAAGAGACATGTTTATGTGGCTAAGTGCATGTGCAACGAATTGAGCATGAAAGCAATGAAAAATTTTAGTAGGAGTAGCATAATGAACTAAAACAAAAGCTCATGCTAAGGAAACAAGATTTTTTTTTTTTTAATAAACAAAATTGAGACTAAAAAGAAAACACACAAGACAACAAAAAATATAAAACTATTTTTTTTTTCAAGTTAAAAATGCACAAATCAATATGAAAAAAAGAACAACACATCAAACATCAAACTCCTCCCCTCAACCTAAAACTTACATTGTCCCTAATGTAACAAAATGGAGCAAATAAGTATAGATTAAGAAGAGTACCTTAAAGTGATGAAAACTAACTAAACTTATTACCTGCAAAAATTTGAAAAACAAAAACAAAAACAAAGACAACCTAAATTGCGACACAAACACTAACATAAATTTAACAAGCATGATTCTTATCAGCAATGTTCCAACCCTTAATGCTTTTATAGTCATTCAAAAGTTCAAGTGAGTTACCTTTTTGCAAAGCATCAAGTTTAGATGGGCTTACCACAAAAAAAAAAAAAAAAATCATCCTTGGGTTTTAAATATGCATACATGCATGCTACTGGCAATGGTTTTAACTTCACCTTCAACACGTTCTCATTTACTGGCAACATTTTGGGCTCATGAGGTAGTAACTCGAATATAGGGTTCCATGCATCCACCTCCAATCCAGATATAGAATCTTCACAAAAAAAAAATCGCAAAAGTTAGTCAAGCAATATTCTACAAGATTATCAAAACAAGACATATTAAAGTGATTATTCTCAAGTGTCTCAACTACATTTAGTTCATGTACATCCCCATCTTCCTCAACATCATTAGGCTCATCATAGTCCACTTGAGGATTTTCGATTTCATTGTCCCCATATTAAGTCATTGGATCAGAAAATTTTTCATTCTCACTTTCATTCTCACTCTCATTCTTCAAATGGGACTCAATTCTATTGAGTGAGTTTTTCAACTCATGAAGATCTATCTTGATTGATTTGGGCTTGCCTTCTTCATGAAGGCTTCCAATGTGTTCTCCAAAGTATTTTGGCGTTGAGACACATAAGAAACATTGGAATAAAATTCTTGAGGCTCATTGACATATGGATCATTGTTCCAACTGAAGTTGGAATAATTATAAGCTTTAGAGTATGACGAGCAAAATGGTCTTTGGTATACACCTGACAAAGGATTGCTCCACAAATCTTGTATTTCAAAACGAAAAGAAAATTAATAATAAAATAAAGAAAAAAAAAATAGAAATTAAACTCAGTGTCTTAAACACATTTCTTGACAACGGCACCAAAAACTTGTTGGCTCAAAAAGAGTGCAAACCTAAGTACAGGCTTTTGTAAGTAATAATTTTTGTAAGTACGAGGTTGATCCACAGGAAATGGTAGATACTAAGTAAAATTCCTATTATCGTACTGAAAAGTAAATTGAGTTGTTTTTCTACTAAAAAGTGGAGCAATGGAGAGATAATAAACTAAAATTAAATTAACTAAACGAAATTAATAAAAGTGAGATTTGAGGAAATTAATGGAAAACACTAAGGCTTCAGGGATCCACCTAGCAATTTATTACATATTCTTGAGACATATATTTTCCTTTTTAAATTTTTCAACTAGGAAGAGAATCAACTCTTCTAGTCGGAGGATAAAACAATTAAGCGTAAGGAAAAATAAATTATAGATTGAACTTGGGTTGGTAAAAATTTGATTTTTATAACATGTTACAATAAATTAAGCATTCAATATATTTTCGAATCATAACAAATCAAATAAAGTAAGTATTTGCTATAAACAAAAATCATAATGAATCAAAATAAACTTGTCACATAAAATTACTTCCAAATAAAAATTATTCCCAATATTCAATCATTAATCTATAAAGAACAGCAAATAAAATAGTCTTAAGAACACGTAAAAGTTACTAGGCTTCACCCCTAGCTTTAACCAGAGATTTAGCCATTCATAGTATTAAAATACATAATGAAGTATAACTGAAAAGACATGAAAAAGAAAGAACTTGAATATTAGGGACAAATCCCTTGTACAAACGCCCTGTGTTCTTCCTTCTCCTCTCTTTATTTTTCTCTCTACGGTGGCTCCCCTTTTTCTTCTCTGCAACCCCGTTTTATAAAGGGTTAAGAAACCCTTTTTTTTTTTTCACACAAGATTGGGCTTCCTTCTTCTATTTCTTTTTCATGTTTTGTTTTCTTTTACGTGGCCCCACAAATTTCTTCCTTATTTCCTTGTTCCTCTACAACTTTTTCTCATTCCTTTCCTTCTTTCTTTTGTTTTGTCTTTCATTTATTTGCTTGGCTTGGTTTGGCACCTTTTTGTCCACTTCTTTCCTAGGCTTGGCTGGATGATTATGAAAAAATTTCACACAATACAATTTCCTGCATTAGAATATTTTTTATGCTCATGATTAATAATCCAACACTTTTCTTTAATTGAATCTAAAATGTAGGAATTAAAAAAAAAACATAGTATGATAATGCTTATTTTAATAGAGAAAATATGCACTTTTAAGTTATTATCAGCCATAATTCACTCGGAGTAATAGTTGTCATATAGGCCAAAGATAAACTACTAGGAATAGAAAATTGCACTGGAAAGAGTCTGCCAGCTTTAGGCCCCTTCACGAGTATCTTCCCCGACACCTGATCCTTCACAAGACAACCATCACGAGAAAAATGGACATCACAGTTTTTCTCAACTAACTGGCCAACCGAAATAAGATTATTAGACAGTCCAAGAGATACATAAACATCTTTGAATAAAGGATTGATATCGCCTTTTTCATTAATAGCTAAATGACTCTCATTAGCTACCTGAATTTGGGATGAACCATGATATGGACGAACATCGCACAACGTATCAGATGATTTGGTCATATGATTGGATGCAGTAGAATCAATAAGCCAAGACTTATGCGAAGTCTAACCTTGAAGCCCTAAGGCAGAAAATGCTGACATAATCATCTGCTGGACCATTTCAGGGGTAAGACTAGAGGATCCGGCTGCAGATGAAGAAGCTGAGGACATCCTTGGAGCAGAAGAAGTGTTCACTGTAGCTTGATAAATGGTAGCGTGGCAATTTGGAGGCCGAGTGGGGCATTCTATAATAAAGTGACCTTGTTTCTTACAGTAGTTGCAAACTTTCTTTGCACAGTTGGCGGCAATATGACCATACTCCTTGCAGCCAAAACACTGGACCTTGCGTATATCCTTACCTTTCCCTCTCCCGTAGGCTGCATAGGCAACGAGATTCAGGTTCGCATCCTGCTGAAACCCAGCCTGTGTGAGAAGGCGCTGCTCCTCACAAAGCAATTCTCCAAAACAAACATCCAAAGATGGTGAAGGATCCTGGTTCAATAAATTTGAGCAAGTAGACTCAAATTCAGGGTGCAATTTCATTAGAAATTCATCTCTCTTTCTCTGCTCATGAATAGCCTAAACAGTAGAGGTAGATGTAGCAGGTACCTTCGCATAAACCACGTCAGAAAATTCTCCTCATAAATTCTAAGAACCAGAAAAATACTCCTGAATGGAGAGATTGCCTTGAGTGTAACTAGCAATCTCATATTCTCATATTCCAACCAAAATTGACGTGCAGTATTATCCTAGTGATAAACCTTCAGCAAGTACTCCCACATAATCTTCACAGTTTATAGGCCCTTAAATTGAGTACAAAAAGAGGGTCAACAGACCTTAAAATCCAGGACATCACACGTGCATCCTTGACCTTCCACTTGGCCAATTCCTTAGGCTCCATAAGGGCTGGTCAGTCCCATCAATCTTGTAGTGTATGTGACTTGCCTTTTTATCAAGTCCATACCATGAGCCCCATATTTTGTTGACTTGCTTCTTGTATCCACACGTGTATTGTCTTTTGGAAAAGCTTCCTTTGGAAGCTAGCTTCCTCTAGAAGCTTTGAGAAGAAAACAAAAAGGCCAATTTTTGCTAAGAATAGAGAGCTTCATTCAGTCCTTTGAGAGAGCAGTGTGCGAGAGAGAAAGAAGAAAAAGGGTGTCCAGCAGCTTTGCAGTGAACGGCAACACTCTTTTGAGAGAGATAAGTCCCTTTTGTTATTCTTACTTGTTTTTCTCACAATTTGTAGTGCCATTTATGGCTTAGAGAATTAGAGAAGGTTTTCTCTTTTGTCTATTAATTTTCTTTTGTGTGATAGTGAGATTTTGGTGTATTTGGGGCTTTTGGGTTTGAGTGGTTGCTCTTTGTATTGCACTTTGTACTCCATCTTTTTTGATAGTGGATTTCTCCTGGATTGTCTTCGCTAGTGGATGTAGGCTTGATAAGCTGAACCACTTAAATCTTGGTGTGTTTTGAGTTTGTGTTGTGGTTATTTGCTATTTTGCTATTTTTCTGCTTCTTGGTGATCCTGGAATAATAGTTTTGTCATAACAAACTAGTATCAAAGCTTGGATCTTTATTTTTTGGGATGGCTACTGCAAAATTTGAAGTAGAAAAATTTGATGGTCAGAATAGTTTCAGTTTATGGCGACTCAGGATGCGGGCTTTATTACGACAACAAGGTTTGGCAAAGATTTTGGATGGCAAGGTGCCATCAACACAACGGAGGAAATGAAGGAATTTGATGAAAAAGCCCATAGTGCAATTTTGTTGTCTCTTTCAGATGGAGTTTTGAGAGAAGTTGCAGATGAAGAAACTGCTGTTGGACTTTGGAAGAAGTTGGAGAACCTGTACATGAAGAAGTCTCTCACTAATCGGTTGTATTTGAAGCAACAGTTATATACCCTCAAGATGAAGGAAGTTATGCCTCTTTGTGATCATCTGGATGACTTTAATAGAATTATTTTGGATTTGAAAAATATTGATGTTAAAGTAGATGAAGAGGATCAAGCCTTGAGTTTGTTATGTTCAGTTGTTCACTACTAGATTTTTTTGATAATTTTGTTAATTCAATGTTGTACGGTAGAGATACCATCTCCTTAGTTGATGTTAAATCTGCTTTGAATTCTATGGAGTTAAGGACAAGATTGAATGGGAAAGAGAGTGATAATCAGGCTGAGGGTTTATTTATTAAGGGTCGTTCGGAAAATTCCTCCAATTTTAGAGGTCGATCTAGTGAGGGAGACTTGGGAGGCCAATCCAAGTCCAAGAAGAATGTTCAGTGTTACTATTGCAAAAAGTATGGACATTATAAATTCGAGTGTCCGAAGTTGAAAAATAAAGAGGAAGGTGGTTCCTCTTTTGTGGCTGGTGTTGTTGAAAGAAATTCTGAGGATTCAGGATTTGTCCTTGCTATTACCGGTTCTGATGGTCGTTTTAGCGATCAGTGGGTCCTTGATACTGCTTGTACTTTTCATATGTCCCCTAAAAGGGATTGGTTTACTACTTATGAGTCAGTCAATGGTGGTTCAGTCTTGATACGAAATGTTGTTGCCTGCAAGATTGTTGTTATGGGTACAATCAAGATAAGGATGCATGATGGGATCGTGAGGACTTTGAAGAATGTTCGACATATACCAGATTTGAAGAAAAATCTTATTTCTTTGGGCACTTTGGACTCCCTTGGGTACAAGTGTTCCGGTGAAGGTAGAGTCATTCGGGTTTGGAAAGGTTCATTGGTTATGATGCGAGGTAACAAGGTTGATGGCCTTTATTTTCTTCAAGGTAGTACGGTGACAGGTTTAGTTGATGTCTCTTCAGACACTACTCAATTATGGCATATGCGGTTGGGTTTTAGCAAGCAAGTGGAGCTTCAGGTAGAAGACTCACAGAGGGTGCAAGATGGCACGCAAGCTTAGCCCATTCTAGATAGCCATGGTTTCGATTTTGATGATGATCCACAAGAAAAGCAAGAGACTAGTATTGCGGTTGGTAGATAGAGGAGACAGATTAGACTACCTCAGACATATGGCTTTACAGATTTGGTAGCGTGTGCACTTATTGTGGCAGAGGACACTGTGGTCCAGGAGTGTTATACTCTTTCAAGAGCCGTCACAAGTAATGAGTTTGCATTTTGGGTTGTTGCCATGAATGAGGAGATTGAGTCTCTTTGTAAGAACTAGACATGGGATTTGGAGAAATTGTCAGAGGACGCGAAGATTGTCAGGTTGAGGAGATCGCTGTATGGCTTGGAACAATCTCCAGGACAGAGGTACAAGCGTTTTGTGTATTGTGGACAATTTTCATGTGGTTCTTTTGTTTATTTGTTGCTCTACGTGGATGACATGCTTAGTGCTGCTAAGAGCATGTTTGAGGTTAAGAGGTTAAAATCTCTTTTGGGAGATGAGTTTGAAGTGAAGGATTTGTTGATGATAAGAAAATCCTTTTGTTTGTGTGTTATTCAGATGATGCACATTTCAGACTCTCACAGCGTTTGCACCACAGTGTGTTTTGATTTTCAAGTTCAAGAGGTGCTTGGACTTGATTGATATTTGTAGCTTGTGATTGCCTTTCAGGGTGTTGGAGGAGACGGTATTAGGAGATTTGTGTTGAGGACTTGATGAAATTCAAGTCAAGGTGGAGATTTGTAGTGTATGTGACTTGCCTTTCTATCAAGTCCATACCATGGGCCCCACATTTTGTTGACTTACTTCTTCTGTCCACATGTGTATTGTCTTTTGGAAAAGCTTCCTTTGGAAGCTAGCTTCCTCTAGAAGCTTTGAGAAGAAAACAAAAAGGCCAATTTTTGCTAAGAACAGAGAGCTTCATTTGGTCCTTTGAGAGAGCAGTGTGCGAGAGAGAAGGAAGAAGAAGGGCATCCAGCAGCTTTGCAGTGAACGACAACACTCTTTTGAGAGAGATAAGTCACTTTTGTTATTCTCACTTGTTTTTCTCACAATTGTTGTGCCATTTATGGCTTAGAGAATTAGAGAAGGTTTTCTCTTTTGTCTATTAATTCTCTTTTGTGTGAGAGTGAGATTTTGGTGTATTTGGGGCTTTTGGGTTTGAGTGGTTGCTCTTTGTATTGCACTTTGTACTCCATCATTTTTGATAGTGGATTTCTCCTGGATCGTCTCCGCCAGTGGATGTAAGCTTGATAAGCCGAACCACTTAAATCTTGGTGTGTCTTGAGTTTGTGTTGTGGTTATTTGCTATTTTGCTATTTTTCTGCTTCTTGGTGATCCTAAAATAATAGTTTTGTCACAACAAATCTAGCCCCACAATTCCTTCCATGAACAAATGAGCGAAACTGGAATTCCTAAGCAAAGTAATTTTTTCCAGTAAAATGCAACCCGAAAGAATCACTAGAAGACATGATGAAACCCAACAAAATTGAATCAGAAAATATAAAACCTGATTCACCAGAAACTCCCAAAAAATGTCAACAACCTTATGCACAACCTCTAAAAATATTCACAAGAAACTCTCCTCCACACTCACCACATCAGATTCTGCCGACAACACTAGAATAGAAACACCGAACCAGAAAAGATTGCACAGAATCGAACCAAAACCAAAATAGCACCAGAGTTTACCGACAACACCAACCAGAACCAGAACCGCACCAAAGTCTGCTGACAACACCAGAATCGCACCACAGATCGACAGCCACCTAAGGTTCTTAACCAAACAGAACACCGACAGCCACTAGAAAGGGTAATAGAACACCATAGATCGATAGCCACCAAAGATTCTTAACCAAACAAAATCAACAGCCTAGTCCCAGCCCAACAGAAACTGCCGAATAACAGTTTAACACCCACTGGAAACCCAACAGAAATTGCCGACTACCCAAAAACTACTGCTACCCAGAAAATTACCGAAACCCTAAAGCAACCCTCTGCCGCTACCCACATAAAAGTACTGAAAAAAAAAAAAAAAAACTTAGAAGAACCCTAATTTATATGAGCCTTGCTCTAGTACAATGTCAATTGGATTGAATACCTCTCTTTGTGAGGATTCTCATATTATATAGAAAATAAATCGGTAATTACAATGCTGAATATCAATATTTACAACAATCTAGGAAACCAAATAAGGCAACTATAATCAACCTATAGTTACAGAATATCTACAGCTATAATAAGGCTAAATATATGCGGTATCAAATATATGCTAGTTATATCTGACTAACACTTGTCCATAGCCAAAACATAGTGAACATGCCCTCAATTTTTTTTTTTTTTAATTGGTTACAAAAACAAATCTCAAACTAAAAAGAAAAGAAAAAAAGAAAAAAAAGAGGTTGCCCTTCTATCATATTATAATTGAACATTTTATAGTGATGCAAGTACAACATCTATATATTGTTATTTATCAAACATAACAACAGAACAAAAGCAAACACATGGGTGTGAAAAATTATCAAGTTTGTCAATTTAAATGGCTCCCATCTTCTCAAAGCTGACAAAGCATAACAAAATAATGTACTTTCATTGCCGCATGAAATTAATGTGTAGTAGTCTAGGAATCTCGAAGAAGAAGAAGAAGGTGAAACAGTCTAGCAGTCTGCAATAAGTAGGTGGCCGACTCAATAGTTTTCCAACAATGCCATGACAAAAACAGTCATGCATTACGTGTGTATTAGTATTGAGGAAAGAGATTATGTAAAATTTACCACATAAACATATGTAATACACGTTTGAGAGTGCTTTGCAATTTTCTTGCAATAAATTATTATTCTAAAAAAATGAGAAACAAGGAAGTGGGGAAAAAAAAATTAAGGAGGAAGATTTTGCATATCAAGGCATATACCAAGAAATTGCATATTACTTAACACCAATGCATCAAATCCATATCCGCAAAATAAATCTGAAGTCCAAAATGATTACGTACGAAAAAAGGAAATTAAGGAAGGTTTTGCATATCTTGTTTTTTTACTTGTAAAGAACAAATGGATTAGTGATAGCGTGCATAAAGACAAGTGACAAAGGCAAGTAAAAAAGGGACAAGGAAAATGAAGCTTCCTCGGATCTTCCAGTGTTGCTAGTGAAAGGACATATAGGTCCAACTGAACCGTAGTTTACTGGTGCTACTTCTAGTGAATTTGCATAGGTCCAGCTCCTACTTAATGAGAAAAAAGAAGAAGCTTGAAATAGTAATAGATGTAAATGTGTATGAAGTGTACTACAATTAAAACATTTTGTTGTGGATGAAATCATGTTTTTTATTCTTTTGTTACTTCTATTCATTGCACTCCTCCCTTCTTTTTCTTTATCTTCAAAGGTGTGTGTTTAGTGTTGGCATCACATCATGGAAATGGCTGAAAAAGTTGGAATTGAGGGTCGTTGTCCAAAATGTTATACCCCTTATGACAAAAAGAAAAAAAAAAAAAAAAAGATTATGGTGATGGGAAAAGACTGAAAGGTTGTTATAGTAACTGTGCAGTTTCTTGTTTCTTGTTTTATATTATTAGATGATTGTTGAGTGATGTCACCACTTTCTTTGTCGAACAGGTTAGTGGTTAAAAGAAATTTGGAGCGGAAACAGAAATTACAGAAGTCGAAGCCCAAAGCATCTAAAGGAAGGAAACATCTTAGTGATGTTAGAATTATTCAATAGAATTTAGTGTATGTAATTGGATTTTCTCTTAATCTTACAGATGAAGATGTGAATGGCTTCATATCATTGTACATCCCCTTTATGCAAGACTGCAACTTAGTGGAACATGGTGCCCTCTTTATTTTCTATTTCATTTGTTGTTTTATATTTGTTTTTAGTTATATGTAGTATCTAATCCAAGCTTTTCGGGGTTTAACAACTTCTTCAGCGCATGGAGTATTATGGCCAGTATGTGAAGGTTTTGAAGGTGTCCATATCTCATACAGCAAATGGGGTTATCCAACATTCATTAACAATAGTTTTTGTGACGATCATTTGCCATTTTGTTGTCATGTTAAAGTGGGATGCACTATACTCTATTTTTGTCTTTTTTATTTGATTTGCATCACTTTTATTCAATCATATTTGTATCTTTCTCTCTCTTACTCTGTCTAGGTCACTATTTGTTTATTTTCTACTTTTGTTTGTTTATTATTTACATTTCTTGTGGTTCCATATTTTATAGGTATATAACATACTCAAAAGAGGAGGAAGGGGCTTGGTGTATTTCAATCAGTGCATGGTTTCATTTTAGATAGTAGATCCTTGAGGTAAGCATGTGTTGATTTTGTTAGAAGGTTATGATACTATAAATTCCAAATGATTATTGAAAGAAATTTGCCTTTGTAGGACATGCTTTGGGACCACAAAATACTGCCATGCACGGTTAAAATATTTGGTAAATAACTAAGAGAATTTGTATTTTGCAAATTCTTGATGCCAACCAAGCAAATAAATTAAGTTCATGGGATTAATTTTTTTCCTTGTCCAGCCTTGCAGCAACCCAAATTGTATATATTTGCATAATTATGGCTCTCAGGATGCTAGTTTCAGCCTTGCAATGAGATCCATCAAATATCAAAATACCAAACCCATGGATTCAAACATGAATTGGAAAAGAAAGTAAATTTATTTATATATATTAAAAAAAAAAAAAAAAAAAAATCCAAGTAGAGCTAAAAGAAAACCTAGCTTTGAATCTTATATTTTTTTATATTTTTTTTTGGATCTAAGAAACACCCCCACTAATGGTGCCAATTACAACCATATCTAAGATGAAAGGAATAATTTAATATAACATATATAACATAAACCACAACATTTACTATTTCAATATCTGCTATTTTCCAATTTTAGTGAGAAAATAGCTAGAGTATTGGTGCATATTAATTAATTTAAAAACAGAGCGAGAGAAAGAGACAGAAAGATTGTAGACACCATTCAAACTGCAACCTGAAACAAGTCCCAAATTCAAGTCATTTTCCCAAAATTTCATGGCCAACAAACACAACCATTAAATGTATATATATATATATATATATATATATATATATATATATATATAGCCCCTAAAAGCGAGACGAATTTGAATTCCAAACCCTAGAAATTAACAATTATGGATTCAAAATTATAAAACAAAAACCATAGGAAACACACATCACCCTGTATTTCCTAACCAAGGACAAGCATGACTCAAAAGTAAACAAGGATTAACAACCATATAGGAGCACAAATAATGATGGGATACCAAGAACAAGAGGCACAAATCCAAGAACAGAGCACGAGAAACAAAGAAGGAACAAGGAGGAAGAAGCACGCACCCACAATTCCTAAGGATTAGTGATCTACTACACCAAAGTGAAAACTTTTGAGGAATGTTAGTTTACCAGAATCAAGGGTCACAACTGGTGGAGGTGTGCCTGAAGGCGTCAAGATGGGGCTTGCAGAACGAGCGGCAATTGCATTCTTCCCAGCGGTGGTGGAGCTCATCGTTAGTTCCATTGCGGTGGAGGTTGTCGTCGGCCATGGTGTGGAGGGAAATTTTTGTTGGGAATTAGTTTGCAAAAACATGTTTACGCAGCAAAAAATAAAATTCCTAAGCCAAGATCGAACTTTATGAAAAATAATGCTATTTTAAAATAAATTGCAACTTGCTCCTTGATGAAGAACGTGTGATGAGACCTTTAGATCTTCTCACCAATGACTGATGATAACTAAGAGAGTGGGCTCTCAACTTGTTATGTAAAACTTAAACTTATTATTGAGAGTTAACTCAATAATATTAGTTATTAGTAAAAACTAAAGAATTGTAGTAGTTGGTTATCTTTTGAAGAGCTATAGATGTATCTATTTATAGGCTATGAATACTAAGAGAGTGTGAGATTTAAGCAATGTAGTTAAAATTATAGCAGAAGTTTTAGTTTCCCTAGGGGTGGACAACTAGGGTTTGGAAAAACCCTAGCTCTCCACGTCATGGAGTTGACGCATGGGACTAGGGAAAAATTGTCTAGCCCATGTGTCAACTGCAATCTCCTTTGGGCTTGTGTTTTATCCCAAAGTCCAATCTCCCCTTTTGCATCACATGCACAATTTCTTTCTAACACCTGTTTTTAATAAATAAAAACAAGCAGCCCATCAAATAAAAAGTATGATATAGTTAAAATAAATCAGCATGGTGAGGGGCCTAAAAGAAAAATAAAAAGTAGCCAAAATAGTTTCAACTTATCAAGTCACTATTTAATTACAATTGATTCCACTAAATAATTGTAATTGCACTTTAGTTTATATTTTTTATTAAAACAATTAATCGTTTAAACTTACTTAATATTGAATTTTGATTCCTCCATCAAATCTTCCGTAGCAGAATTAAAGCCAAGATATTGTCATTTAATTCCTTACCTTTTTTTACTTGAGTCATTGATTTTATTTATTATTTTTCGTACTCGTGAAGGACTTATCACATGTACATTAGCATTTTGGTATCTCCAACTAGTGACTGAGAATAATTCAATCCATAAAATCTATATCAAAGGAAAATTTCTTATCATTTTAATAAAAGACTTGGATTCTTTCTTGAGAAAAAAACTTTCTTACAATGTTAATTGCGATCACTCAACATATTGAGAATGTTGACCATTAATTTGGTCTTACTCATAAATGCATCAAAGTGATCTACACTTCACATCTGAGTACACAATTCTCTTAGGATTTAGAATCAATATCAAAAGTAATATTGGGAGTATGAATTTTTTCCATTGACAGTATTTTAGTGGAAAAATAATTCACATGGCCCGTTCAGTGCGTAATACCTACACATCAACCCAAAGCCTCTAACTTCGCCTAATCAAGATAAATCACAAAGATTTTATGTGTAACAGTCTTCGCAAATGGAATGCCCAATTCCATTATCGACTGCGAACTATACAATGTTTAAGACTACAAGAATTATGGTCAAAGACCTTGTGTGATAACCCGTTACTCACACCATAGACCATATTCAATGTAATCAAAGAGCATTTCACATGCAAAATATACATAATCAATATTAAGCATGTAAAATATCATATGCCTTATGCTCAAAATAGATCAGTGAATAACAACTTTATTCATAACAAACTTATATGTCAATAATACATTGGATTTAGGGCATAAACCCCAACAATTTTGGGGGAGCTGACGGAAGGTGGTGGAGGTGGTCGGTGATGATGGTAAAGATCGCAAACGCACGGTAGGGAGAAATTTTAGGGAAGAAATTTTGGGTGGGAAATGAGTTATTGTGAGAGGGAATGATTTTTTACCAAAAATATCTTCACGCACTTTTTCAAAAGGTTTTTGTTTTTGTTTTTTTTTTATTATTTTTTTTTAAATAAGTCAGATGTGGCATGTGTCATGTCAGCAGCGTGATAACTGTTTAATCACACCGTTGTGTAGTATAGCATTACTATAAGATTTATTTGTTGTATGAGAGAGGAAGTGCTTTGTGCAACTTGAATTAGGAGCAGGTCTCTTCCTCTTATGTTTCGGTTTTGTCTCCAAGTCTAACTAGTATTTGGACTCCTTAACCAACTTGTAGTAGGAGTATGAAGACATAACGGTTTTCTTATATTGTAAGAAAAGAGGAGCACGAACATGAATATGAATATAGCGCTATAAGGTTCTTTTGTTCTTGGTTTTGGAGGAGCCAAAACAAGAGAGAAAAAGAAAAGGGTGCTACGGTGAGAGAGAGAGAAAAATGGAGACTAGCCGCCATCTGTTTCTAGCAAAAAAAGAGTTCGTATTTCTGTCTTTTGGGAAATAATCTTTATTGTTTGATAGTGAGATTTAGGTGTATTAAGGTTTTGAGTTCCACTAGTGGACGTATCTCATATTAAGGGACCATTTAAATCTTGGTGTCGTGTGTGATTGATTTAATTTTTGTCTTCTTATTTTTCGCATCTCACGGGTCTTGAAAAAATGATAAATTTCGTATCAGGAAGGACTATAGATTCTAGAGTTCAAAAAAACTATTGTAATAGTCTCTTTTAAGTCATTCTAGATTGCCTTTCTCTAATATATGAGATTTAAGATTTGAGTTCTTGGACTTTTGGAGCCTAGAAATTGATCTTTTATCCTTAAGCTTCAATCTTACTTTCTTTTCTTTGCTATGATCTTGTTTATTGTTGAAATTTCTTTTTAAACCCTTTTGTAAGCATCAATTTGCTAAAAGGGAACTAAATAAAAACACATTGTGTTTGGTAATTCCCTCTAAGAGCATTCACAGCGGATCATCTAAATTTCAATCTAAAATAACTAACCAAAATTTACTTTATCTGATTTAGTTAATGGGTTTTAAAAGGCATCTTCCATCTAATTATCTATTATTAACTCTAAATCCTTTAGCATCAATTTGCTAGAAGGGAGCTAAATAAAAACACATTTTGTGTTTGATAATTTCCCTCTAATATTAATCCATTGTGCAAGAGCAAGAGTTAGGAATCGGTGTTTATTTAACTAGTTATAACATAATTAAATTTGAATTCTAGAGATGCATAACATTAAAATAGAAAATATTTAACAAGTTATTTTATTTAACTGAGACTCAGAATAGGATGGACATGGTCACACGAGTGATATTTGTTTCATAAAAAAGGAGAGAGAGAGAGAGAGAGAGGGAAAGAGGGAACAAGAGGTTGGGAGAGAGAGAGAGAGAGTGGGGATGAGAGATTCAAGCGCTTTGTATTTGCGCTTGGGGGGAGGCCTGAATGCGTGTCGTTGCTGTAGTTTTAAATGGCGTCTTTTTGCTAAAACTACTATTTGGGATATAGAGTAGAGAGAGAGAGAGAAAAAGAGCCTTTTAATTTTTTAAGAGTTCCCATTGCAAGCCCTTCGATTATTCTTCTAGGGCTATGCTTGGTTTCCTCTTCTCAGACTATGCCTTCTCCGATCAGGTAAATCTTGGTTGTGCTTGTTTTTCAGTTGCATAATCTTATTGCTCCAGTTTGTTAAATTTATCATTCTTGTCTGAGCATTAACGTATGAAAATTACAGGATTTTATTCCTTAACTTGTCGTTTTTATTATAGGTTCTTGCTTTTCTGGGGATTGATATTTAAGTGACTTTTAATTGTTTATGATGGTACCTGATTAAGACACGGATGGGATGGTATTCTAATGCTATGTAATGATTATTGAAACCGGAAACTTTTATGGGCATAGAACTTTAATAGACAATTGAATGTGGGTTTAAGTCTCGAAATATTATTATCCATAAAAAGAAAGAAAGTAGAATTGTTAATCTGTGCTTATAATCCCATATGCAAACCCCTGGATTTTGTATCTTTAGGGCTTTGTTTTGGATCTCTATGAAGTTATATAAAAGGAAACTAGTTAAAGATGGATTTGGCTGAGTGGGTTTATGGTAGGACTGCCCAAGAAAGTGTTGGTCCAAGTGAGAATCCTACTTCTTTGCTTTTGTTGGCCACCACTTGAGATTTTATTCCACTAATCACCTGGTGTGCATGGAGCAAGGGACTACATGTGTCTGGGGATTAGTAGGTGGTAAAGGAACGCTGGACACCTCTTAAACAAACGAAACCGTTTTTAAGCCTTCCCTTGGTCTTTCCAAAAATCAAATGGGGGATGAAAAGGATTACATCTAAGATGATGTAGTTGGGAGTGCGATAAGATGTAGATATACTTCAGTTTTCCATTGAAGTTTAAGTGTCTTAGAGGAAAACAAAGAAAAATCTTGTCAGGATACTGCAAGAAGTAACACCTTAGAGTTCTCAAAAGAACTGACAGGCCAAAGATAATTTCACTTATAACAATTTCTCAATTGTCATCGCCTCTATTTACGAGAAGATAAAACTCTGAAATCCGAGGGACATTAAACCATGACCCCGTAATTTATTCTAATCCTAATCCTAATGGCATATATCCGCATAGTTAAAAGTATTTAAATGACTCAAAGCCTCTATTTAACTAAAAAAGCTCATGAACATGATCTGCGAAAAAACCATCTGAAATTGTAGATCAGGTCACATGATCTGCAAAAAACCATCTGAAATTGTAGATCAGGTGGTAATAAGATGGGCTTCTAAGCGAAGAAGCATATTTTATAGTCATCATTGGCAACTGTATTCTTGGGGTAGGTCCTAATGGGTCTCTTGTGCAACATTGAAGAAGAACATGCATTTTATGGAGGAGGCTTTTTTGTCCCATCCATATGCATTGGATGCTGATACATATCATACACATCTAGATACGCCTTTTGCACCCTAACTTTAAAAAAAAGTTTTCCAGGATGCAGATTGGACAGGACCCAACACTTTTGAGATATGGAGAACCCTTAAACGACATTTTTTTTCCCCTTTTGTTACCTTGAATGGGCTTCTTATTAAATAATTAAGAACATTTTTGGCAATATTCTTTGGGCCAAATGGCACCTTCGCTCCCCTAAGCATTGGATGGTGGGCGAGAAAATTGACACAGCTAGAAAAAAAGACAAAAAAGAAGCTCAGCAATAATTTTGGGGACATGCTGTATTTGGTAATCTTTTCCCTTAATGGGAAACAGAAAAGAAAGTAGAACATCTTTTTGCTTTATAAGTTGTTTTTAATAAAATGTAATGAGAATGATTCTTGAAAATATGTTCACGTTTCAAAGTTTTTTTGTCCTTTTGTCTTTGCTGACTCTTGAGAATGGAACAATGCTGATCGTCAATAAATGAATCTAATTGGAACCATCTAGAGCAAATCAGTCCAAAGCAGGAAGTTTCATAACATCATGTAAGTGTTATCCACTTTAACCAAAAAAGGAAATAAGTTAGAATAATTCAGTCACTTTCAGCTCCTTTGTTTTTAATATAAGCAGTAGTTGGGGGGGGGGGGGGGGGGGGGGGGGGGGGGGGGGGCTGAGGTGGCTTTGATTTTAATTAAAGAAATTTGCTATAGGGTTTGATTTTAATTCAAAAAAATGCCCCTTTGGGCAATTACTTATCAAAAAGGAAAAAGAAAGAAAGAAGGAATTTCCATTCAAAACATATGAGGGTAGTGGTGAAGATTTATATGGATCTGTCTAGAGAGGAGCTGGTTTGGTATCTCGAGTTGTCTTCGGAGTTGGAGTTTGTGAATTCTTTTACGTCATATATATGGTTGCTTGCCAATGAAATTGATTGAAATTATATGGTGACTTTGCTTTTAAATTAAGAAATTTGCATTAGTTGGAAAGGAGCTGCTTTGGGCTCTCAAGTTTTTTTAGTGCAAACAAGGTTTTAGAGTTGGGGTTGGTGGATGCTTTTATTTCATACTCTTTATTGTTTGGATGACATTGACATTGATTCTAAATTATATGGTGATTTTTTATTTTAAATTTAGAAGTTTCCTATAGTTGAAGATAAGAGGGTAAATGTTTTTGTTAGGAGAGGAGTTGCTATGGTTTCTTAAGTTTTTTGAGTGCAAACAAGGTTTCAGAGTTGGAGTTGGTGGATTCTTTTGTCATACTATTTATTGGTTACTTGCCATTGACATTGGCAACAATGCGGTGTTATGCATACTTTCCATTAGTGAGTTCTGGGTGTAGCTCTAGTAAGATTCAAATTCAATATTGAGATAGACAATAAGGTCCAAATTCAAAGTTGGCCTCAATGAACTCATAAATGTGTAATGGATTCTGAAGTCACATAAATGTTTGAAGGTCTGGAATTGATCCAAATCTGAATATTTATGAGATATACGTGTACTTGAAGTTTTCTAATAAAGAGGCCAAGTTTAGCCTAGATAGCACTACCCCCCTTCCCCCTATAAGGTTGTAGTTGAAGTCATTGGTTGATTACTTATTGGGTGTGGGTATAGGTTCCTAGTAAAAAAAAAAAAAGAAAGTTATATAACTATGTAATTTTTCTTTTTTGGTAAGTCACTGATGTACATGGTTTTGAACTCACATCCACCCTCCACCCTGTTGAAAAGGGAGGTAGTGTCATTTGATCTAGAGCTCTTTGACATATATTCAGATTTTCAATTAGATTTAGATCTAATTGAGTCAAATCTATTTAGTTGCAAGTTTTATTTAATTATAATTAAAAATTGAGAAGGATTTGGGTTCAAACCTTTGGATCTAATATTGCATCGAACTTTAATCAGTTTAAGTTCAAATTGGATTTGGTTTTGACCTGATCCATTCACATCCCTATTTGATTCAATTTAACTGGCACTTGTATTTGTCATGAAGCTGTATAAACTATAGCTATCTTGTGTTGCTACAATTTGGTCTATAGAGTGAGAGACTTGAACAAGTATTGACTTCTATGATTATGAGGAGTCCTCATGCAAGCTTAAATTATGTTCTCAAGCTCACTAAAAGTTTTCTTCTATTGAGTTTGATTCAAATGCATTGCTCGGATATATTCAAAACAGGCATAAGAGCATCAACCATGGCTTATGCATTTTGGATTTCTATTTAAAATAGCCAACCAAACCCCAAAAAGATATCTCCATCCGGTTCTCTAAACCAAATGCATTTTGCATTTCATCTACATTAATCTACAATGCCTGGAACATTCTTCATCTTCTCAATTGTTGGAAATTTCTTGGGTGGGGACATCCTAGAGAAGTTATCTGGAAAGTTATTCCTACCTTCTTAATGTGGAGTATTTAGAGAGAAATGAATCGTCGGCTCTTTAAGGATAGTGAGACCAATGTGCTTCTTCTTAAATTCTCATTTTTGAGATTTCTTCTGGATTGAGCTATTGTTTATCTTCATAACTTTCCCTCAGGGAATTTGGTAGATCTGATTTGTTTTCTAAATTGTAGTAGCTATTAGAGCTTTGGCTTTCTTGTATATTCTTCGTATACGAGGGATTCTTCGTTTTTTAATAAAATTCTTATTATTCATTAAAAAACAAAATACAATGCTTACCCAAATGTAGGGAAGCATTGTAGCTCTATGGATAAATTTTTAATTACTCTCTCTCTCTCCCTCCCTATCTTTGTTTATTCAGTTCTTTCTCCCTCTTCCTTTTTCTCTCTCACCCTCTCATCACTTCATCCCCTAGCCAAGCCAATATTTTGCTTCAAATTCCCACATGTTAGACGCCGATGACAGTGTATGCACCGGCATCGTCAGAAATGCCGGCCAGTGGGTTACTATGCCACCTACGTATTCCAGAAGTACATCACCAATCTTGAACACCGATCGCCATGTGCAAGCCTGTGGCTTCTAGAACTTTCTCTTATTTCGTTTAATTCTTTTAGAATTCGAATGATTGTGCTCTGTCTAGGAAAGTTGAGAAACTGGACAAATGGAAATATTTGTTGCATTTAAATTTTGAATTGAAAATTGTGCATTTGATTGGATTGGTGGGAAAAGTTTGCATTAATTAGCTAATGCCAGTAATTTGTGCCAGTAATTGAAAATTGTCCATTTTATGAGTTGATGCCAATAATTTGAGTCGTAGAAGAGTTTGCATAAATTAGCGTCAACACATTTTAATGCATGGGAAAAGAATGGACGATGGTTATATATATATATACATATATATACATATATATATATGTATATATATATATATATATATATATATATATATATGTATAAATGAATAGAAAATTATTAAGAAGATTATTTTAATAGAATAGAGAAAGAAAGAGGGGCTTCTCTCTAGCTAATTGATGTTGTCTGTGTAAAAAGAACGAGGATTCTACCTAGAGGTTCGATTTCTGTTCCGTCCTCTCACTTTCTCTATCTCTCTTAGCCTCCTGCTTGGTCGTCTAGCTTTGTATTTCGGTCATCTATTTCGTTGGGTGGTTCTTTGTTTGGCGATGTAGTTTTTTGGGTTGGTAATCGTAGTCCCGGGGGCGTCGTAGATGGATAAGATTTTCTTAGTGGAGTCGAAGTCTTTCACCTTCTCGGTTTTGGGTGGAGCGTCGACGTTGAGGGTGGAGGAGAAGAGGAAAAATTTCTTGGGGGTGGTCTTTTTGAATGCTCAGAGCTCCGAGTGGCTTGCGTCGACTATGGAATTGTTGTTGGGTCTCCTGGCAGAGCAAGATTTTGTTAAGTCATTCAGAGAAGGTTCAAAGGTCCTAATTGCTCGAAGAGGTGGGAATAAAGCTGGGCGCTATTTAGAGGCAACAACATTCGGGTTGGGCAGTTGGAAAGGGTCCATTGTTATCCCCGAGGGCCGTGGAGGGTGGGGATGGCTTAAATTCTCCGACGAGTTGAGAAAGGTTGTAGATTTTTTCTCAGTCTCGGTGGGTGGCGAGCTTGGCTCCTCATCTACATCGGAGAAGAAGGCGGTGGAGGATGTTCGGCCGACTCTGGGTTTGGCCCCAAAGTGGACGAGGCGTTCTTTTGCAGAGGTTTTGAGGTCGGATTCGACCACTGTTGCGAAGACGATGCCCTTAGTGGGTGAGGGTCGGTCCTGGTTAAGGGCTTCGTTGGCGACACCATGCGAGCTTGATCTTCTTTCGGCGGTGCGGCATGCAAAGGCTGTTCCGAGATCGGCGGTGGATTGCCTTTCTTTGGAGGCTCACCCGCTTGATCTGTTGGACAAAGACCAGACTGTACGTTCGCAGGGTAAGTACTCTCGTTTGAATTTTGAAAATTCGAGATTGCGGACGTGGCGTAAGTTGGGTCCCGGGTTTTATTTGGCTTTGGGCTGGGCTGTGAGGAGAGTTCTGACCCGATTTTCCTGGAGGTGTCCTTTGGGTTGGTTCTGAATCGGCTTCCTCCTGGGGGTTTGGAGGTTACAGTGTTGGGAGCTAAAGAGGGCGCGAGTCCAGTTTCATCGGCTTTTGTTGGGGTTTCCTCTAGGCCGGAGCCCTCGTCGGCAGCAGATACAGGGACAGTTTCAGGAACGGAGGTTTCTTCTGGGGGTGAGTCGAGCAGGTCCTAGGTGTTTCTGGCGGTTTCTAGCCGGACTCCAGCCTCTAATTTGTTCGGTTTTCCCCCTTCTCCGGCACCAGATATGGGTTTTCCGGCGGATCCTGCTTCTGTCTCTTTCAAGTTCACTCCTTTGGGGAAGCTTCAGATTCCTAAACCCCTTGCTGCCCCTCTGTCTCTCGCCGGAGCAACTATTTTGGGAGAGAAGCTGCGTTCTCCCCTCCCTGTGGTGGCTTCTAATCCTTTTCAGTGTTACTACAGGAGGGCAAAAAATTTGAGGGAAGGGCATTCTGTGAAGTGGAATAATGGGTTACTTTCTGACTCTATGGAAGCCGTGAAGATGTCAATTGGCTTCATTGATAAGAGGGTTACAGGTGCAGAGCTGCCAACTGAGAAGGCGGCAAAGCCTCCTGCAATGAAGATGTCAGTGACGCCAGTGAATCAAGGCCTTTTTAGGAAGGGGTTTCTCAACCTTCCCCCGATTTTAGTCCCTCCCGTGGCGCTTCAAGAGGTCAACAATGGCGGGATGGTAGGTCCTTCGTCCCCTTTGAGTGGTTGCTTTAATGGTGTCTCCCAATCTCGTAATTGGCCAGTTGGTTTTGATCATAATGGGGAGATTGTGGTGTGGGAGGAGGATGAAGATGATTATTGGGACAGTTTGCCCTTAGATTGGGCGATGGATGGGGATTTTGGGGAGGAGGCTCTGGCTATTCGGGATGCCATGGAAGAGGAGTTCCAGTTTTTTGCGCGCCATAAGTCTAAAGGGAAAAGGGAGCTTATAAATTTGCATAGTTCCATCAACTATGGTGACGCGAACTACCCTTCTAGGCATAGGAAAGGCAAGGCACACATGTTGTAGGTTTGTTGTGCCTTGTTGGGTAGTGGGTAGTACTGTTCTTAGTTGGGTTCTTTTGTAGCTTGTTTTGGTTCCTTTGTGTTATGGGGCCTTGGTTTTGTGGGTTTTTTTTGGATTAGCTTTGGTTTTCCCTGTGTGCTTAGGGGCGCCTTACGCTTTCTTTAATAAAGTTCTTCTTACTTATCAAAAAAAAAAAAAAAAATAGAATAGAGAAAGAATTTAGATAAGCGGATGTATGATGTTTTGAAAAGTGACTATTTAAAATAGAAAAAGTAGCATTTGGTTAGTTATTTTAGATAGAAATTTAGATAAGCCATTAGGGATGCTCTAATATGTTGACTTGAGAAAAAATGGAGAATTCGCTCAATAGTCATGAAACATTTTTTTGGCTAATACTTTCTTTCTTTTTTCTTTTCCCCCCTTTTTCCTAGCTGTCCTCTGCTTGTTAATCTTTCAAATGACACTATTATCGTAATTGTCAGTGTAGATATGAGGTGTCTCGGTTTAAAGTACACAAGCTTTATCTAATTTGTTAGTCATGGCCCAAAGATGGTTTCTAAGTAAAGAGTATCAATTTTATAATGAATGAATAAATTATTTTGAAAAATATTTTTGTCAAAATTTAGCAAAGAATTTTTTTAATAAATTGCAATTACTTATCAAAAAAAAAGAAAAAAAGATGTTAGTTGGGTTTTGATTATAAATTTTCAAGTCAGTGGTGTTGAGATGGGAGTCTAATTGAAGTGTTTGAGGGTGCTTATTTGTGTAGTCTGTGATAAACCTTGTTTGTGCCATTTCACTTTCCTATCTTCATAAACCCAACTTTTTTCAGGAGCAAATTTTTGCATTCAAATGAAAATAAAAAAGCCATCACTTTCCAAAACTACCCCTATTTAATCTATGTTTAACACTATTCTACCTCAAAAATTAAAAGTTAGTATAAGAAAGTGGACATCTATTACAGGACATCCCAAAAAGGAAAGAGGGACGAGCAAAATTTGATGGAGTACAATACATTGAAATATATTGGCTTTTTTGTTCACCTATGCATTTATTATGATTCAATCAAAGAATTTACTAGGTAGGCAATGCACTCATTTGTTCTACCATTTTTTACCTTGTACGCTTTTATTTATTATGTTTTTTTTGGGATAATGGCCAGGAAGGTTGATGCGGTAAAGGGAGGATACTTTGAGGCTGCATTTCATTTTTTATTTTTATATAAATATCAACTTTGAAACATAGAAGGGAGTTTTTCATTGTCTTCCCTTGGCAGTTGAAAAGCAACGTACACCAAATATTAGTGAAGTTGTCTTGGGTGAAATGTTGATGCAGAGTTCCCTTCCTAGTTCAACTGAAGCTGCTCTATTTTTTGTATCTGATCATGGTAAAGAAGATACCTTATGTGATTGGATGGCAGACACTGAAACTTTTCGGATTCCAAATTGTGATAAACACTCTCATGGACAGTGCAGAAAGGCTAAATCAATTATAGAAGGAAAAGAGATGGCTGATAGTCCAAGCTCCTTAAATTTTCCAAGGAGCTATGCGCAGCCATCAACTGTTAGCACAATATCTGAAACTTGTGTGCCAAATTTTGTATATAGGCGAAGGAAGCTACAGGCAAACTCAGTCACCATTTTTTCACCACAGGCTGCAGCAAACACAAAGAGAAGTGCTGATTGCCTTTCAGTCATAAGTTCTGATGCACCTTCTGTGGTAGCCAAGGAGCAACTTGTGGGCTTTCAGGTTGAGCATGAAAGTCAAACTGTTGGAGTGCCCATCAAGGCTCCTCCTTTATGCATAAAAGAACCCCATGTTTTAAGTTCACAATCTATCGATGGATGTTCAGTTGGGGAAGAGCATGTTTCTGATGCAGCACTCAAAAATATCAGGCAAAAAGTTTTAGAGGTGGACAGTATAAATGACAGTTGCTCATCATCAAAATCAAATATGGAACTTGTTTCAGCTTCCATGATGACTGAAATGGATGACCCTGGTGAGTGCTCCTCATCTAGTGTAATGGTGATGGAAGTCAAGGGGCAAGATCTTTCAGAAAACGATTTATGCATTTCTATACTTAGAAGCCAGGGGGTGTTTGGAGGAGTTTTGCCTACCAAAACTCATGATTCTGCTGAGGATGCAGGAACTAGTAGTGGAAGAAGCTGCTCCCGGTCATGCAAGATTTGCGGTCATTCAGAAACTACACTGAACATGCTTATTTGTGATCATTGTGAAGAAGCATTTCATGTTTCATGCATCAATCCCCGTACGAAGAAAATACCAACTGATGAATAGTTTTGTCATTCTTGTTTGAAAAAGAAGCTTAAAATTCCAAAGGAAACAGCTACCAGAAGTTAATTAATAAGAATAATTAACTTGGAATGTCACTTGCAGAATTTTTCATATTAATTAACTGGTAATTGACTTAAAGTGTCGTGTGTATTAACAATTTTAGAATAAAGGCAGAAAAAATGTAACATTGATCTGAGCTAAAAGACTAATTTAGTGCTTGAATTTCAATACAAATAAAGATGTTTGAATAATTGATATAATTTGAATTGTATTTGAAATTATGGCCGGGTGTTAGTTGTATAAGAGTATTTTTCACGGAAAACAATGATAGAAAATTATTTGAAATATGAAAAGTTATATAGAATAATTAGAGTTATGAAAATTAGTCGTATAAATAAATAATTTATCATTTAATATAAATAAATATTTTTTTAAACCAAAAAAAATAGGAATTTTTATTTTATTTTTATTTTTTAGCATTTTAGCCATTATTTAGTGGTATCTTATTATTATATTATATAGCTTATTAAAACACCCTCATCCCATTTATTATAAACAAATCCAAACTTCCAGCAATTTCTCTAAGCTTCACCACCAACACCAGCATGTTCTCTTCTTTGTGAACTCCAAATTCCAAATACAATACGCATTTCATTCGCTGCCTTATTCACAACCTTCAAACACACAGACACACAAAACTTTCTCTCTCCCTCCGTGTGTGTGTATGTGTGTGAACTGGCGTATCAGATTCTCAAATCTCTCTCTGACCATTGGATCTGAATCTGACGCCTAAGTGAGAGGCTCAGCTCTGATCGGAAATGGAGAACCTGATCTCTTTGGTGAACAAAATCTAGGAAGATTGTACCATGCTCGGTGACCACGATTTTGGCACCGTTGCCAACGCCACCCTCCGCCAGCTCTCCCCAACTCTCGGTGCCACCGTCACCTTCCACTCCCAATTCGACATCCTCTCCATCTCCGCCACCTTTTTCCTAGGCACCGTGTCCTTCCCCGTCCCCAACGGCTTCTCTATCTCCCTCGTAAGCCCCTAGGGCTAGATCGTCAGCGGCCTTGTCGCTGGATTCCTCGTCGCCGTCAAACCAGTCTTCATAATTGCCGCATCCTTCAACAACCCCTCCTACCACCGGATTCCAGCTGGGGACGAGGTCTGTATAACTCGTGTTTTTTTTTTTCCCCGGGGCATTTCAGGCGCCATTGTTTCACGCGTCTGACGCCTTGGACAAAACAAAACTCTGGGCATCTGACTTGCGTAATCCCATTTCAGGAACAAGCTGAAAGTCTTCAGAATCAGATTGTAATTAAGAGCCCCAGCTTCAAGAAAAGCTCAAAACTTGCTACAGTTTTTCACTGAGAGAACTGGCAAAGCAAAAAAAAAAAAACGAAAAAAGTACAAAACCCTAAACCCTGAAAGTACAGCCAACAAAAGTTGTTGGCTTAAAAATAGTAGGAAGAAAAAGCCAAGAATTAGAAGATGTATTTATTAAGGAACAGACTACAAACCCTACAAAATTTTAAAAGAAAAAATCGTTTTTTATAACGTATCAAAATCTTCAGGAAAAGTCTATGAAAAAAAACACACTCAGAAACCAAAAGGTCTCAATCATTCTGTGAAAAAAGCAGAAGATGTTGCAACCTCTGATAAAACGGGGCAACCCAAACCCCTAGAGAAGACGAAGAAACCCAAACAGTGATGAGAATGGGTTTTGACCAAAACGAATGATAAATATCTCAGAAGGAAAAGTTACCCAATAAGGAAACCAGACACTCTGAGTACACACACAGAAATGGAAGCATGAAAACTGGGACAGAGAGAAAGAAGGGAGGGATAAGAATTAAGAGAGGATGGGATATACTTCTGTGCAGAATTAGTAGTAGGTCACGAGGAGGAGCAGATAAAAGGAAAAGTTCCGTTGGGAGGTCTGTTCTTATAGGCAGGCACAAACAACGCACAGACTCTCTTTCTTTTCTTTTTCTTTTTTTGAACAGAGTAGCAAATGCTACTCAATATATTGCTGAAAAAAGTCCGAAGGGTTACATAATGAGAAAGGGATACAAGATCCTACAACTCTAAGCCAGAAGGATCTGACTTAACAAACAGCTGCCTTGGCAGAAACCCAAACCTTACAGGAATTACATTGGGGCCTCTCTTTACATTAAGCACACTCACAAAATAAAAAAGGGCTTATCTCGCATTTAGCTAAAAAATTCCGGTAAAATTTGAGCAATACAAAGATAAAACTATACTGGAGAAACAAAAAATACACAACACAATGACAGGAACATCCTAATACAAGCTGCCAGCAGTGAAGAAGTGGCGCACAGACTCTCTTTCTGTGTGTGGAGAATAGAGAGAGTGTACCGATGGGTTGCAGAAGTTGCAGGGGTTCTGTTTGAGTGATCATGGGGGGATGAAAACAGAGGAAGAGACAAATCAGACAAATGCTCAGTTTCAGCAGTTCCCCGGTGTGGGACCACTTTGTTTTTGCCTTCCTCTCTTTTACCACTTCAATTATTTTATCTTTCTTATTTACTATATTGACCTTCTTTTCTTGTTTTTCTTTAGTTCTTACTTATAATTTTGCCTTAATTTCCTTTTTTTCCTCTTTTTTTTTTTATTTTTTTTTATTTTTTTTAGGGTGAACTAAATTCAACCCATTTTGATAAATAAAAGTCTTTGTACTAAGGTTGTCTCTGTTCTCTGTTTGTGTCTATTTTTGCTGCCTTTTCCATTATGGTTCGGTTGGATTATAGCTTAATCCCCTTCCCCTTTCTCATGTTTGAATAGAAAAAAAAAAAAAAGAAAAAAAAAGAAAAAAAAAAGAGATAGAGAGAGAGAGAGAAAGAGAAATTCTAGAGAATAATTGCTTCCCTGATTTTTTATTTTTTATTTTTTATTTTTTGTTTGAATGATAAGGAGAAAAAAAAAAAAAAAATTGATTCAAAAGAAAATGCCATTTTGGAGTTTTATCAATAATTTGTTTGAGTAGGTGGAGATCCGGTATTTTATGAATCCTTGTGTAAGGGATTACAAAAAGTCATAAAAATAAAAGAAGGGGGTCAAATCTATCAAAATTCTACATTTTAGTTTTAATTTGTTAAGCAGTAAGTATTGAAGAAATTCATAATGAAATAGAAAAAAAGAAAAAAGAAAAAAGAAAAAAAAAAAAGAACAAGAAAATAGCGGAAGAAATAGAAAAAACAAAGACAATGGATTTTCGGGTGATTCGATGTTAGACACCTACGTTCACTACTACAAAAAAGTCTAATAGGCTACATTATGCTTTTATTCTTTGATTATATTTACATTACAAATGGATCATATTTATAGGGAATTGGGATAGGTGGAGATAATATCAAATCTAATTACAATCATATATTCTAACAAGCGTAGCATATTTATATATCTTTCTCATTTTCTTCATTGGCCGTTGAAAAGCTAGTGAAAGCCATGTGGGGACTATGGCCCTTGGTGATGATCGGTCCAATGGTGCCATCAGCCTACCTAGACCAACAGATCAGTGAAGACAGAGCTTACGGAGCCAGTCTTTGGGAGCTTGGCAGCGACCGGTGCTTGACATGGCTAGAGACTAAACCACCAAAGTCAGTGATATACGTATCATTTGGAAGCATGGCAGACATCACAGCTAAGCAGGCTGAAGAACTTGCATGGGGTTTGATAGCGAGCAACATGAATTTTCTATTGGTTGCAAAGGATTCCAGAAACAAGTTATCAATTGAAACTGTTAATTCAGTAGAAGAAAGAGGGTTGGTTGTGCCATGGTGCAACCAACTAGAGGTGCTAGCACACCCGGCTGTCGGCTGCTTTGTGACACACTGGATGGAACTCAACAATGGAGGCCTTGAGCCTAGGGGTGCCAATGGTGGCACTGCCACAGTGGAGTGACCAGCCTACTAATGCTAAGTTTATCGAGGAGTTGTGGCAAGTGGGAGTAAAGGCTAAGAAGAACAAAGAGGGGATTGTTACCAGGGATGAGCTAGAGATCTGTATAAGGGAAGTTATGGCAGGAAAAAAAGGTGAAGAGATAATGATGAATGCAACTAAATGGAGAAATCTTATAATAGGAGCTGTTAGTTTAGGTGGAAGCTCGGATAAGAACATTGATGATTTTGTGGGCAAGTTGGTGGAAGGAGAGGGGAAGAAAGCTTGATCCTGGATGGCACTAGATGAACATAATAAACTTGTTTAGATGATAATAAGTAGGGCACAGCAGATACCTTTTTGGGGATATGTTTTTCCCTTTCAATGTTCAACAAGAACTTTAGATTAAAATGAATTAAAGATCATTGCATGGGTATGCCCTGCAATCTTGTCATTTGAGCATCTCATTGATACATATCTTCCGACATATTATTTGGCTCATGCAAGATATCTTATTTAAAGTTATATCTAGGGGATATGCTGATATGACAAAGATATATAGGTGGCAAACGAGCCTGACGGCATGTGAACGAAATGACTAATCTTATAAACTTAGAAAGCTCAAGAACCAATTTTATTACTTTCTAAAATGTAGGGAGTGTTTTGATAAGCACGAAAACCACAAAGACCGTTTTTAGATTTAACCCTTATTTTTTGAAGGATTTATTTTTCAGTAGATGTGGAGGCTCAGGCGGATTCAACTTGTCAATGCAACAGATGCCGACTTAACATATTATCCTTCTGTAAAGAGTTCACTTTGAAATGTCATAACAAAACATCCTACTGTGTACTACTTCCTCAGCAAGAACTCTTTAATTACATTTCACAAACCTTAATATCAAACAATAATTTCCATGAACATCATGGATCAGGATCAGGTATCAAAAGTTCCATGCAGGAAGTGGCTTGTGGTGAGCAAAAGCTCTGAAGTAGTAACTCTAGACTATAGTGGGTTTCTTGATTATCTCCCCTTTCTTTTTGTTATCCGACAAAAGCTATTACCATGACTTATGCATTATGAGAGCTGATACAAATTTTGGGTATAACTTGCTATTGAAAACCGGCTTGCAATGAGAGGGTGTTAAAGAGCTTAATACACATAGTTAAGATTGCATTTAAACCACGTGAGATACTTAATATCATAACAAGAGCACATATAAACTAGACAATTTGATGGTTACTTGAAAAATGTAGATGAGTCTAAAATTTACACTCGTATTGCTATACCAAATTATGAAGCAGTGAGATTGAAAAAAAGACTACAAATGTATTTTCTTTCTCGAGGCAAAGAGAGTATTTTGAGGGAACTGCCCCACCTCTTTTATCTTGTTACGGCTTCTGGATACGAGCACAGATACAGCTGAATTTTGAAGATGATATATGGAAGCAAATAAAGAGCGAGCCCTGAAAACTCTACTTCTGGCAAGTATTGAGCAAGTTCACGTTTTACAAGCATTTTTGTCATTACATGCTTCACCCTGTAGTGAAAACAGAAACCCAAACATGGATCAGCACCAGATACCTCAAATATATAATTGTTGTGTTTATTGAGGAGAACTAGGTGTAAGAGAAACTGCTTCAGCTAGCATTGCAATTTCTACTAGTTAATGTTCATGATCTATATCTCACTAGAAATTAAACTTCTATATCAGATATACTCCTGTTCATCCCAATTTAGTAGCACTTAACCTTTTTGCTATCTCAAAATCGTTTAGTAAAACATAGTTTTGGAATGTAAGGAGGATTAGGGAGATGGGATATGGTTCATTTCCTTGGGTTTCATGCCCATTATACAATTGAATTTGATAAGGATCTGTTAAATGAGACACGCAGAGATCCAAAATACATCGTGCAAGCCTCTTATAAGAAAGAAAGGGGAGAAAGAGGGAATCGCATCAACTTGAAGTTTGCACGGGAAATTAAGAGAAAATGCACAGTTAATAGGTTTCTTTATCAGCCGTAGTTGACAAAAAAGAAGTTGATTTTTACTTCAAAAATTCAGGCCCTTTTTTGTCTTTAGGAGATTCTGTTACACTACTGTATGAAATCCACCATGATCAGTATGTCAGCTAATCAGCATAAGTTTTATATCATCTAGGAGAAACAGGTGAGATGACATTAATCTCGCTTTATATTCTACTGTCACGCATGCAAGATTCAGTTAAAAGTCTTAATGCATGCAGGTAAGGTAATGCATATGTAGTATGCTAACCTTGTTCTTCTTTCGCGCCTCCAAAATCTCTTCTAAAGGTGGTCGACCTGGACAAAACAGGCTATAAGTTTGCATCACATAGTTCCTCTGAAGTATGTAGCAGGCTAGTTTGAATTTGAAAATGCACATAAAGAGAAGTTAAAAGGGCAAAGAGAATTTTTCATAGTACAAAAATAACCAATGATAGGGTTTACAGTCCATGGATGATGCAAAGGTTTTAAAGAGAAATAATTGTTTATCCCAATTATAAAACTGTAAAATAGTCACTGATTTGGATGTGTGGGTCATAAGGCTGGTGTGGCCTGTTAGTATGTAATATCCAAGAAACTGAGAAGTTATCACACAAAATCTTTTTGCAATATGAATTTACCTGTGATTGGAAGACGATATTTAGCCCAAACACCGTATACAGCATCAGCTATTTTTGCAATCTGTTAAATGCATGATATTGCATTAAGTACAAATACAGATAAAAGGAAAAGGGAGCTTTATCCAAAATCCTGTGTCTACAGGATGTTGCATTTCGATTGAACTACAGGAAACATAAGAAAGAGCAAAGAAACTTACAGGTTCATATTTGGTAATGGCATAAACCCATCCAAGATCAACTTGTTCATAGAGTCTTCTAAATGCCTGCAGAAGTTGTCATTTGCATGAACTTTTATTTTTTTTGCTTGGTTGAAATGTATGTTAGATTAAGAAAACAGTTACAGCTTAAAGTAAAGTCTGATTAGAATTCTTAAGCCAGCTTCTTCAAGCTTATTCTGTATCTAAATAATTTTAAATGGGTCCCACACCATTGACATTTAATATTGACAAAGCTGTTTACATCATTGTGAATGAGACAGATGAAGAAATTGGTTTAGCTAGAATCAAGGTGTTCATATATTGATTAGTTCAATAGTTCTCATGTCTGAAGGAGGCAATGCCCACTTGCCTATGAGAGGGCCTCAGTACACTTCCTGAGCATGCAATGGTGGAAACCATGGTAGTGATCAGTGGTATTTAACAGTTCCACATCCTTAAGCTGCACTTATTCCTCCTCTAGAGTATAGATATTCAAACAAGTAATGATAGTGTAGAAAACTAGAACACATGTTAGACTCAAAGTGTTACGGACCTATGTGCGACGTAGGAAGCGTGGGCAGGAAGCAGCGAACACATAGCAAAGGCCTCGCAAGGGTTCAGGGAGAGGATACAAGTGGCGGCTGAGGCAGAGAAGACTAAGAATGGGAAAGTCGGTGCTCTTCCAGCAAGACTTTTCGGTAGGAAAGAAATCATCTTGTAAGGAAAGTATTTCCTAAGAATAAGGAACACTGATTTCCACTAGAATAGGGTATTGATAAATAAGGGAATTCCTTTATAGAAAGAATTCCTAGGAATAAGGGATTTGATGTAATTCCACAACTTCTATTCTGCTTTGTAATCTCTATATATAGAGATCTTGATTCATAATAAAGTATGATCAATTTACCCTAGAATTCTCAACTCTTGAGGTTGAATTAGGAGGCAAAGGTACCTCGAATAACTCGTATCCATTCATCGCCCTTCACCATAGGTAAATCCAAGAGGTTCAATCCTGCCGGTTTGCCCACCCATAGGCCAATAACCCGATCACAAACCCAGACACACAACAACTTGATATCAGAGCCAAGTTCCGGAGCAATGGAGCAATGACTAGAGCGCGTGGAGAAGGATATGGAGAAGTTAGCCGAGGGCCAGAAGCGATTAGAGGAGATGCTGAGCGCTTTTCTCTCTAAAAATCCGAGTCATCGGGAGGAAGAACAGAGCAACGCAGCAAGTTCCTCAAGGGGCCGTACTGGAGGATTCAATCGGACCGAATCCAGCAACTCTTTTCCTAAGGTGGCCAAGTTAAATTTTCCAAAATTTGACGGCTCAGAAGACCCAACAAGTTGGGTATGCCAGGCAGAACAGTTCTTTGAGTTTCAAGGGACTGCCGAGGAGGACAAGGTGGGGTTGGCAGCCTATCACCTGGCAGGAGAGGCACAACTATGGTATCAACTGTTTAAGGAAAGTGAGGAGCAAGTTTTGTGGGAAACCCTGAAGAATGGACTGCATGTGCGGTATGGGCCGACCCAATTTGACAATTTTTTTGGTGATCTCACCAAGCTGTGTCAAACGGGGACGGTGCGGGAATACCAGGGGGAATACGAGCGTTTGCTGAGCAGGGCTGGACGTCTCTCGTTAACACAGCAGGTTAGCGGTTTCATTAGTGGGCTAAATGAGAGCATAAGGCCGGAAGTTCAAGCTTCTCCGCCCCCCACTCTCACGGCTGCAGCGGGACTGGCACGGTTGTATGAGGCAAGGTTGACAGCGCAACGACGACCCTCTTATTCCTACGACACCCAGAGAACCATGGGCCAGGCGAATACACCGCCCTTACCATCCGCAAGCCTTATGCGGAACCGATCCCTGGTGATCAAAAAGTTGAGTCCGGCTGAATTGAAGGAACGGAGGGACAAAGGCCTCTGTTTTAATTGTGACGACAAGTTCTCCCCGAGGCACAGGTGTAAGAAGCTGTTTCTGATCGAAGGAATTTATGAGGAAGACAATGAACTCCCGAGCGAGGAAGGGGCACAGGAAACTTGGGAGGACGACGAGCTCGAGATTTCGGAAATATCCCTCCATGCAATTGCAGGTGTGCAAAATCCGCAGACGATGCGCATCGCTGGAACCATTCGGAAGACCTGGGTAATTCTGCTGGCGGACACAGGTAGCACGCACAATTTTTTGAACACTGAATTGGCAGAGCGGCTAGGCTTGGAACCAGACAAACAAACGGCCTTCGAAGTCTTGGTGGCTAACGGGGAAAGGCTTTCCAGTAAGGGGAAGTGTTCTGCGGTACCGGTTTGGTTGGGAGGTACCTTATTCACGCTTGAATTTTTTCTTGTTGATTTGCGGGGGTATGACTCAGTCTTAGGGGCACAATGGTTGAAGATGTTAGGACCCATTTTGTGGGATTTTTCCTCACTCCGCATGAGATTCCGGTGGCAAGGGAAGCAAGTCACGCTGGTTGGCTTGGAGGCACCTAGGAACAGAATACTGGAAGGTCCAGAGATGCAGAAGGAATTAAGACGCAATGGAGAAGGAGTCCTCCTTCAGTTTTTTGCAGTGCAGTTGGGGGTCAAGTAGTGCTGCCCAGGTGTAGATAGTCCGAACCTTCAGCGCCTCCTAGAAGAGTTCCATGATATTTTTGACGAGCCGCATGGTCTGCCTCCTGTGCGATCTCATGATCAAAAGATCCCCCTTATTCAAGGCTCTTCCCCAGTAAACATGAGGCCCTACAGGTACCCCTATTACCAAAAGAATGAGATAGAAAAAATAGTGCTGGATTTACTTAACAATGGGGTCATCCGAGCCAGTACTAGTCCATACTCCTCTCCGGTCTTATTGGTCAAGAAGCATGATGGTTCATGGAGGTTATGTGTGGATTATCGCGCCCTCAATCGGATCACTATCAAGGATAAATATCCGATTCCGGTCATTGATGAATTGTTGGATGAATTGCATGGCGCACAGTACTTTTCAAAACTGGACCTCTGTTCCGGGTACCATCAAATCCGGATGCAAGAGCAGGATGTAGAAAAGATAGCCTTTCGGACGCATCACGGGCACTTCGAATTTTTGGTTATGCCCTTTGGCCTCACTAATGCTCCGTCCTCTTTTCAGTCCTTGATGAATGACATCTTTCGAGGTTATTTACGTAAGTTCGTTCTCGTTTTTTTTTATGACATACTTATTTATAGTAAGTCTTGGGAGGACCATCTATATCACTTAACTTGTGTCTTTGACATTTTGAGAACCAATCACTTGTTTGTTAGACTGGACAAGTGTTGTTTTGGCCAACAGCGGGTGAACTACCTAGGCCATTTCATTGAGCAGAATGGAGTCGCCGTGGATCCTTCCAAGATTCAAGCTATGCTGGCCTGGCCGAGACCTTCCAACCTCAAGGCACTTCGGGGCTTCCTTGGGCTTACCGGCTACTACCGGAAGTTTATCCAGCATTATGGTACTATTGCCCGACCTCTCACTCAACTCTTGAAAAAGGATGTTTTCGGGTGGAATGAGGAAGCCAGCGACTCATTTGATCGTCTTAAAGAAGCTATGACGAAGGCACCGGTGTTGGCCTTACCCGATTTTGCCAAAACATTCGTCATCGAGTGCGATGCCTCGGGCAACGGTATAGGGGATGTTTTGATGCAGGATCGCCGCCCAATTGCGTACTTCAGCCAGGCTCTCCATGGTCGTAATCTCTCTCTCTCCACCTACGAGAAGGAAATGCTTGCACTGGTCACTGCCATTCAACGGTGGCGCCCCTACCTCTTGGGCCAGAGGTTTATGGTTCGGACCGACCACCGTAGCCTCAAATATTTGTGGGATCAAACCATCACCACCGAGGCTCAACAAAAGTGGCTCGTCAAGCTCATGGGGTATGACTTCATGATTGAATACAAACAGGGGCACGATAATTGTGTTGCGGATGCTCTCTCCTGTCAGGAGGAAGGAACTCTCATGGCCCTCTTTGCACCAATCCCTCACTGGATCAAACCTATCCAGCAGGAAGTTTTGCATGACCCGGACCTCCAGGCCTTGGCAGCACGCATTCAACAGAATGAAGAGGTGGGACCGTGGCGCATACAGGCAGGGCTTATCTACTTCAAAAACCGAATCTATCTCAAGGCTGAATCCCCCACAGCAGCATCCATAATCGAAGAATTCCACAACAGCACGCATGAAGGATACCATAAGAGTTTACAACGGATTCGGTCTATTTTTTACTGGCCCCACATGCAGCGGCAGCTCCGCACCTTCATCAGAAATTGTGACATTTGTCAGCGTCACAAAGCTGAAGCCACCAAGCCCGCCGGTCTGTTGCAGCCCCTGCCCATTCCCGAACAGGTTTGGACGGCTATCTCTATGGACTTCATTGACGGCCTTCCAAAATCTTACGGGCGCACTACTATTTTTGTGGTTGTCGATCGTCTTTCCAAGTATGGCCACTTTACCCCTCTCAAGCATCCCTACACGGCACCACAGGTGGCTCAAACATTCTTTGATGTTATTTTTCGTTTGCATGGTATTCCCACTTCCATCGTCTATGATCGAGACCCCGTGTTTACTGGACTCTTTTGGCGGGAGCTTTTCCGCTTGCATGGGACGAAGTTTAACTTTAGTTCCGCTTATCACCCACAAACGGATGGGCAGACGGAGGTTGTGAATCGCACTATCGAGATGTACTTAAGATGCTTTACTAGCTCTTCTCCCCGCCAATGGGCTAAGTGGTTGCCATGGGTCGAGTATTGTTACAATACGAGTTTTCACTCTACTACAAAGCAAACTCCCTTCGAAATTGTCTATGGGCGACCTCCTCCCCCTCTCTTACCATTCATTCCCGGAACTACTCGTTCCGCTACCGTGAAAGAGGCACTGCTCAGCCGCGATCAGGTCTTACTGGAGGTCCGTCGGCAACTGCTAGAAGCTCAGAATCGCATGAAACAGGTGTATGATCAGTCTCATGTTGAGCGCGTTTTTTCGGAAGGAGAATGGGTGTACTTACGGCTCCAGGGGTATAGGCAGAAATTTGTCCACAAGCGGAGCAATCTGAAACTTTCTCCTAAGTTCTATGGACCTTACCGGATTGGCTCCGTAGCATACCAGCTGGCTCTACCCCCTAAGGCTAAGATCCATGATGTTTTCCATGTTTCAGTTTTGAAGAAATGGGTCGGGAATGGGGTACCAGTTCAGGACCATCTTCCCGCTCTCCATGAGGACAGCCAGCTCTTTCCCCAAGCTATCATCGACCACCGTCGTCACCAAGGTGTCCCTGAAGTACTGGTGCATTGGCAGGGTCTTTCGCCTGCAGAGGCTACATGGGAGCCTCTCTCCGACTTTGAGCTTCGTTTTCCTTCCTTTGCCCTTGTGGACAAGGGCAATTTGAAGACCAGGGGAGTGTTACGGACCTATGTGCGACGTAGGAAGCGTGGGCAGGAAGCAAACGAACGCATAGCTAAAGGCCTCGCTAGGGTTCAGGGAGAGGATACAAGTGGCGGCTGAGGCAGAGAAGACTAAGAATGGGAAAGTCGGTGCTCTTCCAGCAGGACTTTTCGGTAGGAAAGAAATCATCTTGTAAGGAAAGTATTTCCTAAGAATAAGGAACACTGATTTCCACTAGAATAGGGTATTGATAAATAAGGGAATTCCTTTATAGAAAGAATTCCTAGGAATAAGGGATTTGATATAATTCCACAACTTCTATTCTGCTTTGTAATCTCTATATATAGAGATCTTGATTCATAATAAAGTATGATCAATTTACCCTAGAATTCTCAACTCTTGAGGTTGAATTAGGAGGTAGAGGTACCTCGAATACCTTGTATCCATTCATCGCCCTTCACCATAGGTAAATCCAGGAGGTTCAATCCTGCCGGTTTGCCCACCCATAGGCCAATAACCCGATCACAAAACCAGACACACAACACAAAGTTATGCTCTTGAACTTGTACGAACTAATTCTAGTCATGGGGTAGCTACAGTTAAAGTTTAAAGCTCCTACACCTATTGATGGTGTTTTCTTTTCAACACTTTGCATATAACTTCCTTTAGACTTCTAAAGTTAGATTTTTCCACAGCTTGGACTACTGAAACACAAATTAGTTCATATTCACAAGGACAACATGCACACATGCATGCTTACACACACGCAAAGAAAAATACAAGATGTACTATATTGAAATTTGGAAAGAAAGAAAAAAATCACTGACTACAGAAAAAAGAAAAAAGGTAGGAAATGGGGCGTACTTCAACATCAGTGACTACAGTTCCATCAGAGAGAACTGCGTGAATCCTTCCCATAACCTAAACAACAAACAGAAATTCATCACCGTATTGTAATAAATCTGACAAAGAGATGCTCTAAAATCTATATTTTTTACATGCTTCAAGGTTATCGTTTTACTTTCTTAATGGCCAAACCATAGAGCTACCTGGGTCTTGCTGAATTTCTTCAGGAAATATTCTTATGATCCATAAAAACCAGAAAAAAAAAAAAAAAAAAAAAAAAAAAAAGTAACCATAGCCTGTGAAGTCACTAATATACTTGATTTTCTACTTATTATCTAACAGCTCCTACCGAACCATCTTAGACCAGGAAATTCAGTCCACTACAAATTTCAGCACTGTTGGGAACATACAGTTCTGTAGTCCAGGCCTTGATTCTCTTCTGGAGAATAATCATCTGAACTAATATCAACAAACTTGATCGTACCATAGTGCCTATTCCTCTCTCTGAGCATGTTAACCTGACATTATAATAAAGTTCAGCGCATGAAAAATTTCAAATCACCAACTTCAAAAAATTTAGAACACAAACAACAAATTAGCTAAAAATGAAATGAAAGAACAGATTCTTCAAGGCAGACCTCACGCATGCAAAGCGGGCAGTCCCCATCATAGAGCATTTTAATCTTCCAATTCTGAGGTGATTGTTCTTCATCTTCTTTCTTGGGTGTTACAGGATCGGCAGTTGCCTCACTAATAGCACGAACTGGGTATCTAATTCCTGCACCAAGCAAAACTTTCTTCAATTCTTTGTGTCACTGATCAGATTATCGAATGAAAAGATAAAACTTATATTCGTTTACACCCAAAGTTGATTCCTTTCAGACAATGAAGCAAAAACATGGAACACTACGAAAGAAAAAAGATAACCCAAAACTTGATTTCCAAATTCCAATGAGAATCACTTAATGTTTTTGCACAAACAACCAAGAAAATTAAGCTTGGAAGATCAAAAACGAGAATATTGATAGACACTTACCGGGTTGGTATATGGGAAAGGATGTGAATTTGTGGGGAGGATGTGAAGGAGGTCCATGGAATTTGAGTCTGAGGTGGTGAGGAATTGATAGGACAGATGGGTTCCTCTGTCTTCCTCCAATGTTACATGCTGTAGCAACTGCTCCTCTCAATGCCATTGTTTCTTTTTCTGGTTTTTCTTAATCAGCCGTTGCAAAGGTCAGTTTTCTGTTCCCTTGAAGGACTGGTTCTGTTTATAACTTTGCTTCCCCATACGTGGCTACGCTGGCTTCACTCACAATTAAGAATTTATACTTGGCCTCCACTCCATCCTTTCAACTTTGATTTTTGAACGACGAGTTTCTGTTGGTCAAGAAGCCAAGAAGTTGTAATATATATTTTAAAAAGACAAAACAGTTTTTTTATTTTAAAAAAAAAAATTATTTACATTCACAACAAATTAAAAACAAAAAATACTTTCAAAATACGAATATATGGATCCACGACAATTAGCAATTCGAGCGGTTATTATAAGAGAGCACATGTCGAATTCAACTGCCCAAATAAATTTTAAAATGAGTAACTAATTATTGTGAATCTTAATCCCAACGATACGTTAACAAACATTCAATATCTACTGATTTTGCGAATTAAAAATAATTTGAGTCGGACATGGAAGAACATAAAACTTATTTAAGTTTCAAGCCCATGTTAAATAAGTCTTGATGAAAAGAAGAGAAATGCTATATATATTTTTAAGTGTTTATTTCTTAATGTGACAGTAAAAATCATAATTGATGTGAAATGTACAGGTTAACCCGTCCAAAATCTAATGATTATTTTTACCGACACATCAAGTAGTAAGTACTTGGAAATAAACACTTTAAAAGTACAAGTAACATTTCTCACGAAAGGAAACCTTTGAATCTCATGAATAAAAAAAAAATAAAAAAAATGGTGGTTTTGGAAATGTGAAAAAATCTATGTTTTTAAATTGTAAGTAAAAAAGGGCATTTTCAAAAATGTTAGATTTTAGAGATCAAATTACAAATTTAAAGGTCGCCCTGTAATTTTACTAAACACTTAAATACGTTTTTAAAAATTACTCGTTTTCAAATCATACGTTTTGAAATCGCTCTTTTTAAAATCATACATCTTAAAACCGCAAAACTAAGTAGACTTCTCATTTCCTACTTATTAGTCAAGAAAATATATATATATATATATATATATATATATTGAAATTAGAATCCACATTAGACGTAAACTTGAGGCTTACCTTAAACTTACACAATCTCAAAAACCTACTCAAGCATGAAAGTTTACTCTCTTTGTTCACATTTTTTTTTCCTCTTCTAAATAGAATATTAACAAACAATTTAAATATAAAACACTCCTAAACATCTTTTTCAAAAAAAAAAAAAAAAAAGGGCTCAATCAATTTATCAATGATGGAAGGATACAGCTTGTACTCATGATCTTCATAAATTGAATGACAATTAAATTACCTTGAATTGTTTACCATTTCTCAATGGTTGACGATTATAACATTGAAATAATTTTAAATTCACCTAAAAATAAAATTAGTAAATCCTTTGATAAAAGATAAGGTTAAATAATTGTATTTTGTTTTAAGTTTTTTAAAAATGACAAATTGCATTACCTAAATATTTGCACGTTTAATCGATATTAGAATTAAAGTCGTCACTTATAAGAGACGGTTAAGAGGAATAATATTACAAATAAAATGATGAAAAGTAAAGGGGTACCACAGCAAAAGCCACTATTTCATTTTCCACCCCATCCTCTTCATCTTCTTCTTCTTTTTCTGATAAGAGCCTCAGAATTGAGAAACGGAAACCAGGGCATTTGGTACTCCCTTAGCAGCTGCTCTACTTCACTCACCGATCTCTCTCTCTCTCTCTGAACTTAGGGGTTTCACCGGAAATGGCGTTCTTGCTTAACAAAACCGGCGTCGTTTCTCATTTCCGATCTCATATTTCCCAGGTACGCACACTACGTCTCTTCTCTACGCGATTCTCCTGGCTTCGACGTCCTTTTCTTTCGATGTCTTATGTGTTTCTCTCTTCCGATTTGTGCTCTGCTCTGCTCTGGTAAAGCAGAAGACGGAGGACGCGCTCTCTCTCACGCGCCGCGCGTACCACATTGAACCCGGGCCTCGCGAGAAAGCCGTGAGTCTCTCTCTCTCTCTCTCTCTCTCTCTCTCTCTCTCTCTCAAATTGCTCTATCCGTATGTGTGGGTGGGATAGATATCTATTAGGGTTTGTAGATATGCCCATGAAGTAGATATGCGTTGATATTCTTTTTTGCTTTGTAATGATCTGAGAATGGTTGGCAAAACGCGCGTTTAATAATGTCATAACCTAAGATTTGATCAAATTAGTGGAAAAACAGCTCAAAATTCTAAAATTTTGCTTCTTGAAAACTTGCATATGGTAGTGTTCTCTGAGCTCATATTGATAAAATTAACGAACACCGAGACTTGGCGCGTTTCAGAAACTTGTTTTGAGGGTAACTTTTGAGTATGCTTTTGTGAATCAATTGTGTTATTTTGGGAGTCGGGTAATTGCATTGATAAACGATTTCTTTCGCTCACTTGTGTAAGTTCTGTTGTACTAAGCTGGTCATTTTTGCAGCTCTTGGCAGCGGACCCAGCTTTGAAGCGATTCAAATCGCATAAAAAGAGTGTGTGGCGGCTTAAAAGAGTTGCTGATGTTGCCACAATTGTTGTTGTTGCAGGTACGACATTATATCTACTAGGAGTCGAAGAAAATGTTATGAGTATTCTAGCATGCAATTGCTCTATGAAAATTTACTTAGAGCATTACTAGCAGCTTCCCTACAAGGGATCTGTTCCCTAAATTTTAGGGAAAATTTTAAGAAAGTCAAAAAAGCCATCCCACAGCAGCTTCCCTACAATTATCTGTTCCCTAGGAAGTGAACAGTGCTTCCCAATGCATTGGGAAGCACTGTTCACATCCCATTCAATTGTTTATTGTAAAAATATAATCTCTCTCTTACTTTATCTCTTTCTTTTTTTACTTTTAATTAAAGTAAAAGTAACAAAATAATATTTTAATGATATAGGGAAAAATGAAGGGAAGCTGTTGTGGGGTGTTTTTTGATAGGGAAGCAAAAAGTAGTTTTATTCCCTACATTTAGGGAAAATGAAGAGGAAGGGAAGGGAAGCTGTTAGGAATGCTCTTAGCATTGACACCTTCTCAAGTGTTTGGTCACAACACTCCTTTACATGCTTGGACATGCGTTGATGAAACCCATATGAATTACTAGAGTTAATCCAGTATGCAATTGATGAAACTCGATTCTGAAACATTGTTTACGGGTATGTTTATTTGTTCTATAATCTATGACTTCAAACCATTTGGTAATGAGTTGATGAATCTTAATTGTTGTTACTTGTTTGCATTTTTGCCAGTGATGTCCATGCGTGTGATTTTTAGAATCTTTAGATTGATGAACTTTTCTTGTATGCTGCCTAAAGGGCTAAAACTGCTAATAGAGCCTTCAAAAGTAACTTTTGTAAACTTGATGTTGTGCCTTTTTTTTTTCCTCTTGTTGGAGGGTGAAAAGCAATTTTGCCCTCCAAAAGCAGCCATCTGGGTGTTTTTTTAACCCAAAGAGAAAAGTGATTCTGGCAAAAAATTTTGCAGAAATTGCTGAAAGTAAAAGAAAGGAGACTGATGCTTTTATGAAACACACTTTTGGCCTGCCATTTTCGCTTATACCGGAAGCAAAAATGGTTTAATGGATTTTGTTTGGACTGACCAACATGTCCCATAATTTACACCTAATCCTAATCCCACCCATGCCCACATAAAAACATCGTCATCCCTCACTTATGAAAAGAAAGAAAAAAAAAAAAGGAAAAGAAAAAAGTCATCATCCCTCAATCACCAGCTATCATCCCTTCAGCTTGTCTCCCCAGCTAATATCCACATCGTCAGCTCCACCAGATTGCCGTCCATCGCCGTCTGACCAGCTCATCTCTCCGGCCAAACCACTCCATTAGCTCTATAGATTTTGATAATTTGTCTGATATTATCGTTTCTTTCCCTTTTTGAAAGTTGTCTTGCATTGTTATTGATGTAGGACAAGATTTCCATCTTGTTCCCGAGATGCCCTTATTACTGAGAGGGTCCGACTTGACATTGAAATTATGGCCAAACGGGCTTATTCATGGACAATTGTGTCGTTGGTATCGAGTGGACATGAGGAAAGCTATTTGCTAACACTGGAAGTACAAAAGGAAAAAGATGCCGAGGCCAAGACCGAAAGAGCATTTCGAGGCCTAGTCGACTTAAAGTTGCCGAGGCCTAGATATGGAATTTCCCGAGTTGACTTAAAGTTGCCAAGACTGAGACATGGAATTTCCCGAGTTGACTCAAAGATTCCGAGGCCGAGATGGAAATATCCTTCCGAGGTCGAGACGACCAAAAGATCCCGAGGTCGAGACGATTAGAATATTCCGAGTTGGAAATAATATGCCGAGGGCGAGATGAGCAGAATATCCCGATTATCTTAATTTAGAAGGTTGCCGAATATCTTAATTAGGAATGTTGATACTAATTGACGTAGCGCAAGCGTAGGGATAAACAGTGAAAGAGAAACTTCGTTCTCAAACACAAGACGATCAACTCGCAAGTTGATAATAAGGGAAAAAACCCAAGTTTCAATTATCAAAAATCAATGATCCTCCTTCTTACATAGCATCCCTATTTATAGTGAATCCCTAGTGGCTTGTAAAAGAATAAAATAATAGTAAAAGATATCATCAAATCCTCCTTAATGAGAGGAGATTTGATGTACAAGGTAATCCCATGATTTAAGGAAAAGTACGACCAGCTAATTATCAAAAAATAAAATATGGAAGTCAACAACTCTTCCATGATTTCCGCACAAAAATCCCAGGAAATCTGCTTGTACACCCACTGACCGTGACAACTCCCAACACATCTCGGCTATGTGCCGATCCAGAAACATTGTCCGAGATGACATTGTCAACCTTCCGAGGCGCCTCCTCGGATTGTCATACATCTGTCTCCCCTTCTTCAAGAAAACTCGTCCTCGAGTTGTAGTCAACGTAAATCGGATCGTGAGAATGGTAGGCAAATAAGTCAGCCACATTGAAAGTGTTGGAAATGGCCATTTCCTCGGGAATTTCCACCACATAAGCATTATCGTTTATCTTCCTCTTAATCTGAAATGGCCCATATTTTCGGCTCTTCTATTTGCCATAGGTTTCGGCCGGAAAGCGGTTCTTGCGTAGATGCGCCATCACTAAGTCACCTTCTTGGAAAATCTTTGCTCTCCGCTTTGAATCAGCGGCATCTTTGTACTTGTCATTTACCTGCTCCAGATTCAGACGTACCTCTTCATGGATCTGCTGCACTCGGTCAGCCATATGCTCGGCTGCAACATTCAACCCCGGAAGCTTCGAAATGGGAACCAAGTCAGGAGCATGCTTCGGAGGTTTGGTGTAGACGACCTCAAAAGGTGACTTGCCTGTGGATCTGTTGCTCATACAGTTGAAGGCAAACTCCACTTGAGGAATGTTGATGTCCCACTGTTTCGGTTTGTCTCGGAAAACACACCTAAGCATATTTTCGAGAGTGCAATTGGCCACCTCGGTCTGTCCGTCAGTCTGCGGCTGACAAGTATTCCTGTAATTGAGAGAGGTGTCAAACTGCCGCCACAAAGTCCTCCAGAAGTGGCTAAGGAATTTGACATCTCGGTCCATATCTGGGCCTCGGCAACTTTAAGTCGGCTAGGCCTCAGAATGCTCTTTCGGTCTCGGCCTCAAGGTATCTTGGCCTTGGCATCTTTTTCCTTTTGTACTTCCAGTGTCGACAAATAGCTTTCCTCATGTTCACTCGATGCCAACGACACAATTGTCCGTGAATAAGCCCGTTTGGCCATAATTTCGATGTCACGTCGGACCCTCTCGGTAATAAGGGCATCTCGGGAACAAGATGGAAATCTTGTCCTACATCAGGCACCCCTTCTAACATAAAACTCGTCCTCAAGTTTTCTTGACAGTATGGTTGTTCCTCCGAAAGTTGATCTCGAATAGATAATTGCCAAGCGTCTCCATCACCTTAGCGATTTGTATCCACTGTACATGTTGTTCCTGAAATGGTGGACACTCTTCAATTGGCTCGGTAGATGGATCAAGTCGTGGTGGCCAATCTTTGCTTGGCTTGGTAGATGGATCAAACCATGGAGGCCACTCTTCAATTGTCTCGGTAGCTTGGTAACGAGGTAGCGGGCATGATTTTCCATATCTTCCGACGGCGCCCACCTCGACCATGATCGGAAGGTCTTTTGTCTTCTGCCGACCATGGCATACGAGCGGATTTCCTGGAGGAACAGCCAAGCAGATTTCCTGGAATTTTTGTGCGGAAATCATGGAAGAGTTGTTGACTTCCATATTTTAATTTTTGATAATTATCTGGTCGTACTTTTCCTTAAATCATGGGATTACCTTGTCCATCAAATCTCCTCTCATTAAGGAGGATTTGATGATATCTTTTACTATTATTTTATTCTTTTACAAGCTATTAGGGCTTCACTATAAATAGGGATGCTATGTAAAAAGGAGGATCATTGATTTTTGACAATTGAAACTTGGGTTTTTTTCCCTTATTATCAACTTGCGAGTTGATCGTCTTGTGTTTGAGAACGAAGTTTCTCTTTCACTGTTTATCCCTACGCTTGTGCTATGTCAATTGGTATCAGAGCCTTGACTATCTTGGTCTGATGACAAGAAATGGAAACGCCGACAACCACTCCGACGATGAAGAGCGGGGAGTGCAGGCCCTTTGGGCAGCCTACGACGCCCAGGGACAACGACTTTGTAATATTAACCGTATGATGCGGGAGATAGAACAAACCGTCGCTGGACTTAGGTTGAATGGCAAAAGGTATCACTATCACAATCGGAATTGCATCGACGAGATGACTCGTGGCCGACCGTTTGTTGATCGTGTTCCTACACCACAAGCTGTTACGTTTACCATGAAGAAGGAGTTGCGAGCGGTGTAGCAATTCACGCCCTCACAAACATCCAGTTCGGCACAAAGGCCTGTGGTAGCCCATTCACCACCGCCTCAGCGACAATTATCGCCTGCCAACCAAGTTCTAGGAAGCAGAGGCAGCGGTCCCATCCCAACCAACCCCATTGAACCACCTTAAAGCACGAGCGATGACGACGATAGCCCCACCTGCGCACACCCAATACCGATTGCAGTGAAGGAAGTAGTGTTTCCCATCACAGACATCTTGGACATAAAAGAAAATCGTCAAAAAGAAGTTTTGGAAGAAGCGTCGCAGAAGGAGAGGACGAAAAGCAAAAAGGCACCGGCATCATAATTACGACAAAAGAAAATGCCGACCCAAGTGGAGAAGATGACGAGAGTCCTATTACAATTCATGGTGACCATGGTAGAGGTGAGTTGTCCAAATTTAATAAAGATGATCATGTCACTTATATTTTGCAGCAACCATCAATCGCACCTCAACAAAGAGATGACACACACACTATGTTTCCATTGAGCATACATGTTTTACCGAGGGTGCAAAGTAGGCTCGCACAACTTCGTCATTTCGCTGACATGAGGGTTAAATGGAAGGGGAAAAAGATGTTGCAGATGCGGTTCATTCTCATACTTGGCAAGACTAAATTGAACGAAAACTTGTGGTCGGGTTTTTTTGAAGTGGGGGAGAATCATGGTCGGTAGAAGACAGAAGACCTTCTGATCATGGTCGAGGTGGGCTCTGTCGGAAGATATGGAGAATCACGCCCGCCACCTCGTGATCAAGCTACCGAGACAATTAAAGATTGGCCTCCATGGTTTAATCCATCTACCGAGCCAAGCAAAGATTGGCCACCACGACTTGATCCATCTACCGAGCCAATTGAAGAGTGTCCACCATTTCGGGAACAACATGTACTATGGATACAAATCGCTAAGGTGATGGAGACGCTTGGCAATTATTTGTTCAAGAATCAACTCTCGGAGGAACAACCATTCTGTCAAGAAAACTCGAGAACGAGTTTTATGTTAGAAGGGGTGCCTGATGGAGGACAAGATTTCCATCTTGTTCCCGAGATGCCCTTATTACCGAGAGGGTCCGACGTGACATCGGAATTATGGCCAAACGGGCTTATTCACGGACAATTGTGTCGTTGGTATCGAGTGGACATGAGGAAAGCTATTTACCGACATTTGAAGTACAAAAGGAAAAAGATGCCGAGGCCGAGATACCTCGAGGCCGAGACCGAAAGAGCATTCCGAGTCCTAGTCGACTTAAAGTTGCCGAGGCCCAGATATGGAATTTCCCGAGTCGACTTAAAGTTGCCGAGACTGAGACATGGAATTTCCCGAGCCGACTCAAAGATTCCGAGGCCGAGGTATGTTGAGGCTGAGACATGGATGAGTGATGGTTGGCATTGTGTATGCTGGGTAGCCTTTCCAAGTCTTCGCTAAAACTTGAGATTTATATTTTCTTGAATTTTTTCTATTTTTGGAGTGATTGCATAGAGTACCTGTACTTGCATTTGTTCACGCACACCCATCTGAACACCATATCTCCTGTTAATTAACTGATAAATTGGTTATAGTGTCTGTTGTGTGTCAGTTATGGCACGAACAACTTGGCCTTTCTTTCTAGGAAATAAAACTCAACACGGGATTGAACTTTTATTTTTCTTTCTCAAGCTCTATTATTATTTGGCATTTTGCTCTGCTTGGTTGTAGGTTGTTTCTTCTGTCACCAATTATACGTCTTATGGCCTTGCCTTTTCTTCCATGTGAACCACATCATTCTCTGCATAAGGAATAGGTTGATAGGAGTTATTTGTACATTGCTCAACGTATGGACTGCCTTTTTATTTGTGATTTTGAATCAATATCGTTTGCTTTCAGATTAACAATTATTACCTTTTTTTTTCTCTTCTTTTTCTTGTATTGTTGATAATGACAAAAGGCTATCTGCATATATCAATCGTGTCACGGGGAATTACAGTCCTGTTTTACCTGTTTCTCTTTCAAAGCTTTCGTACGTGTTTATGATGTGTATTTTTTTTTTTTTTTTTTTTTCAGGTTGCTGCTACGAAATATATGTGAAAGCAGTAATGAGAGAAGAAGCTCGCAAACAAGCAGAGGCTGCAAGCGGAAGTGCATAATGAAGCGTAAAAACTCTGCCGCACTTATTTTCCAAAAAAAGAAGAAAAAAAGAATGAGGAAAAGGAATGTAAAGTTGTTTGGCCATGATGTTAGACCTTCTGGTTTTCTTGTTGGTTAGACCTTCTGGTTTTTTTTGGGGAGGGAGGGGGGGTGTTAAATAAGCAGTAAAAACGTGGTATGCAATGTTTGAACTCAACCTTCTGCTATTGAAATCTTGATCATGAATGCCTCATCTCCATTTATGTCAGGTTGATTGAGTAAATTTGGACCTTGGAATTTATTCATTTATTTATTTTCTTTTTCTTTTTCAATTGCACAAAGTCAAATTATTCTACTTATTTTTATAATATTGGTTATTAGAAGAGCTCAAGCCCATGATACCAAACGAGAATGTGCACCACCAAAGTGATTCAGATGTTGTAACCAAATGTTGAAGAGCAAAACCAAAAGAAAGAGAAGGTGGATGGATCACTTTATATTCTGCTTGTGATTCTCTCCAATACAATTGCAGAGGCGTGGCAGGTTCTTATTTTCTTTTCCCAAGTGGATGATTCTTCTATTTTATCTAGTAATAAACTAATTCTCCAAAACAAATAGAAAGTAAAAAGTGGACCTGAATTTTCAAACTTTTCGTCTGCCCCCATCAAAGGAAAGAAAACAAAAATCAAACTAAAATAAAAGAATACATGGTGGCAGTGGGGAACGCTGCTAACAAAATCAAGAGCGTCCCCAAGGAGACAACCAGAAAAGGGATCATTGTTTCTTTTTGGCTTGGTGTAACATAATGTGCCCACTGCCCACCAACACATACCAACAAAAAAAATAAATAAAAGCTGAAAAATTAAGATCGGACCCTTAAAACTTAAAAGATAACTTAAGAAAGAGAACCCATCCCTATCAATTTTGAAATTTACTCAAAAAGAATTTGAGAGTTAAACTTTCACATTTCAAAAATAGTTGACATATTTATATTTTTACCGTTCTTCTTTTATAAGAAGTGTCATCTAACAGTCTACAATTCAATGGTTGACGTAAGTACCGCACGAATTAGCACCTTAATTGATAAACGTAATAAGTGTTATATAAACTATCACGGGACAATCCACACAATTTAATGACGAATAACAAGGTAGGTAAATAACACGTAGATGGCCCTAAGAAATTTGGAAACATCACCCACATTTTACTTGCCCAAAGCCCATGTAGACCAAATAAGAGAAATAGAAAAGGAGTAAAATAGGAGAGGTCAGAGGTTTAAAAAAAAAAAAAAAAAAAAAATCGAAGGAAGATGATTGAGGAGGTGCATGCACCCCGCATCTGTCGCAGATCTGAAAATAGTTGCTACAAAATATTTGAAAAATGATTCTTACCTCATCATCTCATCATGACTGGCCGGACCCACAACACAAATTTCACACCTATTTATGTGTCTCCACTCCATCAAAAGCGCGTTTAACACACTGCATCACATCCGAAATTCTCTCTTTTTATTTTTATTTTTTATTTTTATAAAGTTCTCTTTTAATACAATATATTAATTCAATGTTTATATTTAGAATATTTGATTCTCATGTACAATTCTTTTAACTCAATTTAAAGAAAGAAAGAAAAAAAATCTTTTTATAATATAAAAATGTATATTTTAATTCATCTTTCAAATTAAATTATTATATCTTTCAAATTTTTATTTTAAATGGGAGAGCTAGTGACTCATTAAATAATAAAAATACATTTTCAAAGTTTGTATTTAAAGAATTGTGACAGAGACATTACTAAAATTACTTGTGAAACATTAGGAGCCTTTTTAAATTATTTTGTGGTGAAAGTGAATAATATGCCTACTATTTTAAGGTCGAATATTTTATTACATGTATTTAAAAAATTTATTTTATAAAATCATATATACACGTCTAGATTATTGAGACTCGTGGAAAATTTACTTAAAAAGGGCATTGACATGCAAGTTAATGTATAAATTTATTTTGTAAGATTATAATAATAATTATTGATTTTTTAGACTATGATGTATATGTTTCTATCCGGTTGACATCAATCTTTTATATTCAATTTAAATATAAATTTTTTATTATTGATAAAAAAAAAAAAAAAAATCTTTTATTCTATTAATCTATAAATGACCATAAATAATGTACGGTAAAGATTCTGCCTAGATAATCATGCACGCGCTCTCTCAGGAGAGTGGTATTAAATTCTTACCACGTAAAAACCGCAATATGTCCGAATCTGTGCACAGTGTACTAAATTCAAATGTCTGTAACGGGAGTCTGTAGGATAGACACGTGTCAACTTTGAGGGTAGTACTGTCATTAGGAAAGTTGGGTGCCAGCCAAAGCCATCATCAAGCTACAATACTGTCCCTGGAATGCACTGTAGGCGATTTCTATATGCCTAAAGTCTAAACAAAGACCCACTGCAGTAACTTGGTTGGTTTCTCTGACAATATCTGAGCTGTGAATCTCAGACTTGGAATTTGAAAGAGACAGAGATAAAGTTTAAGGGAGCAAAGGTCTTCAAACTAGGAAAGTGTGTTAAATTTGTTGATTTTGTTGGTGTGGGATTTTAGAGATTTCTGGGTGTGGAAGATTTGTTGGGATGGCAACATTTGCAGGGACTACCCAGAAGTGCAAGGCATGTGAAAAGACTGTGTACTTGGTTGATCAGCTTACTGCTGACAACAAGGTCTACCACAAGGCCTGCTTCAGATGCCACCACTGCAAGGGTACCCTTAAGGTAACAACCTCCCCCCCCCCCCCCCCCCCCCCAAAAAAAAAAAAAGACTCTTTCTAATAGAGGGACACATGGGCACACTTCTTTGACATTGAGTTTCATGTTTTGTGCTGTTCTTTGGCTTCTTTTTAATGATCACATATGTACCCACTTCTTTGTTTTGTCATTTTTGTACTTGATTATGGATCTTTTTTTTCTGGGTTTTGTGTAAAGATTATGGTCATGACTCATGAGTCATGAGCTTATATGGAGTACTTGGAAATAAGGATTATGTTGATGGAGTGCGATACTGTGTTTGGTTCATGCTTCATGATGATCATTGTGCTGTTTGTGAATGTTGGTGATGATCCCTTTTACCAAATTGAGTTTCTTTTAATTACAATCTTACCTTAATTCATGATTTTGCTCGTTAAGGACCTGAGGTTGACTAGGTCTGTGTTGCATGAATGAGTTTAATTGGGCTATATTTTGGTATAGAAGGTAGGATCAAATTGGATTTTTGAAATCAGTTAAGTGTAAGAATAATCCTTAGAATTATAAGCGGTAACATATATTTGAATTTACTTCGACAATTGGAATGTAAGTTCAGAATTATGTCAATATTTAGAGAACTTTGTCAGAATATTAAGCAGAAAGGCCCCAGGAAATTATGCTTCAAGATTTGGAATAGAATTGTCAATTTGAATCATTTGTGTTGTTTTCATGTAGAGAGGAGCAGACATGAATGGGTATAAGTAATCTCCCAGTTGTGATTCAACCAAATTAATCTGCACTTCCACAATAATTGAAATTGCAGACAAAACGAATGAAATAGAGAGTAAACTCACTGTCAATCTGTTGCTAGATTTATTTATTGGAGTAATGCTATAGGCAAGGCTCCTATCCCCCACTTATCCCTCAAAAGTGATGTGGCCTTTAAAATCACTATTAGATCAAAATCACTATTGGATCCATCCCTAAATCCATTATCACTCACTTTTCAAGTAATCCAATGATTTAGAGTCAATGGTGATTTTAAAATCCACATCACTTTTAGGGGGATAAGAGACTCTATCTGTTGTATCTACGCAGTTTAGATGTGAAGTCAAACCCTAATGGAGCATCTAAAGTTGTTCAATCATTATTCTGATTTTGTGACTTAATTGCTACATCTCGAAGTGCTTGAATCTTGGGGTCAATTATTGGCTTGTTGCAGAAATGAAGAGGGATCATGCAAAACATATTTACCTTGTTACAGCAATTAATTGAAATTGGAATTTAGGGATTTCCTCCTTGATTGAGATAAGTGTGAGATCTCTGCTAACTAGCCACCAGATAATTCATTAGGCCATGTGATAACTTTATCCCTTTCATGTTTTTGCGCTTTCTAACTTCTAGAATTATACAATCATTACATTAGTACCACCACTATCTTCTCCGGGCTCTTTTTCCTTTTTATCTAGCCAAGGGCAATTGTTACTGTTTCACATTTTTCTACATTGGGACAACTAGTAGGGGATTTCATATCTAATCTAGATTTAGTTTTCTATTAAGCTGTTCACCTCAACATGTTGGCCATCACATGATCTGTGTTTCATTGACTGGTCGCAACACATGCTTATTTACTTTTGTTTTTCTGGTCTATTCTGCTTCTTAAAAGGTCTTAAAGTACTTAGAAAACATGTTTTTTCCGTTTCTACTTTATCCTTATATCTCATTTTCTTCAATATCGATGCAGTTGAGTAATTATTCCTCCTTTGAGGGTGTTTTATATTGCAAGCCTCACTTTGATCAACTGTTTAAGATGACTGGCAGCTTGGATAAAAGTTTTGAAGGTGATTGGCTGTTATTGAGTTGTTTTCAGGCATATTCACCTCTGCTTGTATCTGCTTAACAAGCTTATTCATAGGTTCTTTTCTTTTTCTCTTCTTTAGGTACTCCAAAAACTGTTAGAGCTGACAGATCTGCCAATCAGGTACCTAAAGCCTCATTTTTCTAGTTTTTCTTTTGTAGTGATAGAAATTCCAGCTACGACTCGAACTAAATGTTCCCTATAAATGATATTGAAAACCTTAGTTAATAGTTACTTATCTTGTCTTATATTGGAAATGGAATTGTGCAGGTTCAGACCAACAGCAAGCTTTCAAGTTTGTTTGGTGGAACTAAAGAAAAGTGTGTTGCTTGTAATAAAACTGTCTACCCAATTGAAAAGGTAAATCTTAGCAATTCAACATCCCATTATGAGCTCTGCATAAGGCGAATTTTTTTTTTTTTTTTAATGTCATTATTGGTGTCTACTTGAGCACTGAAGTCTATTCTCAATTCAAATTCCTTGCATGCTCTCATTTGACTATTACATTATGGTCTTCAAATATGTATAGAGATCCATTATCACTCACTTTTTAAATAGTCCACTGATTTTTTTTTTTTTTTTTTTTTTTTTTTTTTAAGGTTTTTGCACAAGAGTTACTTTAAGAAGTATCACATTTTGGCATCTGCCGCTCTCTAACTAGAACCCCAGAAACTGTTAGTCCATGGTCAACCACCAGGTCAGCTCAAACAAAAAAACAAATATAAATAAAATCTGTTGACACCAGCTAGAGAAAGGTGAAAGGGAGTAAACTCAACCCTTTTGCAGGTCTTGTAAGGTCGAATTTGTAAAGTGTCAACAGGAATAAGATTATAGTGAAGAAAAGAAGACCATAAAGAACATTAAAACTTGAACAAAGTGTGAAATACCTATGTATAAGCTGCTTATTTGGGGTTTGCTACACAATATTTTCACAAACTGACATCTATGCATCACTACGCTTTATTGTAGGTAATGGGAACTTGAATTCAAAGCAATACCTTTTTGCAATTAAGTCTCGATAATTTACCATGCCTTTTGCAAAGTCTTGTCATTCACGCATGCTTGTCACTATATTAAAAAAAGAATCAAAGAAGAAAAGAGAGGAGGGTAATTTGTTGTAGTCATTATCTCAATATGCAATTTTCTAGTCTGGAAACAAACTTATGACTACATGCCACTTCCCTGAATCAGTTAGTTATTACAATGTCAGAATCAATGGCATCAGATAGATGGAGGTTTCTAGAAAGTTATGAAATGTGAATTCCCATAATACTTACATTGACATGTGGAGAACATATACGAATTGTACATTGTAAAGGATAATCACAATTCAAATCATTCAACTGATTTGAACTCAAGTGATAATCTGAATATTCAAACTCAAATCTCTTTAGACAAAGTTAAGAGATAAGTGTTTGTTGAGATCAGCTCTAGAAGCTTTTGTATATTACTCAAATTGTATTTACTTTAGTTATCTCTACAAGTGATTATATATCACTTAGACTCTACAACTGTATACACGTTCAGTTCATTATATATACAACAAGCCTCTACTCAATTGAGTAAGGCAGCAAGCAACATATATTCTGTACTTCTATATGGTATCAGAGCCTAGTGACTAACGTCAATATTTTCTTTCCATTTTTTCTTCCGCACTATCTCTATGGCTACTTCATCAGTTACCCCTTCTACAATCCCAGCTCTTGTCACATTCACCAACTTCAATCCTGTCAAGCTCACTGAGGATCTAAAGAGATTTGAGTTTCAATATTCAGATCATCACTTTGAGGCTTATCACTTGAGTTCAAATCAGTTGAATGATTTGAATTGTGATTATCCTTTACATACATCAATCACGTCCCCTGATTGCTGGAGATAAAATATTACAAATCTAGGAAAATCACAGCTCTAACAAATTTATGTATGAAGTGTTGCACATATCTGCTGTATGATGAATAAAAATTCAAGCACATTCAAAGTTTAAGTTGGTACTTCTGTTTAGATTTCTCCCTCTTTTGATCAATAAGCGAAATCCATTAGTGAATAACAACCCAAAACCATTAAACCATAATTTCCAACATGAAAAGATAAATCTGATGGAAAACAAATCCACCTCACATAAGTGTGTGTGCATGTTGTATGTGGGTTTTGTGTATCTGTATGTGAGAGAGAGAGATGGTGTATTACCCGGACTGCTGGTTTTTTCAGGTAGCAGTTGATGGCGCATCATACCATAAGGCTTGTTTCAGGTGCACTCATGGAGGCTGTGTGATCAGCCCTTCAAACTACGTAGCCCATGAGCAGCGTCTCTACTGTAAGCACCACCATACCCAACTATTCAAGGCGAAGGGAAACTTCAGCCAACTTGACAGGCATGAAGAAGTTAAGGTGGTAGATGAAGTTAAGGTGGTAGAAGAAGTTAAGGTGGTAGCTGAGGAAGCAGCAGCGGAATAATGGTATGAAAATTTCATACTATAATATGATATCGCTCAGATGGTAGATTTCTAAGCAAGACTTGGGATGCAACTGTTATGGTATACGACGAGAGTTTTTGGAATTCCATTTCTTTGATATATATGTATGTAATATGTGAATCCGGTATAAAATCTTTGGTAGAGGATCTTTTTGCTGATCTTTTTGAGTGTGAGTTTTGAATGGACAATATGTAGAGAGTTGGTGTTTAATTCCTTAATAAACTACTTGGCGAGCCCAGTTTTCCAGTTTGTCATCTTTGATCTGAAGCTTGATGGGGTTTCATATTCTACGGCTAGAGCGTCTATGCTCATTAATATTGAGTACATTTTTGTGTTTGTCATCTTTGGCACTGCTCTTCAAAACGCTGCTGGGCCATTACCTTTATGAACTTTCACACCTGAATTTTGTCATCTTTCTGCTGTGGCCGGCCTATATTATGGCCTTTTATTATATATTCTGCTCAAGTGATTTTGTTTAATTCCAAAATTCTGATGCTTGGACTAGTTTTCTGAATCCAAAGTCAATGTTTGGCAGGTTGATATATTTATATGCATGGATTCATTGGATTGTGTGAAATGGGTTTTTGGTGGAACTTCACAGATTGATCTCCTCAAGTATTGGGAGGGGATGATAATCCTGTTGAGCCTGTGAGATTTTTCAGTTGTTTGTCAACCGAGTGTCTGGCGGGCATGCTGGATGCACCCGATACATCGTCTGCCACGATTCATTAAACTGGGACACCAAGTAATCTAATGTTGCAATCGAATAAACCAGTGACACTGGACTAAAAACCCAAATTTTTTGAAGTTGAATTTTGGAAGCTCCAAAAGCATGGTGAAATATCATCCATGATTGGTAAAATGGAAAATATTACAACTCTTATTACAATTTTCTTACAAATTCACGCGACAATCTTAATGGTAAAAAAATTAAACAACAAAATTTAACAGGTAAATTTAAACATTTGGTTGACGTGGTAAGTGCCACATATACTGTCCCAAACCAACCGACCAAATCCCCATATGACCACCCAATTCCACAAAGACGCTTTGGTGTGCTTAAGATGCACCATATCTCTCTCAGCTCGAGCAAATTCATGCCAAGGTTGTAACTCTCTCACTCTCACATCATGCTTCTTTGACCACCCCATCAGTGCAAGAATCTTAGTTGATCAGTATCCTTCTCGTTTGCCGTCTACTTTGGTTTGTAGTGGTTTAATTGTTAAAAGCTGATGTTGTATTGGTTGAGTGAGACTTAGTCTTGTTGCAGAAGGAACTCGTTTCTGCAGAAGGATGGTATAAGGCTGATAGTGGTAGGAGTTTTTTGTTAGAAGTTGCTGGTGTTTAGGAGCTGTGATCCAGTCTTTACTATGTGTTTGATTGTATCGTGGTTTGGTTGGTTGGTAAAAGGTGCTTATTCATAATTTTTTTTTAAAAAAAAAAATAATAATAATAATAATAATAAATTATGATAGGGAAGTGATAGTTAGAGATCGTTTTCGTCTCTACACCTTTTGAAGATGGAATCTGTTCTCTTGTGATGATTATTGGTAGTGTGTATCTTTCTTCCAATGTAAGCAAGGCATGCCGTATGAAGTTGCTTTCGAACAAGATGATCATATCCTGGACTGCTTTGAAGGGTCACTTTCAGAAAATGGAGATATAGCTTTTGGACTGTGAAAAGTGTTCAAGTATGTACATGTTTAAATTAAAAGTCCAAGTGATTAACATAACCTGTTGGCAACGCTTTTTGCTTTTTACCAAAAATGCAAAAGCATTAACAAACCACTCAAAACACAAAATACTCAAAACTACTTTCACCTTTATTTCAAATCAAAACACTTTTTGGGTTGAGTGATATTATATATCAAAACTTCATCTTCGTGGAGTTTCCTACTTGTTTATCTCCTTAATGAATTGGGTCAGAACAAGAGAGGCTAGGGGCCATGGCCCTTTCGTTTTGGAAATTTTCTTTAATATATACATATATAGTCTAAAAATTAGGTTCGACCCTTACTAAAACTAGCTCATAACCCGCGTAATGTGTGAAATTTTAAGGAAAAACTCAGCTTTTATATATATATATACAAAATCTAAAACTCTTCTATATTTTAAGGCGTTAATGGAGAGAGAGAGAGAGAGAGAAAGAGAGACGTGCATTATTTGTAAAGTATATGTGGTTGTTTTTTTTTTTTTGGTATATATGGAGGTTTTTGTTTTCTTATATATAAGATTCTATATAACACATGTAACTCTTGATTCTATATATGAATTTTGAAATACCGTATTAATACATATAACTCTCGATTTTATATATGAATTTTTAAGTAAACGTATTAACATATATTAAATAGACCGATTCAATTTTCTTTAGAAGACTAGTTCAGTACTTAAAGAACTGGACTAGTCACTAAACATTATGGGTTCATGCCACGTGTCATCATTCTATGTCATTCTTAAGAAGAACTCGACTTTTATATATGATATATAATTAGGCTTGGCCCTCATTCATGCTCTGACTCTCGGACGAGAAATCCCGGTCCCATCTTTGCTAACAAATGGTATGAAAGCCATGCGTTTATTGCATGAAAAGCCTACATAGGAAGATACTCTGTTAGAATTTTAAAGGAGCTAGTTTGAGTAAAGACTTGTGTCTCGATCTTTCAACAAAAACTGGGAGACTCAACTGCAGGAAGAAGTTTGATACAGCTAGCTCAATCAGGTACAGCTAAGTCTACAATCTGTACTCAAAAGAAGATGCTTTTCTACAACTTAATAATCTGATTATATATATATGTTTTTTTTTATTGTTCAAAACAGAGACATATTTTATATGATGCTCTGTATTTTGCCAAAAGGTGGCAAACAATTGATGGCCCGCATGGAAGGAATTCTATGTACTTTTGCAGAATCTGAAGATGTGTAATGCACCCAATTTATAACTCATACAAAATGCTCGCATAGTGAGCTGGATGCAATTGTCCTCCTCAAAGTAGTCTACAAAGTGGAGCATGCAATATCTTTTGAATTGAAAAAAAGAAAGAAAGAAAAAAAGAGCCCTGTTTCTTTTTGCTTTACTAAGCTTTGGCCTTTATTTCTCTGGGTTCCGAAGAGGAACCAATCATGCCATGGGCAGTGTGGAAGATTTTGCACTAAAAAGGGTCAGTTTGATGGCTGTCTCAAAGTCAAAAAAATGTACAGAGCATGATGATGACAGGGATTACGTAACCTTTTTTGGCTCAAGGAAGAACCTTCTGAAGCCGAATGCTGATGATATTTTCTTCTGACAAAGCCCTTTTGTATCTTATCTTGCTCTGGTTATGTCCGCCTGCAAGCTTTTCTTTAGTACTACTCCCTCCCCCCTTTTGGTCTAAGTGCTTGAAGATGAATATGTTGAAAAAAAATACTTTGGAATTCTCTTGCATTACAGACTTACAGTTTATGAGATACCAACGAAATTTTTTGAACGGTAGTTTTGAGTTCCAACGAGGACTCTCGTTTACCTTTCACTCACGTGGGAGGGAGTGATAAAATATAAATTAATTGAATAAGCTTAAATTCTTGGGATAAATTGTGATTTAACATGTGTTAAAGTAAAAATTCTGAGTTCAAACATTGTCTCCGTCAATTCATCTTAATATTTCACATGTTGGGCGTTAATTATTAAGGAAGAGTTTGTGCCTACACGTAAAAGGCAGTGTTAAAATATAAATTAATATTAAATTTACTATTTTTTATAAGCTCAAGCTTTCAGAAAAATGGTGATTTAAATATTATGTACCTTTTTTCGGTAAACCAAAATGTAAGGATATAAAGCCGGCCTGTTATAACTGATAACCGGGTATCAACTGGTAACCAGCTAACCGTAGTGATTACCTGTTTTAGAAAATATTAAAACCGGTTATAACTAACAACTAGGAGTATATATATATATTTATTTATTTATTTAAAAAATTAAAATAATAAAATTTAGGCTAATATATTGGGCCAAAAAAGGTTGAAATGTTTTTTTATCTTTTCAAAATTTTGGTTATAGATTCAGATAACCAGGTATCATCCGGTTAACCAGCTACCCGGTTGGCGATTTTGGCCAGCCGGCTACTCTAGTTACGTTTACCGGTTTTAGCCAATAACCAATAACTATAACCTGGTTTTCACCCCTACCAAACTGTGTGGTAGTTATTGAAACTCGGAACTAGCTACGCTTAATTGAAAGTTAGCTTTTGCCATATTTTACTTTAGAATGTTAAATCACCACCTAGAGTCTGTTTAGATCTACGATTTCGCAAGTTAAAAGTGGGTTTTTAAACAAAATCGAGAAAAAATGTCTCTTTTGGGAGTGCGTTTTTAAAAAGTGAGAAATCGGAGGCAAGGGGCTAGCTTTTAAAAACATACGATTTTAAAGGCCAAAATTCGATTTTACCAAATGCTTAACTGTGTTTTAAAAAAATCACATTTTGAAATCGCATGTTTTGAAACCGCAAACTCAAACAACCCTTATTCCAAAAGTTCAAGCCAATAGGAAATGGTAAATTTAATAATTTAATTAATATTTAACATTCTCCCTCACGTGTAAGTTTAAATTCTCCTCAACAAGTGAGACCTAATACTTATAATATTTAACTGAAATTGATGGGTTAATTGTGGAGACAATGTTCAAATTCAAAACTTTTACTTTGATACCATATTAAGTAATCCATATTATATTACTTAAGAAATGATTCGAAAGAATGACTTTATTGGTGAGATTATACCCATTTGCAAATGGCAACGTAACTAGACGATGCCTAGTTGAATACTTTATAGAAGTATACGAGACAATGCCTAGTTGAATACTTTATATCAATCAGTACATATTGGTTACGTGAGCATATTTTTAATTATTTTTTTCAGATTACTGATGATCTTTATCTACTAGCAGGAAATGCTTGATTACATAAACATGATCACATTGTTCATAACCTCTTTCAGGCACACATCAATTATCCATAGAATCTATTTTGTCATAAATGGGGAGTTGGTGAATGTCAATGGTCGTCGGTTGTCTAGTTCTAATTTCTAATCAGCAAGACTTCAGAGCAACGACTAGAACTTTTGGTCCTTATATTTTGGTGGTATATATGCTATTTGCTTTTTGATAATTAATAGCAGATTTATTGTACAGTATATAGAAATAAAAATCTGCTATAGTTTCAGAATCACTGGTTAGCATGACATAAAGTGTAGGACAACTATAGCAGAAACTGCATTTAATGCATGCGACTTTTATTCATATTAGGATTGACTGCAATCTCTTGTTAGATCACAGCCTGCCGGACTTCAATTGTGAGAAGCTTTTATGAGATTAACTTGTTTGAACAGGTCAATTACGTTCTCGGATAGACAGGTAAATCCGGGCAATCAGGGCAAATGTTGGCTCCTCCCTTAATCAGTAAAATGTTGCATTAGCAATTATGTATCTAAAAGGGAGTTACTTCCATTTCACAAGACCACTTGATTACAATGATGTTGGACATGTGCCCATCTGCTATATATACACAATTTATGCATAACCCAGATCTCCAAAATAGGAAAAAAGAAGTTTTTGATCACAGCTCTAAGATCAGAACATCATGTTGCCAGGATGGATCGTTAATCCACTGCTTCTCTGTCTCTTAGCTTGCGGCAGCATGTTTGAGGATGGGAAAACATGGTCAGCTCACAGCCTCTGAGATGCTCTGCAACTTTGGTTGCCATGTTCTTGGCCTGGCTGTGGCAGAGTTTGTTGATGATGATGATGATGATGATGATGTTGTTGTCCTCGATGATCTGTGTCTCTCATGCTTGCTCACCTGAAATGTAATGGCATGATTTGTTGAGTGATAATGAATAGTAAATATATGCACATGGGGCATTCAACAGCACATATTATTCTTCATTTAATCATATAGCCTTTTGACTTAATTAGGGAGCTCAAGCATCTCCTATTATTTTATGCCCATCTTCTGAATCAGTTAATATATCTATTTTTTTTTTCTGATTATGTTGTACTTGAAAACTTTAATTAAAATATATAATTAACCACTTGAAATCAGAACCAAAATTGTAGAGATAAAATATTTATTGAAGTTTTACATGATTGTCGGCCTTCTCCAGTTCAGATCTTCTTGCTGTTGTCTCCGGCTTCTCTCCTGATTCTGACTGGTTTTTCTTCATCTTTGCTTGCTTCTTTGCCCACAAGCCTTTCATAACCTCTACAACCCACAAAGCAAAATTGGACAATCATATCAGATTATGCTCAAAACACTGATCTCCCCCACAAACAAACAATATATATTCAAAAAAAGGAAAGAAACCAACATATATACCTTGAGCGGTGATTAGTCTATAAACTTGGCCAAGAACAAGAGTGTCTGTCGGTCTGAGCAGCTTGATCCTTGTTACACGAACCTGGTTGTTATTGCTGTTGCTGTTGTTGTTGTTGTTGTTGTTCTTATTGGAAGGACACAAGGCGGTGGAGATGAGAAGAGCAACATAGTGGCCAGGATTCATCTTCATAATCTCACTAGCACTCACAGACCAATAAAACTTGTCCACTTTCCCATTTGGGTGTTGTAGCTCTAGCGTTGCTGCATCAATGGCTTGACAATTCCCCATATCTTTGTGCTCTCTCTCTCTCTCTCTCTCTCTCTCAGAAGAAGAAGAAAATGGTGATGAGGAAACCAAAGAACAAATTAAAGTTCAAAGTATGGAGCAGCCTCTTTATACCCACCACCCACCAGGCATTACTAGTAGTAAATGACCAAAAAAAAAGAAACCAATTAGGGTAAAAAATGCTGTATGCTAATGATAGTGTGTGAGAGACATTATGGTAATCAATGGCAGTTTGGGAATTAAACTGATGAAACGATGGCATGATTGGACTAACACGGCATTATGTGGTGAGCTATGGTTGATGCTTGATCGGCTGAGGAGACAAAAGGAAGTAGGGCCAGAGGTGTTTTCGTCCGTTACATGTAGATGTGGCTTGATAAGGTAAATCCCTACGTGCCTTCCATGCAATGTGAAATGCACTTACTATGTTGGGTACTTTATGCATAGAAGGATATATATATATATATATATATATATATATATATATATATATATATATATATATATATATATATATTATTTATTTATTTATTTTATTTTTGTATTTTGTATTTTGACTGGTTCGTTAACGAACATGACTTCATATACATCTGTGTTGGGGGTGGATGTGTATTTTTGATTGTTGATAGTAGCTAATTACATTGTTTTTGGAGATTTTTTGTGCAAGAATTTTTATGTCAAAACACTGCAAAGCCAAAAAAAAAAAAAAAAAAGGAGAAGAACTTTACTGAAGGATATTGAATTATTTGTCATTTTCATTTAAGGGTACTGAACTTAAAAACGTCTCAAATTAGGGTATCCAAGTTTCAAAACATTTCAATAACAGATACTCTTCTGTTAGGATTTGCTATTAAATCCTATCAAAATTTTTAAAATACCCCTATTTTTTCTTAGGAAAAAAAAAATTGTTAGGATTTAAGTGTTAGTCAAAATTTAACGGAATTTGCAAAAATACACATACTTGAATCTTTGAAAAATTTTATAAATCTTTTTAAAAAAAATAAACACGTGGGTATTTTTGAAATTTTTGCAGGATTTAACGGCAAATCCTAACATAGTACTTATTATTGAGATGTTTTGAAACTTAGATACCATAATTTGAGACATTTTGAAATTCAATACCCTTAATTCAAAACGGTCAATAACTCAGTACCCTTCATTGAATTTATCCAAAAACAAAATGTGAGCAAATTATAAATCGATACGAACACAACCCATTTAATTAATCATGTTAAACACTCAATCTTGATAATGACTAAATCAGGATACTCATCATTATATGAATAACATGGACTAATACGGTATCATAGTTTTCAAGCATTTTCTTTTTCTTTGTAATTCTTGAAGAAACTGAAAGGAATTTTAAACTATTGATTTATGAGGCTAGGCACCCTCAAATCTCATACTACTATTATTATACCACTAAAATCAGTTGTTAATTTAAACTATAATTAACCATATTTGAAGAAAATTCTTTCAATTCAATCTATTTAATTGAAATATATTTTTTAATAAGAGAGTGGCATGTTCTAATGTTCTATGAACAACAATTGGTTTAATAAAAAATATATATATATATATATATTTAAAATTTAAAGAATATTTGTAATTATTAAAGAGAAATTGATGTGACTTTTTTATTTTAGAGTTGAATATAATTGGAAGTGCGCGTGGGAGATTGGAAAGGCAAGTGGGGGTGGGGGGGGGGGGCGTTTCATGTTGCCCATGCTCACCCAACAGATGAGGCGTGAAATTTTGTGTCGTGGGAGAAAGAAAACGTGAAAGAGGCCTCGGCAGTGGGCCCCACATTCTCGGCACCATCGAAGATACAGAGCTTCCCCTCGACACGTAATGAGTGCGTGTCGCGCGTGAGGGGTTTCGGGGGGCACTTTTGAGTTCCCCTTTTCTGTCCGTTACATTCCAAAACCCAAAAGCGTCCTTCAAAAAGAGGGCGATCACATTTTGCTAAAGCCTAAATAATTGCAAAAGCTTGCCTTTTCTTTTTTTCTTTTTTTCTTTTTTTCTTTTTTTTTCCATTTTTTTTTTAAATGTGTTTGTGTTTGGGGGCATGTTCTAACGGATTCGTGAGTGGCCTTACGTTACATGAGAGGGGATTTAGATTTTATTTCATTTGGACAAGTGTTAGGACAATCCGACCAGTTGTTCGGGCACATATAATCTTTATTCGGATAGGTGTCCGGACAAACTAAACAATTATTCTGACAAGTATCAAGATATCTGTCCAGATTGTCCGAATAGGGTGCAACTTTAGTGCACTCTCATTCCAACTAATCTTTAGATACATTTAGGCCATCTCTAACAATAAAAGCTATAATAGCTAACAATAAAAGCTATAATAGCTATTGAAAAAAGCCAACTATCTACTTTAACTACTGTTTATCTTATATTCTCTCCAACAGATTTACTATTCAACTTTTTATTTCCATTTAAATATTATTTTCCAATTTTTTTTTATTATTTTTTTCTTTTCCTCCTTTTTCCCTTCTTTCTCAGTTTCTTCAGAGACTTCTTTCTTCACCCGGCTCTTCTTTCCCCTTCTTTCTTGTTTTCCTTTCCTCTCTTCCATTCAAAGGACACAGAGAGAGAGATGAAGCGAGAGCACAAAGAGAGAGATTGAGTGAGAGGGGAAAACGAGAGAGAGACTGTGAGATGAGGGAGATCAGTCTCGGCGATTGAAGGCCGACTCAGAAACTCCACACATCGAAGAACGGTTCCTCCATTTTACCGGAAATCAGCGACGAAATGAGGCCCGATCTACACGAACCATCGACGAGATCTCTGAGAAATTTTCTGGTGATTTCATTGAGAAATTTTCAGTTGGTAATTTCATTGAGATTCTACTTTTAATTATTATTGATTTATGATGATTTTGGTTGGTTGGTTGTTCTTGGCCGGTTGCGGTGATGATTTTGGTTGATTTCGAGAATGTGTTTTGGTTGTTTGCGGTGATGAAGGAGAGAAAACACCGGTTGGTTGCGGTGATGATTTTGGGGACGGCGGAAAGAAGGGTAGAGGCGGGTTTCGTTGGGCAGCAGAACCGGGAGGGACGAAGAGGGAGAGTGGGAGATTGAGAAAATATTTGATGAGGGATGGAGAGTGACAGAGAGGGACGAAGAGCAATCGGAGAGGGAGAGAGAAAAAATTAATAAAAAAAAATCTAAACACATGAACAGTGAATAGCCAATGTTGGCTATTTACTGCTCATGTGTTTAGAAAAATAGTTAAAGTAACCATTCAGTTGGAGAATTAAAAAAAAAAGCAAAAAAAGTTAAATTTGACCATTGTGGCTAAAATAGCCACTCTGTTGGAGATGGCCTAACCCTTCATTTCACACATATTGAAGAATTATTGAACTTAGTTGAATTTTAAATGTGAATCTATAAAGGGATTATTATGTTAGATAAGGGAATTATTATTATTATTATCCGTGTGATGTGACCATAATAAGGTTCCATCAATCACGATTATCCTCCAAACTTTGGATTGGAATCTCTAAAATTATCCGTTCGAATTATCTTTCAAATTTTGAATGGGGTCCTCTCTCGTTTGAAGCTCGAATAGGCTTCAATTGAGACAGAAAATTACAAGCAATCCCGATCCACAAATTTCTCTATATTCAATGACAAATGCAATTGTGGTACCATTTTAGGTCGTTGAAATGGAGAATAAATAGACTTAATACAGCAACTTGTGGTGCCACTGCCCCTGTCGGAATTTCTGTCTTTTGAAATTTTTGCTACGTCTTTGAAATTAGATGATTGAAAAATAATTTGGTCCCACTAAGAACATCACATGTCTGACCACACCGACTTTAGAAACTCATGTTGTAATAGAAAATAAATAAAATTACAAAGATTACACAAACAAATTTCAAACAAATTCTTCATCTTTTTGCTTATCAGTTGCGGTTTAAATATTAATTAAATTTATTATTTTTTATTAGTTTAAATTTTTGAGAGGATTTATTTTAATGTTTAATTGAATATTTATCACTTATTGCCGTTATTACTGCTATAGTGAAAGGCCCCACTACCATGTCAATATAAAATCAACTTGGACCCTGCCATTGACATGAAGAATAGACAAATCGATCTCGGGATTATTGCTCGTGATTTTCAGGGTCAGGTAGTGGCAGCCCGTAATCTCACGCTTCATGTTCATACAGACCCACTTGTTGCAAAGACATGGGCTGCTCTACATGCTGTTCTTTTCGCAAAAGAATCAGGTTTGCTTGACACTATATTGGAAAGAGATGCATTGCAAGTAGTAATTGAGATCAATTCGGCCGTTCCATTTCTTAACAAAATTTGACACTTCAAGGATGATATTAAATCAAAATTGCACTCTCTTAGATCCTTTCATGTATATCATGTGAAAAATAAGGTAAATTCTACTACTCATGTTCTAGTAAAGGCAGCTGTGTTTCATGTCAGGGACTCAACATGGTCGGAGGAAACTCTATCTCACGTCTCTAACATTGTTTCATGCTCACGTGTTTTCCCAAGTTCTATTTGAAAATGGATCCCCCAAATCAAATCTTGCTTTTTCAGGTATATAATATTATGAAACCCCCATCTCTTCTTAATCTTTTCCTTTTAACCTTAATCTTTTAATCTTTTCCTTTTTAACCTTTTTTTTTCTTTTCTTATAGTATTGTTATTTTAATTTTTATTGATTATTTTACTTTATCTTCTGAAACAAAGGACCTCGTATAGGTATAGTTAAAGTAAAGAACAGCTACCACATCCTTGCCCCACGTGAAATCAATCTAACCACGTGCCAAATTGTACTTTTCCATAGCTTGAAACCCTAGTTACAACTATAATAAGACTTAATTTCCTTTTTTCCTAAGCTAAAAGAAGTATTTTGAAATTGGGATATGAGCATCAACCAAATCCAGTGAGCATCGAAAGCTTCAATTTCTACCTGGGAAACAGAGAGATGATCTTACCTTCAACTGCAAGACAAACAACAGTAATCGTTCAAAAAATCAAAATCATGCAACTTTAGACTCTTGTAGATTTTTCAATCTCGAAAACTACTCCCTAGAAATCTTTGACAAATCTTATATATTTTTGTTGAATTCAAGGTTTATTTTGTTGCTTGGGTTTGAGTCTCCCTTCAGGCTTAAGGAGAGACTGTTGTATCCGGATTTGTGTTGGTGAATCTCTTTTCTTCCGTACCAGATTTGGACTATGTCAGTGTTTCTACCACTTCAACTATCTTCGGGTGATTGTTATTATTCCTAAGTGGGGGTACAGATGGGCTTGTCTTACTTTGTATTTCTTTAGCTTTTTTAACCGCCTTGTGCGGTCCTTTGAGGGGACCGAGTCACTTGTTTGACCAATTTCCTATAATTTTTTTTTATTATTTCAGCACTATTTTAGTTTGGTTTGGGTCTATTGTTGGTGAGCCCACCTCTTTTTCATTTATAGGATCGTCTACTTCTTTTTCCTTTTGGATCAGAAATGGGAAGAATCCTCCTTATAACCCTTTTCCTTATTCAATTTAAAAAAAAGAAAAAAAAATTAATCATATTAGACTTTATGGACGGGAATCACTCAAGCAACTGAGTCTTACACGAGCTCTTTCACAATAGCAATTTGGACAATTGATTGTTGTGAATTCCAATTCTAAGGTCTATACCTCATAATCAGGATCTCTTGCAATTGGGACAGAGAATTCTATTCCTATACCTTCAAGTAATGGAACCTTTTTTTTTTTTTTTTTTTTTGGCATTAATGATACTCTGATTGGATCCAAAATCCTAAAAATATGGAAGAGTATCCAGGCATGTGAAAGCCTTAGGAGGTTTCTCTCCTATGAAGGCTTCCAACCTTAAATGATGCATTTTCTTTTTCTTTTTCTTTTTCTTGCTCAAAATGTAGCTGAAGGTGGTGGTGGACTAGAACCATTAAATATTTGAAGAAAGATCTGAACTTCTTTTGTACAAAATCTCCAAAGCCATATATTTTATATATGGGAAGTACAAGCTTTCCATTATTTGTGCTTTGATTTTAGCATAAAAAATTAGTGGGTGGCATTCAGCTCCTTCTCCTTTTCATGAATTGAATTTGGGTGGGTGCAACTTTTGTAGGTCCCATTGCCATTACTTTGGCATTTAACATTCTGATCACAACTCCCTCACCAAACAGCATGAAGAGTTTTTTAGGGATTCTTGTGTTGAGATGATTTTTGTCTCTTTCATCTCATGTACCTCAAAACCATGACACATGCCAAGAAGTTAGCCTAGGGCACTATTTTTATATTTGTGCCTACTGCCTAGGTCATTGGAAGAGAAAGGAACACAGGCCAAAATAATAACCCAATGTTTTGTTTGTTCAGTGTTTAAATTTAGGTACAGATTATTTTAAATTGGACATTAGCAATCCGGTTGCTAAGATACCTACAAAATAATAATAATAATAAGTAGAAATTATTTATTTAGTCTCTTGAGTTTGCAGTTGTTCAGAATTAATCCTTGGGGTATAAAAAGTATCTTAAATATCTCTAGGGTAAGCTTTCTGTCTAAAATGGTCATCCCCCTCAACTGTTTAACAGGAACTGCTAGACGTACCATGGTTCTATGTCACAACTAATTGACACGTGATATATCTGAAGACTCAATTTGTTGTAAATTTATAACTTTATCTCCAAGAGGGTGCCGCCGGTCGCTCCTCTCCTAGGAGAGGTCTCCCTTCATTAGGTGAAGGGCTATCGGCCGCCCCTCATTGTCCACCTCCTTATAAGAGCATTCACATCTGGCTTGACAAATTTTCTCCATATTTTACCTAAAGACTTATCTTTTTCTATTTTAGTTGCTAACTTTTTCAAACCATCTGCATTTCACTATCTATTTTAACTATCCACTTTCATTATTACATTTAAATATTATTTCTCAATGATTTCTTTATTGTTTCTCCAACAATCATCTCTTTGAAAAATTGTCTTTTATTACCGGTCATATTTTCAACATTTGGTCTCTTCTCAAAGGTCATATTTTTTAAAAAAAAAATCATAATATCATAATGGTCATATTTTTCAAAATTCTTTTTTCTGTCTTCTCTTAATGATCATATTTTTCAAAATTTCTCTTCTTTTGATGATCATATTTTTAAAAATGAGTATAGAAAGGGAAAATATGCTTAAGAGGAGAGAAAGAAACAGAGAGGAGATAAGAGAGCAACAAAAAAAAAGAAAAGAAAAAAAAAATGAGAGGAGAGAGAATGATAAAATAAATGTCACCAAATTTTGGTAAGCACTATAGCCAAATAACATTTGGCTAGCCGAATATGGATTTTCTAAGAGGTCGGGGGAGGGCGACCTTCCTTAGAATATCCATTTTAAAAAGAAAATAAAAAATAAAGAATTGGAGTAAAACTATAATTATGTACAATCCATGTCACCAGCTATGTCACGTGCTAATCCGCGTGTGCATCTAATGGTTTCCATCAAATGACCGATAACAAGAATCATTTTGGACACATACCCTATTACCTCAACTATATTTAAGATACTTTTGATACCCTTAGATGAGTTTAGTACAACCATAAACTCCATAGACCAAATAAATAATTTTCTCAAAAATTAATCTAGTTGTTGACATTATTCTATCCAGTAATGACAAATGACAACGACAATAATGTTGTTGTTTACTCTTTCATGAGCATTGGTTCTTTGTCGGACCTACACTAACCATGTAATAGGTAGACTCATAGCTGGACCTTGAAAACCCTAATAGAATGCATAAGAACTAAGCCTATTTCTATGGAGGTAGAAGAAAGAGGGTAGATTTTGGATTTTGGTCTTTATTTTTTAACTACAAAAGCAAGTAATCCTGTTAAGATTTATGAATTTGGCTTGCCTTCAGTGAAAAAATAACTGGAGTTCTTCCCATTCATTCCATCTCCACCGTTAATGTTTTTTTACAGCGATTTTTCCACTTTCCCATATGAAATTATGTTTCCCAAGATACTTAGCTTAACTTCATAGGGTTTACTAGATGGGACTTGATTCTTACACTACACTATCACAACAACTGCACAACAACCCCTCACATGAGGGTGGACTCCAGTGTGTGGAGCCCATCCTCATGTGAGAGGTTGTTGTGCAGTTGTTGTATTGGTGTTGTAAATCTAACATTTTTCTTACCAGATAGGCTTGTGGTTGTGGGTACATTTCTATATGCTTATTATGGTCCACAATGAGCTCCCATTCTTTGAATGAAATGATTACTATATATTCTCTTTAAATGTCACAATAATAAGAAGAATATGTCATTATAAGACAATTATTAAGGCAGGGGTGGTCCACTTCTTGGAGATTGTATACCCACTAATAATTCGTGAAGCCTAATCTAGAAAATTTTGAATTACCAAAATAATGAAAGTATAGGAATTCCACTAGTTAGAACCCAAGTCCTCAACCCCATAAACATCCAAGGCTCTAAGCCATTAGGAGCCTAAAATTCATACTATATTGTGTAACAACTCATCCTAACGACACAATATTTTTTGCTTTTAGCTCTTCCGAACCAACCTTTTCATAAGGTCACTCATCCTGATATTCCGTATTACTCTCACAGAAGTACACTTAATTACAGAGTTATTATCTTATTATAAGTTCATGATCATCACGGTTTTAAAACGCGTTATTATCAAAAAGGGTACGAAAATACATATAAGCACATACACATTCCCATACCCAAACGATGTGGGACGTCACAAATTGTTTCTAAAATTGGCACCATAATTGGCGTTCATTTACTTACAACAGTTTGATTTGACCTAAACGCAATTGTTTTCACATGGTTCCACACCCTTGGGTTATTTTAGGCATAGAAATGTCATTTGGCTTGGACCAATGTCCCCCTCTAATTTGAATTGTTTGAATTGAGCCACGCCAACCCTTAAAAGAAAAGGCAAATAAGCAAATGGGTGGTTGGACCAATACTTGAGGTAGCCGATTATCTCCTTGGAGGATGAGGGGGTAGTCAGCAACCCTACGAACCATTGAGTGTGGTAAAATCACCCCCCCTGAACGGACTCGAGAGTGGAGTAGAAGTCGATCATCCAACGACTCATTAACTTCTCCTTTTTCTTTTTTCTTTATTCTTTTTTTGGCTGATGTGGCTCAATTCAGACCATTGATTCCGAATGAATGTTCTTAATTCCCCTAATCCCCCTTGGCTCCTTCCATAATATACTCTTGTCATCGAGTCAAATTTGACTTTAAAAGGCATGGCGAGGTAGGTGTCTGTCACAATTCAAATCAATTTGGAGTTCCATCACCGGATTAATTAGAAATGACTCATCAATTATTGGATGCTCAATTCTATGGTCTATCAAACCCAATTTCACCCACTAGAAAATGACATGCAGGTACCACAGCATCCTCAAACCTAACATGCTGCATATTTCCAATTCCAGGCTCACCAATCCCCCCCCATAAGCTGCCACATCCTGGTTCCTTGTTTGCAACTTGACGTATGAATTTTCCACAAAAGATAGGCCCACCTTTTGTAGGGGTTTGCTTTGATGGGTTGTGGGTCGTCTCTCGGGCGTATAGTTTTTCTTGTAACTCATTTTGGGCTCCTTTGTAGTTGTTTGGTTATTCTTTCTTGGGTTTTGGGGGTTTTTCTGTTGATTTTGGTGGTTGTTGCAGGTCAGTTTTGAGTGTTTCTGGCGTATACTTCCTATGTACCTAAGGGCGCCTTTACACTTTTTTAATAAATCTTTTCTTATATATATAAAAGGCGTAACCCCGGTACACATACAAAAAAGACATCTAACTAGAATGAAAAAAAAAATATATATATATATATAAAGGAAACATGAAAATCCAGCAGATTAGAAAAGTCCAAGACAGCTGCAAAGAGGAGAGTAATAAAGAAAGACTTTAATTCCACCACTCCTCAAAGAGCGGCAATGTAAAAAATGGTGTCGTCTTACCTTTTACGGTGTCTTTGGAGAGAAATGAATGATAGAATCTTGGCCTCACTTCTATCTTGTTTGGGAGATTGGGGATGCTTAATCCTCACTTGACTATTTTGTGCTTATATGTAACCAGGTTAATACTGAATTTAAGTCATTGTACAAGCACAAATAATCTCCAAAAGGTAGCTCACAAATCAAGCAGTTAAAATATCATTCAAAATCATAATATACTTAAACGGCTTAGGTCAAAGTGAAATGGACAGAGAAACAAAGTGAAAAGAATGGAGAGCAATAAAACTACTTCAGTGATAAATGTTCTAAGGCATCCTATAGAGGGAAAGGCCAATCTTATACTGCTTTAGCGTGTAAATAAGATTCACATGTAATAGAGACAACAATGAATTTATAAAAAGATTCCACAGAGACTTTTGAGAACCTTCAACAGAGAAATATATGAAAGGACGACCTTATAACTCAGTGCTGTTTGTTATCACACAGACGGGAAATACTTGTTTAGATTGAAGGGCAGCGAATAGAATTCCTCACTCCTGGTATCACCCTTGAAAGACCGGAACTTGTCCCACCAATGTTTACCTCTGTCTTTCCTGATTCCGCTGTCCTTCCGATGCAGTGTGTTGTCCAGGAAATATGCCAAGCAGCCCGCAACAAACGCTTCTGATGAAAAAGGGACATTCACAATATCGTTGAACTGCAAAAAGGAAAGAGGCATGCTTTCGTCAGTGGAGCTCAAGACCATGAAATGATTATCGTTAAATCACCAAAAGCTTAAACTGAAATATATGGGTAAATTTAATCATTTAATCAATATCAATATTTTAACGCTCATCCTCACGTGTGGGCTCAAACTCTCATTTAATAGGAGATGCCCAACATGTAAAATATTTAATTGACATGGGAGGGTGAATGGCGGAGATAGGGTTCGAACTCATGACATTTGTTTGGATACCATATTAAATCACCACTTATTCCAAAAGCTTAAGTGATGAATTTAATCATTTAATCAATATCAAAAATTTAACAATTATAACAAAAGCTTAATAGGATCAGGATAGATTCAGGGTTGACATGTCATGCATACCCATCTTCCGCTTGTGTGGACTGGACCATAACCATTGATTGCTGTGTACTCATTGAAGTACTGTGGCACGGACAAGCCCATGAAGATAGAGAAGCCCAAGATGAACTTTGTTCTGAAGCTGTTTAGGTTGCAGAACTGAAGAAAACTAAGTCCCCCCGCACCTGCGCATGCAAAATAAGAATAACTAAGAACAATAAAAATGAATCAGATGTCCACATGTCTGCTTTTTAACCTGTTAAATCACGGAGACGTACCAACATAGGCAAAGAAAAGACAGTATAGAGCAGCAATAATAGGGGCTGGGATTGAAGCAAAGACTGCACCAAATTTCCCTGTACAATGATGGAAAGTAGAATGATAACAGGAACAAAATGTTCACAAAGAAAGGCCAATTGATAATAATAATCAATTTTCATATGGCTGAGAACATCTCATGAATCAAGAGCTTACCAAGAATGGAAAAGAAAATCATAAATCCAGCTGATATTTGTACTACCCTTCGACTGCCAACGCGAGTCAATGCCAAGAGACCAGCATTCTCTCTGTATATCAGCCAAGCAAAGTCCTCAGTTTTTTGCTTAATTGGAATAGAATAGTCAAATAGCATGTATGTTTCCCTATTAAGAGTCTTACACAGATACAGAGGATCCATTCCCAGTTCCGAACAACCCAGACAACAGGATGCCAACTCCCTGTGAGCAAAAAAAAAAAATAATGCACAATAAGAATCCGATCCTCACTTGAAATTAAATTTCACCAGACTTGCATAATGGTATCAAACATAGTTATACTTGACCTACAGACGAATCATTTGTGAACTTCGGAACCCAACCCACAGACGAAATGAGTGATACAATAATTGTCTAATCGTCGCACCTATATTTTTCTTATGATTTCGAACCAAATCTTTTTTCATTAAAAGAATTGTTTGATCAGATCAGGTAGATAGGATAGCATACATCAAAATATACACCCCTAATGCAATTTTCTGTTTCTTCTCTTGTTCTTATTATAAATCAATTGGTGCATTTATATTTTCTCTTCTTCTTCCTTATATGTGTATGTGCCTGTGCGAGATCAGAAAAAGGCCTCACTCACTCTTTTCTTTTTTCTTCTCTTTTTTCTCTTTTTTTTTTTTTTTTGTGGGTGGTGTCTATTGTGTGGGGGGTGGAAGAGGGATTAAAAGTGATACCAGGCTATAAGGTTAATAGCACTTTTTATTTCAATAGAAGTTAAGCTCGAAATGATCCACATTACTTAAATATGATGGGACAAGCCTTTATAATTACCTGCCAACCAACTCCACGGCTGAAAATGGAAGGTGGCAGCATAGTCGCACTTGCAAACCTTGATACCGCAATGAAAGCACCAGTGGACTGCTCAAATCATTGGACTTAAATGAGAAATGAGTCAACTCCAAGAGATCAAATAACATTAACATCATCAGAGACAAGCATTCAGATAATGAAATATTAGTTTGAAAAAAGAACCTTCGACTCTTAATAGAAGAACATCATACTGCTTAATTAAAGGTTAAATTGTCCACTCATGCACAACTATGATATTCATATAATTTAAAGATGTCACAGAGCTCTACTGAAGGTGAATATTCTAGCCCTTCATCAACAACTCATTAATGAACTTCAAAGGGAAGTCATAAGAAATAACTGCAATAGTACAAATATAAAAAGCACACCTCTACAAGTGCAACAAAAGCAGCCATCATCATGGCAAAGGCTTCGCCGGCATCAAATGAAGGAGTTCCCCATTGAAAGGGATATGGCACTCTTATCCTGCAAACTCATATTCCAAGAATTAATTCTCTCACTCATGTCAAGTATCAAACCCAAATATTAATTTATGTTTGCAGATAAGTAATCATTATAGTGAAGCATCTTGAGGTTGTAATCAAACTATAATTTAAATAATAACACTTATATCCAAGGTTTGGTTCAATAAACGAACCTGTATATGATGCAACAAAAGTTAATGATGATGGCTCAGCTGAAACTAAGCATACCAACTAATGGGCTCAGCTCTATGAATCCTTTGTCAACTAACTGAGGTTGGCAACTTAATGATGTTGTTAAATCACCACTTATCCCAAAAGCTTAAGCTAATAAGAGGACGGTAAATTTAATCATTTAATCAAATACTTTAACACTCTCACTCACGTGTGGTCAAACTCTCTTTTAATAGATGAAGTCCAACACGTGAAATATTTAATTGAAATTGAGGTGAATCACATCGACAAGGTTCGAACTCAATACTTTTGGTCATAATACTATGTTATTGTTTGCATAAACGGTTTAGACAGAAAAGGTGGAGGCTATTATTCTGTTACAGTAGCCTACCACACATCTTAATATATAGGTTTAGGGGAACATTACAATGACCAAAATACCCCCAAACCCTAATGACCCACTAACCGTAATGACCCTTCTAACAGATGTAAAGTGTTAAAACTACCTATAAAGAATATAATAGATGCCATCTGTGTGGAAACCCAAATCATAAAGCATAAATCACAATTCACAAAGCATAATTTGAAAGTCTTGTTCTTTGTTTGAAATGAGGAACCATTTGAAAAACCATCTTTGCGGAAACCCAAATCCCCCACCTCCGAAAAAAGGGAATTTCTCTAGACAGTCTATGTAACCATAAGCTTGCCAAATCAACTAAAGCTCATAAAAGGGAAAACTAAATGTCTTTAATTTAGCTTCAGTTCACTTATCAAATAATTGTAAATTACCCAATCCTATTTCCTACTAACACTAAACAACACAATCCAATTGAATGAGTTTTTGGTACATGCTTTAACAAACAAGAAAGTCATTAAAATTGACGATAAACATCCATAAAAAGCTTGTCTTACAAATTCATGATTATGGAAAGGTATTTCCATGGACTATTATAAATCAAACAGTCATACAAAGCCCATATAAAGGCCATGTATTTCGTGACTCCATAATCAAATCATCAGTTATCCCAGAAGAAATGTTGAAATGAAAATTTCTTTAATGAAACAACCTATACTTACCATGGAGCACCGTTTATAAGTCCAGCACGATCAGTGCGACAGCTTATTTGTGTTTTCGGCGCTGCACCATTATATGCCCCACCTACAGTAAGTAGGTGAGCGTATATCCATACAATCACCACTGCGAAAATTACTGCGAAACGGTCAAAGACATTTCTTCCTGAATGTATCACATGGGGCATATACTGCATAAGAGTTAAGACAATAACAATCTTAGCCTAACAATAACCATTACTCTGTAAGCTTACAGATATAATTCATAGAAGGCAAGAAACTATAGTTCATAATAAATTCAAAACTGTACGAACTGGATGGGTGAGACATTAAAGACCAGTACCTGTGAAATAAAAACTAAAATAATAAGCTCTGGCAGTCCAATCTCTACACATTTCGCAACCTAGAGATTCATGGCAAGAGTTAGCATCCAAAAGTACCAAAATATCTAGTGTGTACATGACAGCACATTGCAGCAAAAGAAGACTTACCCCAGGAAAACCAAACTCGTAAAGGCCAAATCCAGCTAGTGCTACCAAAGGAACAGCTGAAAGTGGACTTAAAAACCTGAGGAAATGGAAAAATCAAACCAAACGAATTTCCAAATTGTAATAAGAAAACAATCACGATACAGTATTCAGTTATTTGTGTTTGATGCAGACTCTTTTGGAGAAAATGCAGAAATGCGTCAGTATGAAGCTGATGAGCTTAAATAATCTCTATTTCAGAAATCAAATTGATTTGGTGTAACTAAACTAATATTAGTATTAACCAACAAAAATAAATCCATGGAAAATGACATAGTTCAATGGGGCATTTTACACAACGGTCTCATATGAGGTCCAAGCAAACAGAACCCAGCTAATTAAAATTATATATCAGGGGAGAAAAGGGGAAAAAAATCCCCAAGTTCCCTGAGGATTGTTTCAATTAATATATTTGTATAGGTTCTGAACTAACCTTGTAACATTGCGCCAAAGGCCACTGAATCCTAAGACAATCTGAATAGTTGAAGCAACAATAAGAGCACCCTGGATTGCCCGCATTGTCCTCTTAAATTTCTGTATAGGCATCAACACATGGTGACATGGTTACAACCAAGCTGGTGCAAACATCAATTAGATTTATGTGAAGTTTGAATGCATGATATTCATCTTCCTCTTTATTTTTTTCCAAATGGATTACAGTAAGACATGATAAGCATTTAGAGTTTTGGCATTAATTGCATGCTAGTCCAATTGAAGGGAAACTAAAGACACGTTATATCCAGCAATATCCCATGCTGGGCACTAGTTATGTGTCATACTTGCACTAAACATGTACACCACATTAACAAGCAATTCGGCAAATTATACAAATACCAACAAATATTATAGAATGGGTTTGAGATCACAAAACCTCTATAGGGTCTTGGACATTGCTGAATCGACCAGAAAGGATAATTGAAATTGTGGTCGGGACAAAGGTATATGACCCTCCAATGACAGCAGGCAGTCGAGACCCAAAACATGACTGCAACAATGTGTTCAAACCAGCAACAAAGAGTAGGGTTTGGATCACCTTTGCCTTCTCCTCCTACAACAATGGCACATGTGGTTTAAGTCATAATTATACCCTTAAATAAATTTCAATATTTAATTGAAATTAACATTTTTTTTTTTAAAAAAAAAAACAAAAATCTCCAAAGGCTTACATTTCCACCACCCATTTGGGGAACCAGAGCAGTGGGGATGAGAACTGTCGTGCCAAGCATCACAAGATAGTGTTGAAATCCAAGAAGGATGGCTTCAGCTGCATCATGCCCATAACAGCATAGTCTTTTAATGATTTACAAATGAAAGCAACGAAAAAAATTGAAACCAAAGGCACCTAAGTAATTTAAAAATAAATAAATTACCCAAGCTTTAAGCTGTTACAATATAATTGAACTAAAATATTTCTGCGTAGATCAAAATCACTAATGATGGTTAGGGCAGCCATCCCCAAATGGTCAGAAAGAGGTATTCTTGTGTTGAGATGAGCCGTAAAATGAGAGTCTAAAAGAACCAGGGGAGAATAACCAAACAGATTAAAAAAAAAAAAAAAAAAAAAAGTAGAAAAAAAATTCTTAAAAGGAAATTCAAAATTAACAAAATCACAAAGGAACCAAAATCGCTGCAACCAACTTAGAAATAGGCATATAGCATGGAACCTGGTGACAGAACACTCCAGAGTTCCCGAAACAGTAAAAAATAAATAAAATAAAATCACAGAAAATTTCCCACACCAACAAAAAAAGAAAAAAGAAAAAGAAAAGAAGAGGCTACTCAAGTTTAGTGAAAATCAGTTCTTCTTCTTTTTCTTTTTTTTTAACAAGATCAGAATTTGTCAGTAGAACAGCGAGGTGCTTTCCAAAATATTAAAGAAATTTACTTTTTTGAAAAGAGGGGTATCTGCGAAAGCAAAAAAGAGACCAGAAAAGATACTTTGAACGGTTAAACACAGAGAGAACGTATCCGAAATCAAACTAACTTATTACAACAAAACCTGCCTTAAATATACCAGGTAGATTCAGAAGAATCAGAGTTAGAAACTAAGACCCACATGAATAATCTAGCACTAACTTTCCAAAAGGAACTACAATTCAGAATCCAAGTTAAAAGGCAAGCACAAAACAAAAAAATAAAAAGAAACTTGTGGATGAGAGAGAGATACTCACGCCATGGAGGTGGGCTGGTAATGCAGTAAGAAATGTTGGGTAGCTGATCCTTTGGTGGGTGTGGCTGTGGCTCTTCTGCTTTTCCACCTCCACCACCACCACCTCCTCCTGCCATTGATCTCTCTCTTTCTAGAACTCTCTCTCTCTCTCTCTCTAAAACTCTATAGAAAACAAAAATTACAAGAACCAAGTTACTACAGAAAAGCTGTATGAAACCCAAATCTAAGCACAGCCCAGATCTTAAATCCTGCAGAAACACAGTAAAAAGAGCTTGGCATAGAGAACACAAAACAAAACACTCAATAATATGAGGACCCCAAAGAGTGAACCTTTCACATGGAAACCCACTAAATATAGAGAAGAAGAGAATATTATAGAGGTGTGGGAAGTGGGAACTGTTAATAGGAAAAGAAAATGAAGTGGAAAATGATAGTGTAACTGTTGGGTTTAGATGGAGTGAAACAAATAGTGGTAGTAATTGAAGAAAACTAATAATGGGGAATGAGAAAGGCCAGAAAAAGTGCCTTTTAACAATCTTTTTGAAGCAAAATCAAGTGCCCAAACCCTTTTTTTTAAAGTCAATAAATCTGTGTACGTACTACCCCACAACACCTAAAATGTCACTGAAAAGTGGGGAATGTTTTCAAATAAAAAAGATAAATAAGAAGAGTCTTTTTTAGCGAAGCAATCCCTTCAAACGGTGTAAGAAGCGTGTGTCTGGGAGCAGGTGAGGATTTAATATGAATGATATAGGAAGGAAGGAAGATAGATGAACGCAACTAATAACTAAATAAGGGCCTGTTAGCAGTAGTTTCTTTTGAAGAAAAAAAAAACGATTTTTTAAAACTTCTGAACCAAAAGTCCAAAAGTAGGGGTTGGAAAATCATCTCCCACCCCAATTTATTTTCTTTTCTAAAACACGTTTTCTAGACAGTGACTTTTACAAAAAAAATATAAAAAATATAAAAAAATAAAAAAATCACGTGACATTTATTACATTAATTACTAAACAATTAAATTCTTGTGTTAAATTTTATTGCTTAATACTTATTACGTCAATCACATAATTTTATAATCGGTTATAATAAAAGTTGTAATTGGCTAATTTTTTGGGCAAAAGAATTGCATTTAAACATTTACATAACATTTTACCTTTAAAAAAATGGGACCAAAAACCTTTACCAAAGCAAATGATTTTCATTTAAACATGTACACAACTTTTTACCTTTATAAAAGTTGAATGGTTTTTGTCTGTTTTTAAATTTTATTCAGATTTTATCTTCTTTTTTTTTTTTAATTTTGTCTTAAATTTTTTAAATTATTCAAACATAATTTAAAAAAGCAAATTCAATCAGTATTGTAATTTTTAAACATTTTTCAAAAAAATCGCACACCTTAAAAATAGTTGAATTGTACCAAAAAGAGTCCCACGGTTTCTCTCTCTAGTCTCTAACATGAAAATCAGTCAAATATCACACACTTCACATTTCATATTCCGTTATGCAAAAGACAGAAGAGGTTGAAGTTGAGTCTTGACAAGGCAAGAATTGCTAATTCCAAGATAGGACTCCAGACGACGGCGTTTAGGCCAGCTGGACAAAGTTTTACCTTGGCGACATCACTTTCTCGATATACAACTTGCAGTTGCCGATAAGAATGCATCTATCTAATAAATAATAATCTTTTTTCTTTATGCGAAGTGCCATTAATACCCTTCGATAATTAATTAGACTACTGTAGGCCGAACAACCTCCTCATCCCGGCAATAATTGAGGGGAGGGGCATTTTGAAAATTATGTAGATGATGATCACGTGCGGGCTGTACCAGAGGAATATCGGGTCGCCCAAAAAGCCCCCAAACGAGTAGCCAATGGTGGAAAAATGGACAGCCGACAAATTCTCTTATCCCTAGAGTTAACTCAGTTAAGCAATTCCTCCAAAGTCCATTCACCGGGCTCCTGTTCCTTTACCAGCGTTTCTCAGTTATAACTGGCATTCCTCAGGATATAAACCCTAAAAATAACCTAGGGTTGTTGAATTGAATGATTCATTATGCTTGTTTTTCTTTTTCTTATTTACATCAATATATTTTTACCAAAAACAAACTGATATTGATCATGGTTTTTTTTTTAAAAAAATAAAAATAAATTAGTTAGAAGGAGTATTTTAATGTGATATAAAACTATAAAAGTAGGAATTATTTTTTTTTGGTGAAGTTTACATAGTGTAAATATAATCTTTTACACCCTCAAATAAAGAGTTTTTTACGTTAACATCTCACACTATTGATATAGTTTACTATAGACCGAGACTCTAATCGAGAATGTTGGTTACGCAACAAAAAAATAAGTAAGTAAAAGAGCTTGTCGGGTGTGCCAGTAAGAATCACTATAACAAAATCTGTAGACGACCGAGGAGCCGATCGAGTTGTGAGCACAAAAGTCGGTGTTATTATGTAACCTCTAGATGACCATTACGATTGGGCAGAAATATGTTTGTTTTTCAAATCTAAGGAGTACGTGGTCAAAATCTTAGACCACATCAGTTGACAGCTAAAGCCAATGGTATTTAATGAAACGTATCAAAGCAAGAAAACGTCGGTTGGAACACCCCAGAAGAAAACGTCGGTGAGGGATAGACCAAGAAACGCCGTTGCCATCACCGAATAAAATCTGCCATTGTATCGATTGTCGGATTTTTGACGTTTGCAAACGCTAAGAAGCCCGGTGGACAAGCTCTTTTGACGTATATAACAGCAACCTTCGACGGACTTTGTGAAATCACACTCACCGACGATTGTCCGTATCAAATTTATCCAACACCAACGCCATAAATTACATTTTTACTTGATAACGACTTTTTTAGAATGATGAATTAACAGTTTCTATCAACCTGTTGATTATTTTTAAAAAAAAAAAAAAGAAAGAAGAAAAAAAAAATGTGCTATATATATATATATATATATATATTTTTGTCTTTATCTCATCCTTTCTACTTTTAAAAATTACCGTTAGATCGGTGGAATTCATATAAAAAAATTACATGAACCCCCTAGATCTGATGATGATTTTCAAAAATTGAAAGATAATAGGAAAAAATAAATTATTTATCCTTTAAAAAAAAAAAAAAAAAAAAAACCAAAAAAATGTGTCATATACTATTCTCCTGTCCTTCTCCATCTTGTTACTTTTAAAAATTACCATTAAATCTGTGGAGCCCATATGAGGGATTCACATGGGCTCCACATATTCAATTGTGACTTTCAAAAGTAGGTGTAGGAGGATAAGAGAATAACAAGAAAAGAAAATGAATCATTTCTCTAAAAAAAAAATTAAAATTTGATTAAAATTATCACATTATCATTATGAAAGTCCTCTCCAGACTCCAAATGTAACCGTGGACCGTAATTTTCAGTAATGTAATTACATTCTATATCATTATTTTGTGCTAGTTGCTCTCATTAAGAAAAATAACGAAAATGTGTTTATGTAAATTTTTGCACGGTCAAACTGTGCGATAAGCACCAATAAAACAAGAGATAAGGCCATCGGAGTGGCGTTGCCCGACCGCATGGTGGGCGGGAGTGGGAAGCAACCTCTTATGGTTTATGCAAGATTTTTTAAAGCATATATGACTGTGTAGTAACTATCTAATGAACTAGTAGCTACAGATTTTAAGAGTTGTTTAATTAAGTGGACTCATAATTATCTACTTGCGTATCAAAATGAAAAGGGCAGTTGGTGAATGCTTTGTATTGGATTGCTAACTTTGAAGATAGGTTAGATTCAATTGCAAGTAAAGGTGATTGAATAAGACATCCTTTTTTTAGTTATTGAAAGGCATGCAGGGACAAGGGATAAATTAATTGTAGATTGACCCATTTAAAAATGATTATCATCATGTTCCATAATATTTCTTTCTCCCCCACATGACAACCCAAATCATGCCCTATTGAAAGATTGTGTAGAGGCATTGATTGGTCCATGGACAAGATTGTCAAAATTTGAAATCTATAAGCAAAGTAATTGAGCCTTGGGAAAAAAAATAATAATAATAAGTTTGTCCTTTTCTTGGTAATCTGTAGTCTGTAGATTTCCCTGTCAACTTTTTGTGGGCCCTCAATGGCATTTATATGTCAAGATCATATTGGTGGATGCCAAAAGTATTTAATCAAATCACCTAACTTTACTCATGAGATTATGCTTGGAAAAAAGGTGTAGGGTAGGCAAAACTATAGAATACAAATTATGGACTAAATATATTTTAGAGCCCCTCAACTAACAGTCATTACAGATGTGACATTTAGACTTTAGACCGCGATAAGTATCAATTTGTTGTAATTAAGTCACGTTTTTTGTCATTCTTCTTATGATATCCATATTTTATTTTTAAAAAAAAATGATTAAATACTAAATACATATAGTAAGGTTCGATTAGTATATAAAGAATTTGCATGAAATTTTAATTTTAATTTTTTTTTAAAAAAAAAATAAGTATTTTTTAAAGAATGACAGAAATGCGACTTAATTACAACAAATTAGTAGTTTGATGAGTCTAAATGCCACACTTGTCAATTCGTGTGACTTTATAAAAAAATTGTTATAAGTTGAGGGGCTAAAATATATTTATCCCAAAAGTTATTCATTTAAAAAAAAAAAAACTATAGTATAAAAATGAGAGAAAGGTTAGATATGAGAAGGGGGAACGAATATCTCTGTGGGCATGGATGAATAATAGAAAAGTGTATAAAGGAAAAAACAGGGGACACAACGTGGGTGTTGCTTTCAGTTCTTTTTTTATAGGGGTACTCATGCCACCCAACCCTTCACTGTGCAGGGACCGCGGCTTTGCAAATTATGGGCCTTGTTTGGTGCTTTCTCTTTCTCTTTCTCTCACACAAAAGCACTTTCTCTTTCCTCCTTTTGCCTTCCTCTTTTGTTTTTAAATTTCTTTATTCTTTTTTTGTCTGGCCTTCAATTCTTTGCTCTCAAATATAAGCACCTCCGCACATGCACGTGGTTGTTCTATCTAGATCCCAAAATAACAGCCTGTAACAATTATAGATATACACATATAATATAGGAAAAATTATAATTTAATCGTCTAAATTATGGACCCTGTTTGTAAACAGTCTTATGAACTGTCAACGCTCGAACTATGGGTTTGTTTGTCAAGCAACATTACAAAACAGCACTGTTCATGTACTTTTTTTTCATTTTTTTTTATATTTTTCACTACTAATCAACATCAAAACATTCCCATTTTTTTCACTTTTTTATATCACATCAATAATTTTTTATTATTATCCAAACAAAAAAATTCACTACAATACAAAACTTTTTCACATTTTTATACAAATTCTTTTTATTTTATATCACATCATCGCTTTTTACTAATTTCAAAACTAACAACCCCACTACTTTGTTCTGTTCTGTTCTGTTCATGTCTTTGCCCAACAAGCCCTATAACCGCCTAAACTATCAAAAACTTTCGAAAATACCAATTTTGTTGAAATATGCTTATAATACCATTGTCATATGTCATTTTTCAATTAAAAAATATTAAAATTTAAATTTAAAAATAATAAAAACTAAAAAAAAAAAACTAATATTTTTTTATATTTTTTTTTTAAAAAAAAAAAAAAACAAAGAAAATGGAGTTTTGAGGGGGGTGGCATGCAAGAAGGGGGGGTGGCTGCCTTTTTTTAAAAAAATAAAAATAAAAAATAAATTTTAGTTTTTTTTGGTTTTTAATTATTATTTTTTTTACTTTTTTTTTTAAAAAAAAAAATTAATTAAAAAAATAACACTTGACAAGAATATTATAGGCATATTTTAAAAAAATTGACATTTTTAAAACGTTTTGATAATTTAAGAGGTCAGAATTCAAGCGTTAGCGGTTCGTGGAGTTATTTATAAAATAGATGGCAGTTTGAAGATTAAACTGTAATTTTTTCTATAATATTATATATAACAATTAGATATGTAAGACATGGACACGTGGTATAATTTAGTAAAGAATAATGATTCAATGCCACCTAAATATACAACTTTTCACCACCTTGCATATGTGGCAAGGTGGTCCCCCACTACTTTTTGAGTTTTTTTATTTTTTAAAAATAAATTAAAGTGGGGGACCACCTTGCCACATAGACAAGGTGGTGAAAAGTTGTATATTTAGGTGGTAGTGAATCATTGCTCTTTAGTAAAATACGTGCAGTCTATTTGTCACATCCCCGCCTCTAAATCTGTTTTTAAGGCGTACGTGCAATACCTTGCTCAAATTTATTTATTTATTTTTTGTTTTAAATAAAAAATAAAACATTTTAATGGATGCCAAAAAATAAATAAAAAGGTCAAGAGAGGATAATTAGAAATAATTATTAAGATGTGGATCATGCATACGACCACCATGTTGAAAGTAAAAAGAGTTAAGAACACTAGGAAACATTTTTGGTCTAGAGGCTTCGTTCAAATGAGACAATCCCCCGTTCGAACAAGCCACTTAAAGTGCCAATTTATTTTTTTTATTTTATTTTTATATAGATTAAAGCGCCAATTTTGGATTAATTGAAAAAACTCTTTTGAATGGGAAACAATCTATTCCAACGGGGACGTTTTTGCATGTGAATCAAATGTGTCCAAGACGTTGCAGAGAGATAAATAAATTAAAAAAAAAAATTAAAAAAATTAAAAATAAAAAAATAAAAAAATAAAAAGAGGAAAAGGAGGAGAGCTCTGTGGTCTTGAGAACAGACTCAGAATAGGATCCTCTCCATTTCAAGTAAAATGGAGAGGAGCCGGTCCTTGTTTTACAAGAGGCAAAATTGTTCAAAATATTAAAATAACAATTTTGTCCCCTGTAAAAACAACTAATCGGCTCCTAATTTATATTTTAAATGAAATGAAGAAAACTCGTTTCAAGCAAACTCGAGCTTCAAAAGGTAAATCCTTTTTTTTTTTTTCGTATCTCATTTGAGTCATTTCTACTGATAAAAAAGTAAAGCCCAACCTTTTTTACATTAACAAAAAAAAATCAAAATCAAAATTCATCTCAACTTTATATCACTCAATCCATTCATTTCTCTTTTTCCTCTAAAAAAATTGTTTACCAAACACATCCCTAACTTTTCTCTTTCTTTTTCCAGTGTTGGTGTGTATAGGAATCGTGTTTATGTTGTATTTTGGCTTGTATGAGTTTAGAGAGTTTGAGGTAAGAAATTGAGAAAAATGAGTGGGTTTTTCTTATGAGAAACACAAGCTTCGGGAGAAAGGATGAAACTGTTGAGGGACTTGGACTGCCAAAAGAGTTAGACACATAAAAAGGGCGAGCTTTAGGGTAAATAGGTCCAAATGCATAGGGCTAAGGTTTGTCTTGAAGTGTTGGTCGAAGAAAAATGGAAGTGGAAAGAAATAATTGAGATTTTAAAGTCAAATCGTAAATGCTGTGCATTTAGGCTCAAAACGGTGTTAAGAGGGGTTAAAGGAGGTGATTTTAGGGTTTTATAGTGTATGGGAAGTGAGAAGGGGAATAAAAATAGGAGCTTTGATGTAGGAAGACTTATAGAAGATGATGAGCAATGTAGTCATCCGAACATGGTCACAATCATTAGAACGAGACACATGCTGGGAATCTCGTGCAAACTTTCAATTAATTCTCGTTCTAACAAGACACCCCTGAGAGTCTCGTGTGAACCTTGTTCGAACGAAACATGGGTAGAAGGCAAAATTTTTAAGATTCATGTATGAAGTTATGACTTGTGATTTGGGGACCCGACTAACGATAGAGTATAGTTTGAAGAAGGGGAACGAGAAGGAGTTCTCGACCCGCAACCCCTTGGGGTTATTCTGCACTTTGAAGGAGAAGTAGAAAAATGAATAAATATAATGATAATTAATTTGATTCTTTGTCGCCGGGTTAGAAGTTATAAATCGAAAGGTTTTTTCTTTTTTTCCCGTTTATGCTTTACGAAGGAGACCTTGTCGATGAATTTTACACGCAAGTAAACACACATGAAAACACCAAATGATGACTTTTGCTAGCATGTCTACGTTGATAGCAATAAATGTATATTTTTGTATGAGCATGAAATATCATACTTGACTATGATGAGAGCCCTAAATTTAAATTGAAATTCATTTTACTGTTTTGACTGCATGATTATTACACAGTTATGTTGTGTACAAGAAAATTATAATAGGAGATTGAATAACATGGCCACTATAAACTATAAATGTTTTTAAATTGCAAAAGGCATTAATTATTGCGGCATGCGCATTCTACACCATACAAACTTGCCCCTATGGCCAAGTTGTTAATTTTACACTAGATTCATTTGTCATTTAATTATAGTTGGCATAACCACATACGGGGTGGGGCTACCGGCTGATTACAAATATTTATAGTTTGAGTGACTCGATCACCTAGGGTTGGACTTGGTTGATCAATTAGGCTGTCACGCTATGTGCAATGCCCGTGGTAGTGGGGCTGTACCAAAGGTCGTGTGGAATGCACAACTTCACCGTAAGATGATTAATGGTACGTATAGGTCATATGGAGGATAATAATGATCCATATGGTGTATCTACGCATACTTATGGATATTTGCATGAACTTTGATTTTCTTGCATGAGAAATAGCCTACATTATATATTTCCTTACTTATTAAATCGTGGATTTACTATATTTTACATGTAAGATGTATGTTTTAAAGAGATAGCCAAGTTCATTAGAGGCTGATCAGGAGAACCAGAAGGTACATGCAATAACTACTTAAAGTTCTATAGATAATCTTTACGTTATGTATTTTGATGACTTTTGTAGGGTTATGGGCAATTTTCAAACTTGAGCCCTTGTTGGAATTTCATTAAGACTCATCCGGTGGCATGTAATTAAGACTTAGTTTGGTGTACGTGTCCTTAAGTACTCATGACTTTGAACTATTATATTGTTACATTTATGCAATTATGTATCAATGACTACTTCTAAATACTCAAAGAATGATGTGGTTTTCACATCATTTTTAGAAGAATAAACAAATAACAAAATAGTGACTTCTAGATACTTTTTTGGTTTGACTTCTAAATTTGATTTTGCATTCAACATAACGGTCAAGACCGATGGAATGAGCTAAATTGCAACAAAATTTCACTACAATTATGGTTTGAGATATTAATAACTTGGGCACGACATGACTGTCTTTAGTGTCATGAAACTCTGATGTGATAATGTGATAAGGCAGACTAGTAGCGGAAGCAATATATAACGAAGGAAAATAGTGATCTATTTTATATATATTTTTTTTAACTCTAGACATGTTGTAAAAAATTTAAATCATCCGGAGCTATTATTATGTAAAATTTCGTCATGCAATCAATAGTGAGAGGCAGTTCATCCGGAAGCATTCAACTTTCTCATCTTTTTTATTTTTTGGTTGAAAGTAGTACAGCATAACTTTTATTAATGATTTATCTTAAGCACAACACTCAATAGAAATAATATTGCAAATACATCGGGGGCTTCCTCAAGTATAACATGTTATTCTCTGAGAGACAGCGCTTGCTTCGCAAGACGGTGAGCTGCTTCATTTGCATCTCGTCTAACATGATTGACCTTCTATTTTTACAAACAACTCAATACCTCTTTAGTGTCCTCAATCAGATGGCCATATATGCTTAGATTTCTTTTGTCTTTCTACAACGCCTGTACTGTCTTAAGAGCATCGCCTTCCAGTTTCACCCTTTGCAGTTTGCAACCCCAATTCCATACTAAATACAATAACGAATACATTATGCAAGGAATAATAATCAATGGAAAATGATTTGTGGAGGACACCGTCTCCACGCGCCCTTTTTTTTTATTAAAAAGATGAATTTTAATGAAAAGAGAGTGTTGAGAAACGGTTTTCCATCTCCTGTGTATTAGAGCTCATAATCAACTTAGAAATATTTATGTACATCACATAAAGCGCTACACATGGACGTGTCTTTTCTTCGGAATAGAGTTTTTTCTATTTTACTTGAAATGAAAAAATAAAAAAATTATGACTAATTTTTTATTTTGTCGCATATAACGCGTTATATCACTTTAAAGATATATTACTTCATTTTGAAAAATTTAAATAATATAACTTTGCACATCCTCCAGTAAATTCATGTAGCTCTGCTGGCAGACCTATGCCGATGTGGCTCTGTTGTGACCCGAGTAAGGGTGTGCTGAACCCAGTTGGGCTTTAAACAGATGGGGTTCTCACTTCTCATCAGCCTCGTGACAAGCCCATTATGAGCCCTTTTATGCTGTCGAGTTATGTTTTATATCACTATTTGTGTTTTCATTTTATCCTCTAAAATTGATGTGATTATTAAAATTACTATTAAATTTATAATAGACCATTATTAAATTTTAATCTAATGATAATTTTAAGAGTCACATCAATTTTGAAGGGACAAAAGAGAGACACAAATGTGATATGTAGAATTATTGTATGTTGCGATACCAAAGAGCCAGTTCTCTAAAACGAGTTGTGCTATCCAGCACACTTTCATCTCACCATAGTCCGGCTTTCGTGGCCAACGTGGCACATGCTTTTTTTTTTTTTGTTGGGATTAAAGACATATTTAGTACCTGTGATTTAAAAACTTTATTTTTTAGTACCTCAGTTTCATTTTAACTTTACAGATGGTATCTGAATTTTGAGAAAAGACTGATTTGTTACCCCCGTCTATTTTTACATCCAAATTTTAACGAATTATCAACTCTCATTGGTTGACACGTGACACAATATAAAAAAAAAAATTAAAAATTAAAAATTTAATTAATATTTTTTTTAAGGTTTTTAATATTTTAATATTTTTTTAAGTTTTATTAATTTTAACTTTTAAAAATTTTAATTTTTTTATATTGTGCCACATGTCAACTCTCATTAGTTGACATGTGGCAATTCATTAAAATTTGGATAAAAAATAGATAAAAGTGCTAACTCATATACCATCTATCAATCGAAATGAAAAAAAAGAGACTTGCTACACATGGACACTCATCCGTCCCATGTGAGCATTTTATTATAAAAAAATAATTTTTTATTAAAAAGTTGGCTTTGATGTCCCATCAAAGCCAACTTTTTTAATAAAAATTTATTTTTTTATTATATGTGGGTGATGGGGGACAGATGAGTGTCCCCCATCCAGCATTTCCCGAAAAAAAAATACCAAAAAAATGAAGTTTTTAGACAACATATACCCAATTCTCCGAGGCTCTTTCACTTTCTACACATTCAAGGCGCTTGCACTTTTTGAACATTTCACGGATACTTTTATCATCAAACTATCTATCCCTGAAGAACCACATGATGCTACTACCACGTTGATTGCTGCAGATTTCCATATCCCCCACCACAATGTGAGAGAGCCGCTTACCTTTCGATTAACAACGCTAAGCAGCAGCCAACGCAAAATCAAAAGCGAAAATGCAAATAAGCTTCCCACCTGAGCTTAATCATAGCTCGGTCGCCGGCGGAGACAGAGAAAAAGGCAGAAGAGGCAGTTGGAGGGCAGAAAAAACAGAGCCTTATCTCGTTCTGGATCCGGCTGTACGTTCCCACAAAGGCGAGAAAAAAAAAAAGAAGAAAAAAAGAAAAAGAAAAACGAGTTGGAGAAGCTTTCATAATTTTTTTTTTTTAAAATGTGCCACGTGGGCAGAAAGTCGGACTATGGTATAGCACTACTCCTCTAAAACCCCATTGCGCCCCAGAAACCCAAAACCCCAGCAAGTTCAGCCGCATACCCTCAACGAAATTTTTCCACACAAGGAAGCTGATCCTTGAAATACTGCCAACCCATTTCCCGGTATGCCTCTTTATGTATGTATTCTTTTACTTTGGATGGACTTGTATTGATTTGAACCAGAATTTTGGGATTGGTGTTCATATAATTCTTCAATGTCCTATTAAGTTATATTTGTTCTTGAATGCCCATGTTAAAAGCTTCTGATTTGAGGTTATTTACTTTGATTCTCGCTTGCCATGTTGCTGTTTAGTAACCCATCAATCTCTTCTGCAGGTTATTTCTGTTTTTTGTGCATTTGATGTGTGAAAAAAAAGAAAAAAAAGACTTCGTGTTTTGGGTCATCAATTTTTGGTGTTTGTAAGACAAATATAGGAGCCCATGTGGCCTAGTTCGTGTTTTGGGTTGCCTGCATGGGATAATAGCAGCGAGAAATAAAACTTCTACAGAAGATTTGTTGGGAAGTAAGGAATCGGATTGTGAGTAAAGGGCAATTTAAAGCAATTGCTGTCAATATTGCATTATGCTCTAACTGGGGTATCTATCTCTCATAAAATTTTGAGTTGATTCTGCTGTGTGTCTGGTGGGTTGCTATTTGTTTGGCTGCTGGAAACTCTCTGGTTCTTTTGAGTTTCTTCGTGGCTGTGTTTCTTGGTTTCTGGTGGAAGTTTGGTCTGATGCTGTTTGGTGCTGTTCTAGAGTCTCTTTTGTAGTGATTGCATGGCATTTGTATATTGTTCCTGATTTTGTTCTTTGTTGTTGTGGCCATTCCCAGAAGATTGGGATTGGCTTTGTTAGTTTGTACAAGGGTTGGTGTTGTAGGTTGCTTTGTGGCAACTTGAGTTCCAGTAGTTTTGTTACTGGAGGGACTTTGTATTCTTGTGTAGTTATAAAGATTTTCATTCATTCATTTTTTTTTAAAAAAAAAAAACTGCAAGAATGTTCTCAGATTCTTTTTTTCTAATGTATTCTTGCATTGGTATGCAGCAATCTGATCAAAATCATGTTTCTGTCGAGAATTTTTGGGAGAACACTTTTTGCTGCAGCAAAATCTGAAACTTCTACTGCCACAGCTGCGGCTGCTTCTGCAGCTAGGAACCCTCTGGAAGAGTTCTTTGAGGCAGATAGAAGTGTAGATGATGACAAACCTTTTGTCTATGGTATGGGCATTTCATTTTCCTTGTTTCTGTTTGCTCATTGCCTTTACTAGTTGTTTTATTCATGGCCTTATGGTATTAGATATAGCGAGTTTGTTTGTCACGAATTCAATAAGAAAAAGGCGATGTTATGTTATTACGTGTGAAAATTAAGGGAATAGAAGGATGGAAAAGTGGTAATTTAGTGGGTTTGAAAGTTCATCAACAAGGTAAATTTATCAAGAGAATATGAAAAGGATTAAAGTTCATTAAGCACTCAAGAGACTTGCAAAGAAAAAAAAAATAGGAAAAAAGAAAAAGAAAAGAGTTTTAACGTCAAATAAGAGGTTAGCTAAATATAGTTGCAATAATATTTACATTTAAGAATTACAGCTAAAAATATCTGTAATCGACAAAAGTGTGGGAATTGAATTAAACCAAACTCAACCCAGCCTTGGATAATATATAGTCGTTCATGGGGATGGTCACATGTCCGAGGTGCTTCATCTAGTTCTCTTATTTACAGAAATGTAGATTTTACACAATGGCTTTTATCGTATCAAATCTTCTTGTCAAACAAGTACCCTTGAAACATGTTTCTATAAATTTAAATAATGAATCAAAAGGTTAATATTTTAAAGTTGCTTCACTAATTTTTTTAAGATAGAACTTTATCCAATCTGAAGTCATTTTGCACATGACTTCAGGTCGAAGTTGGAAGGCTTCTGAACTGCGGCTGAAGTCATGGGACGATCTTCATAAGCTATGGTATGTGTTGTTAAAGGAGAAAAACATGCTAATGACTCAACGCCAGATGCTTCATGCACAGAATCTACGATTTCCTAATCCAGAGCGCATTCCCAAGGTATAACTCCGTTACTTTGCTTCTCCCTTCATACAGTATGCAATTCTTGACACTTCTGGCTCCTCAAAATGCTTGGCTAATTGTGCATGGGCTGAGTATAATTTGAATGAGATAGCCATTTTGTCTCCAAACCTAGGACATCACTAAAACTCCTTTGCTGCTAGTACGGCAATTCTTAAAAAACTCTGGGATAATCTTCCTGTAGACAGATACAAGGACTTGTGTTATATAAACTGAATATTGATGTTAAAAGTTCTGCCATCAGTATATCCAATATTCTTGTTTTATTGGCTGCCTCGTAGTGCTCTGTTGAAGCAACTAAATTCATTTCTTTACGGGTAAATTACACTTTACCCCACCAAAATAACACCCTATTTGCACTTAGATCTCTAATTTACAACTCACTACAACTCGAACCTGCAAACTACTAAATATTCAGAGTTTCCTTTTTGTTAGATTTAGCTATTACTTTGGATGGAAAACATCACGCTTGACTTGCACGTGCGCTAAAACCATTTTTGCATGACTAATTTGCCATTGATACCCACTGTTATACTAATAGCTAAAAAAAAAAAGGGGGCAAAGTCTGAAACAACCACCCTATCTGAAGAGATGGGGGTCACATCGCACCCCATCTAAAGAGATGGGGCTGGCCACACACTTCGATCTGCCACACCCCATTTGTTCAGATGGGGTGTGTGGCCATCCCTGTTCAGACTTTGCCTTTTTTTCTTTTTTCTTTTTTTTTAAAAAAACTATTAGTAAAATAGTGCGTTTCAAGGGCAAAATAGTCACAAAAAAGGGCTGGGGTAACATGCCAGTCACATGCAACGTTTTTCATCAAAACTAGCAGCCAAATTTGACATGGGTAACTCGGAACATTTTGGTAGTTTGTAAGTTCAAGTGACTCATAGTTTGGAGGTCAAAGTGCAAATTAGGTGGTAGTTTGGAGGGGGGAGGAGGGGGGAGGGGGTATAGTGTAATTAATCATTTCTCTATTTCTGAGAACAACCTTTTTACTGAACATGATATTAACATGTAAAAATTCATTCTCTGAATTGAATTTCTCTGTAGACAGAATTTTTGGTGGTGTAACAGTTTATTATTATTATTATTATTATTATTATTATTATTGTCAACACACTAAGAAAATGCATTAGATACAGTATTTGACTAGGGAAGATGCCTGCATAGTGAAGAGAGACATTTGCCCTTGAGATATTCAAATCTTCTTCATTAATCGCTGATGCCAATAGATAATATTACCTTCAACCCTATCGTTCCATGCTTTGGATTACTGGCCTAAAGATGTTGGGAAGTTCATCTTGGCATTACACTTTGCAATCCATGAGATGATCCAAAGTATATAACAGAATGGGACATCCACAAATTTATTCATTCTCACTCTGAGGAGTATCTTTTCTGAAGATATACTGTATATATCCAGAACAGGGAATTATTTTGATCGCTTTCAATGTAACAATAATAAATTGGAACTAGGAAAAGATTGTGCTTTCCAACGGTGAAGAGATACATATTCCTTGAAATATTTTAATTTCTCGTTTTAACACAGCTTACCTCAGTGGGTTCTGTTCTTTTTATAGCCAGCCTAACAAGGTTGAAAGTCAATTTTGGCTTTATGTTTGAAAGTCCAAAGTTAGTGCGGAAACAACCCAAAATATGCAAAAAAATAAATAAATATTTAGTTCACTCAGTTCTAACTCATTTATAACTACTACCAACAAGCTGGTTATTTGCGTTTGATATAAAATCCTTAAGGGAGTCAATTTGCCATATATCACATTTCCTCCAATGCTTTCGGCTACTAGCTTACTCTAAATTTTTTGAGGTGATACCACATGTATGTGACATTAATTTCTGTAATTAGAATTGCCATTTCAGATATGTTTCACATTTTGGTTGGTCCGCATGATTGAGTGTGGTGATGCAGGGGACGACACAAGAGTTAATTGGGTCCATGTAGTTTTATTTAGGTCTAATAATTGGGCTATTAGAGTCGATGGTGTTTTTGACAATTCAATAAATTGGTGTTGCCCAGAATTAGGGTTTAATTGTTTGTCTATTTTTAAGTGTATTTTGTACTCCATTGGAGGTAGACTTTGATGGAATAAAAAAATATGAGGAATTGATTCTCCTTCCTTCTCTCTCCCCCTAACTTTTCTCTCTCTGTAAGAGAACCGATGTTCTCTTAGTAATTCAATGCAAAAAGAAGGAAGAAATGAGAATGAAGAAAGAAGAAATGAAGAAGTATGGAGAGAAACTTTTATTAACTATGGCAATTCGAGGAGCCACGGCTTCCAAGTTCACAAGTGAACAAACAATACAATTCAGAATACCTTCTCTCGGCCTTTCCCTCTCTTTTATACAATTCAAGACTCAACTGCATTCTAACCACGAACAGACCACGTGTCCTCTCTTCCAACTTCCAGCTTGTATCTTCGACAATTGCCAGCTACAGAGAATTCTACTTCACACTTGCCACCTCTGCACTTCATGCCACAACTTCCTGCTGCCACTTGTAATTCCTTCTTCTAACTCCCTACAATAACACCCCGCCCCCCCCCCCCCCCCCCCCCCCCCCCCCTTAGAGCACCTTGCCCACAAGGTGAGGGTAAGCTTGTGTTAGAGAATGGTACTCCTCCCAAGTCACATCATCTTTGAATCTTTTATGCAAAAATCTCCTGATTCTTCCTCTTCCAAATATGGTTGAGGCAAGGGAACTTCAGCTTCTAACTCTATCTCCTCCAACATAAAGAGTTTAGGAGATGCACAAACATGACCTCTAGTCCATTTAGAGTCACATGAGTAACATAAACCTTTACTTCGCCTTTCCTCCATTTGAGCTTGAGATATCTTCTGAACAGGGATTAAAGCCCTATCCGAACTTAAAGTTCTTCCTGTAGGTTGAGATTTACTACCCTGAAAGTGTTGAAAAACTCTTGGAGTTCCTTGTATTTGACTGCTATTTTCCCCAGAGCCACTTCCTTTATTAAACCCCACTGATATCTCTGCTGAAGCCCCATAATTAGTGCTTCGAAACTGATTGGAAACCCAAGCTTGGTTGCTCTTAACATTATTCAGAATATTTTCTTCCTGAATTTTTGCTAAAGAGTAAGCATCTACCAACGTTCTTGGGTTAAACATTTGAACAGTGAATCTGATTTCAGGCCTAAGACCCCCCAGAAAACAGCTCAGTTGATGGTATTTGGGCAAATCATGGACCCTATTAGCCAAAACTTCAAACTGGCTTTTGTAATCTTCTAGCAACCCGACCTGCTGTAGCTTAGTTAGAGTCTCCATGGGGTCATCATATGAACCCTTACCAAATCTTACTCTAATAGCCTTCAAGAAATCAGCCCAACTACGAAGATTATTACTGCTACGAAGTTCTTGAAACCAAATTAAGGCCTTACCTTCCATGTGAAAAGCAGAGATGTTGAATTTCTGCTGCTCTGGTGTAGCATAGTATTCAAAGAATTGGGTTGCTTTGTAACAACACCCCTCCGGATCATCCCCGTCAAATCTTGGGAACTCCAACCTCATCGTTCTTGGACGGAAAGCATCACCCGAACTGGTTCCTTCTTGCCCAGATTGCTCGCCATTATCCCTATGTAACTGCCCTGCATATTGATCCGTAGAATTCTTGTTCTTGTTGGCTGCAGAAAACATTTCTTGCATTTGCTTCACTAATTCCTTCTGAAGTTGGGTCATAGAATCCTTGACCGACGACACTTCTACTTGCATATTGGTGAGAGCAAGTTGAAATTCTCGGACTTGATCGCTCTGGCTGTTCTCCGCCATTGTCGATCGTGTTTTCATGTAATGGAAAGAAAAAGAAAGAAGTGGAAAAGAAATGGAAAAGTGATCATGGGCTTTGATACCACTTGTAAGAGAACCGATGTTCTCTTAGTAATTCAATGCAAAAAGAAGGAAGAAATGAGAATGAAGAAAGAAGAAATGAAGAAGGATGGAGAGAAACTTTTATCAACTATGGCGATTCGAGGAGCCACGGCCTCCAAGTTCACAAGTGAACAAACAATACAATTCAGAATACCTTCTCTCGGCCTTTCCCTCTCTTTTATACAATTCAAGACTCAACTAACATAACGACTCAATTGCATTCTAACCACGAACAGACCACGTGTCCTCTCTTCCAATTTCCAGCTTGTATCTTCTACTATTGCCAGCTACAGAGAACTCTACTTCACACTTGCCATCTCTGCGCTACATTTCAAACCAAGGCTGGTTGGACCCTTTTCAAAACTTGAGAGGTTGGGCATGTTTTGAGCATATACACTTAAAGACTCGAGGCCGAGTTTTTTCCAACCAGAGGAAAATGATGCAAGGGACGAGACAAGAGTTAATTGGGTTCATTTTAGTTTTATTTACGTTTAATGATTGCGGTATTAGAGTCACCCTTTTTGTAAACCAATAAATGGGTGTTGCCCTAGATTAGGGTTTAGTTGTTATTCTATTTAAGTGTATTTTGTCCTTCAATGGAGACAGGCTTTGATGGAATAAAAAATATGAGGAATTGATTCTCCTTCCTTTCTCCCTTCCTCTCTTTAGCTTCTTTTCTCTTTCTCTCCTCCTCCTTTCTTTCCTCCCCCCCCCCCCCCCCCCCCCCCCCCCTTCCCCCCCCTTTTAGCTTCTCTCTTCTCTCTTTTCCCTACTTTCACTGTGTGATTCCTGTGATTATTGTTTTTTTTGATAAGTAAGAAGAACTTTATTAAAAAAAGCGAAAGGCGCCCCTAAGTACACAAGAAGTATACACAGGAACAACCAAAGCTAACCCAAAAAAAACCCGCAACACCAAGGCCCTAGAACACAAAAGAACCAAAACAAGCTACAAAAGAACCCAACTAAGAACAGAACTACCCACTACCCTTTAAGGCACAACAAACCTACAACATGTGTGCCTTGCCTTTCCTACGCCTAGAGGGATAGTTCGCATCACCATAGTTAATGGAACTATGCAAATTTAGAAGCTCCCTTTTCCCTTTAGACTTCTGACGCGCAAAAAATTGGAACTCCTCTTCCATAGCATTCCGAATAGCCAATGCCTCCTCCCCAAAATCTCCATCCATCGCCCAATCTAATGGCAAACCATCCCAATAATCATCTTCATCCCCCTCCCACACCACAATCTCCCCGTTATAATCAAAACCAACTGGCCAATTCCGAGATTGGGAGTAACCATTAAAGCAACCACTCGAAGGGGAAGAGGGGCCTACCACCCCTCCATTGTTGACCTCCTGAAGCGCCACGGGAAGGACTGATATTGGGGGAAGGTTGAGAAACCCCTTCCTAAAAAGGCCCTGATTCACTGACGTCACTGACTTCTTCATTGCAGGAGGCTTTGCCACCTTCTCAGCTGACGGCTCTGCACCTGAAAACCTCTTAACAACGTCACCAATTGACATCTTCACGGCTTCCAGAGAGTCAGAAAGTAGCTCATCATTCCACTTCACAGAATGCCCTTCCCTCAGATTTTTCGCCCTCCTGTAGTAACACTGAAAAGGCTTAGAAACCACTACAGGGAGGGGAGAACGCAGCTTCTCTCCTAAAATAGCTGCTCCAGCGAGAGACAGAGTGGCAGAAAGGGGTTTAGGAGTCTGAAGCTTCCCCAATGGAGTGAACTTAAAAGAAAAAGGAGTAGGATCCGCCGGAAAAGTCAGATTCGGTGCCGGAGGAGGGGGGAAACCAAACAGATTAGAGGCTGGAGTCCGACTAGAAACCGCCGGAAACACCTGGGAACTGCTCGGCTCTCCGTCCCTGTATCTGCCGCCGACGAGTGCTCCGACCTAGAGGAGTCCCCAACAAAAACCGATGAAGCTGGACTCGCGCCCTCTTTGGCTCCCAACGCTGTAACCTCCAAACCCCCATGAGGAAGCCGATTCAGAACCAACCCAGAGGACACCTCTGTTGTCGTCACCAACGACGGAGGCGGCAGGCAGGAAACTTTAGGTTTCCGCTTGAGTCGGGCCACGCGAAAACCTAATTTTCGAAACAGCCCCGACCCGACAAACCAGATCAGAACTCTCCTCACAGCCCGGCCCAATTCCAAATAAAAACCGGGACCCAACCTACGCCACGTCCGCAATCTCGAATTTTCAAAATTCAAACGAGATTGCTTACCCTACGGACGTACAAACTGGTCTTTGTCCAACAGTTCCAGCGGGTGAGACTCCAAGGAAAAGCAATCCACCGCCGATCTCGTACCAGCCTCTGCATGCCACACCGCCGGAAAAAGATCAAGCTCGCAAGGTGTCGCCAACGAAGCCCTTAACCAGGAACGACCATCACCCACTATGGGTATCGTCTTCGAAGCAGTGGTCGAATCCGACCTCAAAACCTCGGCAAAAGAAGGCCCCATCCACTTTGGAGCCAATCCCAGAGTCGGCCGAACATCCTTCACAGGCTTCTTCTCCGATGTAGAAGAGGAACCGGGCCCGCCACCAACCGAGGCCGAGAAAAAGTCTACAACGTTTCTCAGCTCGTTGGAGAATTTAAGCCATCCCCACCCTCCACGACCCTTGGGGATAACAATGGACCCTTTCCGACCGCCCAACCTGAACGTTGTCGCCTCTAAAAAGCGCCCAGCTTTATTCCCACATCTCCGAGCAATTAGGACCTTCGAACCTTCTCTGAACGACTTAACAAAATCTTGCTCTGCCGGGAGACCCAACACCACTTCCAACGACGACGCAAGCCACTCGGAGCTCTGAGCATTCAAAATGACCACACCCAAGAAATTTTTCCTCTTCTCCTCCACCCTCACCGTCGACGCCCCACCCAAAACCGAAAAGGTAAAGGACTTCGACTCCACTAAGAAGTTCTTATCCATCTACGACACACCCGGGACTATGACGACCAACCCAAAAAAGCTACATCGCCAAACAAAGAACCACCCAACGAAATAGATGACCGAATCACAATGCTAGAGGACCAAGCAGGAGGCTAAGAGAGATAGAGAAAGTGAGAGGGCGGAACAGAAATCGAACCCCTAGCTGGACGCGCTCTCACGCATGAATTGATAGTTTGGAGGAGTCAAGTGTCATAAATGGTAGTTTAAATGTGTTTTATCTGAGACCTTCCCAAGAAGAAGGAATTTTGGAATGTCCTAACTTCTTAAGCTTTAAATTTGTGTGGAAAGGGTACATGTGTTTTATCTTTTCCTGTCTTCCTGGAACTACAATTGCTAATTGGGATTTTGGTGATTCTTGGTTGTTAATTAAATATAAATTTCAGGTGAGGAAGTCAATGTGCCGTATCAAGCAAGTTCTCACTGAGAGAGCAATTGAAGATCCAGATCCCAGGAGAACTGCTGAGATGAAGAGGATGATAAATTCTCTGTGATGACTTCCAGCGTCTGTCAGTTCCCAAAACACCACTGGGAATGTTGGTGGACTGCAATATGGCCTTATTTTTCTGGGTGTAGGGCTGCAGCTTCTGGTAATTCAGAGAATCACGGAGTAAATTGACAAATTGCAACCTATTTGTTAATTTACAGATTACTTGTTTCTTGTCTCTCATGTTAGTCTTATTTGTAGTGCTGGCTACTGAGCACATGATTAACACAGCTAGTACCTGGTGAGTGGTGGCTATGAAGAACATGAATATGTATTTTGTTTGGCCTATAATGTTTCAGTATCCTAATCTGTCTCTTGGTTTTTTTTTTTTAACTTATTTTCTAGTCTTATGAGTTCTGCTACTAGTGACACGATCCTCTTTATGGTCCTTACACTGTTCACAATTCTCCACTCCTTATAGTCACTGTTATTCAGTCAAAATTGTGAATATGGTCTGTTTGCATGTATGTATATTTAGATGGATAGATAGATCATACATGCTATAACATGTGTATTAAAGGTTCACCCAAATCAAATTCTCTTTTACTTCATCCCAAATGTGAACGATTTTATTATGGAAACATCTTCATGTTCTTCGGTACTGCCCTGGAATATTGAATCTTTAAGATTTAAGAATCTCTCTTTTGTTCGTATTTTAGGTGACTGCGAAGCTATCAAAACTCACTTTGGGTTTATGCATAAATTTAAGCTACTTTATTTGAGTAGGGCTTTTTTTTACTATTATTTATTATATTTATGTTATACCGATTGATGTAGCGTATGTTTTGTATTTTTTTAAAAAGTATTCTGTGCAGTGTGCAATGCTGACATTTCATTTTCAGTCCCTCAGCTGCATGGCTTTAAATGCATGAGGTACTTTGATGATATGACCGCTATCAATTTAAATTTTTGTTTATTTATTAAAGAAGTTATGTTTATTTATTAATTAAAGAAGAGGGTTGGGAGCAGTATGAGTAGGTGTACATTTTGTGGTCGGTGCCAGATGTATATGTTTTGGTTGGTATATGTCAAACTTAAGCCATCTTTTTGACTTTATACTCTTTTGATTGGTAGATAGATTTTGCTGCACATGGTCTGTTGCTTTTGATTGTGGGCCCAAATACAGGAGTCTTTGTTATTATAACACCTTGGTGGGTATCGCTAGGCCAGTTTTCTGCAGTTGTTGGAGATATATAAAAGATTAAAAAAATAATAATTAATTAATTTCTTACTAGGACAAAGCTTTCCTCCTATTGGGTTGAAAAAAAAAAAAAAAAAAAAATCTTTTAACCCAATCTATTAAATCGGCATGTATCCTTAAAGCATAAAAATAAACACTTATTTGCCTGCGATTTGAAGGATTTTTTGTATTTTCAAACTACAATTCTTTTAAAAAAAAAGGGCATTTTTTGTCTACGAAACTAAATTAACATAACTCAAAGTCTAAGAAATAAAATAACATAAACATATCAAAGCCCAAACACACGTATAATCACTGCTGGTGGCCCAATCATCCTGTCGTGACTCGTCTTCAATTATTCTGCTTCTTAGCTGCTAAGAATGGTAATGGATTCATGCCGAACATGTGCTTCGTTTTCATTGTTTTTGACAGCAAAATCAAAACATGTATTTATCATCTTGATTCTTCAACACGGCGAGCAAATTGACAGGAGGGGGGAGGGGAGAAATAGAGGGTTTGGATGCAATTTGGATGCCCAGATTGGATATACGTGCACGCACACACAAAGATATGAACAAGTAAGTTGGGGGATTGTGACAACTAAAATAATGGGTATTCGTATTTCCCCATCCCTGTGTGTGGGTTTCAAACCTTTCTAATGCTGACGGCCAAAAACAGCCCAGGTTTTCTTAACACACACGTTATTATGTTTTCTAGAAATTCCACCATAAATAATAATAATAATAAAAAGGAAAAAATTATATTTTAGCTTCCCAAACTACTGGTCGTTTTGGAAGTAGCCCCCCAAACTACAAACCCTTAGACTCTGGCTCTCAAAACTACCAAAAAGCTTCAAAAAGACCAATTTTATCGAAATATGCTTATAATACTCCTGTCACATGTTATTTTTTAATTAAAAAATAAAAATAAAAATAATTAAAAAAACTAAAAAAATATATATATGGGGGTGGTCGGCCACCCCACAATCAGCCTTAGGGGTTTTTATTATTTTATTTTATTTATTATTTTTTAATTGAAAAATGACACATGACATGGGTATTATAGGCATATTTTGACAAAATATATATTTTTGAAACTTTTTAGTAGTTTGGGAGGCCAGAGTCCAAGGTTGATAATTTGGAGGATTACTTTCAAAACGGCTGATAGTTTAGGGGGCCTAAATATAATTTTCCCTAAAAAAAATTAAAACATGAAGCACCCCACATGCCTTGGTGGCAAAAATGATGTCCACAAATACAATCCATATTATTTGTAGACCTTTACAGAGTTAACATTGTCATGTTTTATCTGATGTCCATTTGGCAAATTTTTCACCACAAATTGAGGATAATTTTATTTTATTGCATCTAACATCGTATATAGTATATAATGAAATGAGGTTTTGATCAAGGAATTATATATCATAACTAAATCTTGATTTTAAAAATTATTTGTTTGTTTTTACCTAATACTTACTCTTACTCCTGTAGAGGTGGCTAACCACCCTGGCTTGATAGCTCGCCAGGGTGGAGCGACCACCTTTGAAGTCTCGATAGGGTGGCAATTGCCCTTGAGGGCATGGTTGTGTAGTGTGACCACTACTTGAGTTATCAAGAGTGACATTCATCACATCTTAAAGTCAATCGAGAATAGTCGCAACCACTCCTGAAATTATCAATGATAGTTGCGATCCAATTCTTAAGTCATCCTGGTTATGTCTACACTCAAAGTCATTAGGAGTGGTGTGACTGATCACAAAGATTCGAAAGGTAATCAATCACTCTCTCGTCTCGTGAAAGTAGACCGCCCCAACCCCAGTGAAGTGGCCAACCGGCCACCACAAGCTTAAAAGATAAAATTGTGATCCGCAGACCACCTTTGGATTACTTTTGGTTTGTTAGTTTTTATTGTTTTCTAAATTTACACCACACAATCAAAACCGATTATTTTAAATGAAGAGTTAAACCTTTGAAAATTGTGGACCCCGATCCTAAACAAGAGACCTAGGCGAAGGGAACTAGAAGACACCTTAAAAGAAGTAAAAAGAAGAAACAAAAGAAAATCAGAAATTGACCCATGATTTTGGGGGCACTGATCACCAATGCCTCATGCTTACTTAAGCGACAGCACCATGAATGATTTTCCCTACCAGAAACAGGCGCACTTACATCACCCCCCCCTTTATTTCTAGTAACGTGTGTTGGAACAACCCAAGACAACCTTAACTTCTCCATCATACGGCCTCCTCCCTGTCCATGTGGACGTGGGGTGCTACCTCTCCAAATTACTCTGCTACCCCTCTTCTTTCCAAACCCCGTTTGTTTACCCGCATGTCACCCTATCAAAGCCCCACACCCACACCGGTCACACGGATCAATCAAAGTCAAAGGCCCACAAATATGAGTCAACATTTGGGAGCTTCTCAGTTCTCACCCCAATCTAAAATTCTGAAAGGCCCTGTCAGTCAGCTACTGAGCCACATTCCTTATATAATTTATTCGCTATCAGTCCGCCTGCCTCACCCGCTCGTCCCTCTATCATTATCCTGCCCGAATTGCCCGATCTGCCCGTCCCTGCTCTTCCAAGTACCAAGTACAACCTTTCCTTTTTGTGCCGTCTCTCTCTCTCTCTCTTTCCCTCTCTCTCTCTCTTCGATTTTTGTTTCTCTCTGAATTCTCGCGTTTTCTCTCTCTAGATCGAGAGCCGGCTCGAATTCTGTCTCTGGGTGGATCTGTGGTTTGATTAGATCGATTAATCGGGTTGGGGAAAACCCTGGAGTTGGAATTGGATTGGGGTGTGGGGGAATTAGGGTTTGGGGATTGGTTCAATGGTGGGGGCTAGAGTTTGGGATCGATCTAGGGTTTTGTGGGGATTGTTCGGATTGGGGAGGAATTGAGTGGTGGGGGGGAATCGGCGGGAATAGAGGTTGGGAATTGATGGTACTCGTGGAAGGGATCGAAGGTGGGATCGAAGGAGGGAAAGGGATTGGGGAAAATGCAAGGCTATGCATGGGCGGGCTAGTGAGGAGAGGAAACGGAGTCGGCACATGTGGACAGTCCCCACGCGTGCGATCGTAGCTGCCACGGCCGATGGTTCTTCTTCTTCAACTTTGTCTTCAGCTGATTCGTTTTGCAAGGTTTGGTTTTTTAAAGTTTGGTTTTTTTTATTTTTATTTGGGTTTGATTTTTTTTTTTTCTAGACTGTTTGGTGGCTGAGAAGTTTTCGTGTTTGGGACTGGAGGTGATTTGGGATGTTCAGTAATCGAGAAAACGACGTGGGATTTTGTGAATTGTGGGGTATTTGGGTTTGGGCGTTTTAGAAAGAACCTGATTTATGATTTTTTTTTTTTTTGTTTGGGTGAAGGGGGGAAATTGAGAAATGTATCCAATTTTTGTGCAAATCATGTGTATGGGCTCGATATGGAATGGAGGTGAATCGGAAGAAAAATTGTGCTAACCGAGGCTATGAATCCATTTCCTTTTTGGATTGCACTTGTGGGTGGTAATGCAAAAATGAACTTGGTTTTGTGAAATGGAAAGAGAAGCTTTGGAGGTTGTTGAGAGGTAGATATATTGGCTAATTGCTGATGGGGGCTTTAAGGTGCTGAAAGCTTCTTGTGTTGTGGGAAAAAGTTTTTCTATTGAATTGTGTCTACGCTTGTAGTGAAGAATGTTGATTTCAGCATGCCCTTTTATTTTTATTTTTTTGAGGGAATACAATAGATCGGAAATTAAGTAAACATTTTGAATCATCAGTTTCGTGCCTTCTAGTTATTCTTAAGTTGCTGGATGTTTTTAAGGTGTTAGTTCTAGCTTTTGTTCATTGTCAGGGTAGCATATGGTTCATGGACCACCGGAAATAACATTTTTTCGGACTATGTTGACTGGTCTTTTGTTTTAGTTGGTTTTACTTTTGTGTAGAGTCTATTTCACATAAGTAGCACTATCGATTCGGCTCATATAGTATTATAGTGATTATCAATGCTCCAAAACATTGTAATGTGGGCGAGACTTTTTTTTGTTTTGTTTTGTTTTTGTTTTTGTTTTTGTATATGGCCCCCTGTTTTTGCCTGTCAAACACAGGAAAAGCTTTTTTTAAGTGAACACAAGAATGCAATTTTTTCCTTTCTCCACTACTAAGTGTTGTATAGATGGAGTAGATATTTGGATTCTAGATGAAGTCCAATGGAGAGTAGGCTGTATTCTATGCATGAATTAAAACCTTTTCAGAACTTCAAAATCTTCACAGGCTTGGAATTTCTTTTGGAGGATATAATTTTTTTGATACACTTTTTTAGGACTGAAATGTGGAAAGGCAATTTCATCACAGCTCCCTCTAAAAATAGCTTGTCCTATTTATGAAAAAGAACAAAAACATTCATCTGTGGTAGGGACTTTTGACACGTTATGGATTAGGAAAGAGAAGGTCCACTAGGGCTATACATTTGTTAGGACTTTAGAAGTTAGAACTTGGGTATATTACATCTTTGTCCTCAAAGTAATGCATTTTCTAATGAAGTTAGTTATATACTTTCTCTGTCTACAAAATCTACTTTCATGATTGAGAAGCTGATTTAATGTGTGTAATAGACAACTCAATGGGACACAATACAATTTAGTGGAGCCTTATGCAAGAATTTTTTTGTCAGCAAAATTGAGTAATATTGTAGTATTCTTGCTGAAGTGCATCATAACTTTTTAAATGGTCTTCATATATCAGCTTGCAGGTGGGCCTGCTCTGTGCCCTTTGGAGATTATGTCTTGATTTGATGTTGAACGAATATGTCTTCATTTTTTGAAGCATTTGCATGCGTGCTTTAGATGGGTCATATCTCGTTGAATCAATATATTTATGTTTACACTATCAAGCTTAACAATTTTGAATAATTTATTAATGACCTGTAATAGGAAATTAAAAAGTTAAGAAATTAATTCTTTGAGTTCTCATACTAGTTAAGCCCCCCCTTCCAACAAAGGAAGTATGTATTGGCACTTGGTATAGGAGTGTTAGGTAGTAAGTAATAATGGGACTACACATGCTTGGGGATTAATCCGGCGCCCAAAGAGCCTGGCTAAAAATATAAGTTGATGTTATTTGAGTTCTTATTATAATTGGTATCCAGTTCTTAGTATTATCAAAAGAAGAATTTGGGATTGAGTTTATGTTTCTTGAATTCTTGGTTGTACCCCATTGACATTAGCTTTTTCTAATCTATGCTGATTTAAACTGAATTTTGTAATCTATACTGATTGTGGAATTGTATTTTTTTTTTATTTGATAAGTGCATCTTGTTTTCTCAAGAACACTTAACTTATAATTTACTGAATTACTTTTTTTTTTTTTTTGGTACTTAGGACGGACGCAAGGTCAGTGTTGGTGACTGTGCTCTCTTCAAACCACCTCAGGATACCCCACCTTTCATTGGAATAATTCGTTGGTTGACTGTTAGTAAAGAGAATAAGATAAAGTTAGGTGTGAATTGGCTTTATCGGCCTGCTGAAGTAAAGCTTGGCAAAGGCGTGCTGTTGGAAGCCGCGCCAAACGAAATCTTTTATTCTTTTCATAAGGATGAGATTCCTGCTGAATCGATACTCCATCCGTGTAAAGTTGCATTTCTTCCCAAAGGTGTTGAACTTCCATCAGGGATTTTGTCATTTGTGTGTCGGCGGGTTTATGACATCACAAACAAGTGTTTATGGTGGCTAACTGATCAAGATTATATTAATGTGAGTTTTTAATTCTCTTGCACATATTTCTTTTGGCTTTCAATTTTTGATTCTTTGTGTCATTTATCAATCTTCGCGCTTAAAAAATTTTTTATGGATGTTATTTTACAGGAACGACAGGAAGAGGTAGATCAGCTGTTATATAAGACGCAGATACTAATGCATGCAACATTGCAGCCAGGTGGCAGATCTCCAAAGCCAATGAGTGGCCCAACATCAACATCACAGTTGAAAGCTGGCTCAGATAGTGTCCAGAATAGTGCCTCTTCTATTCCTTCTCAGGTTAAGGTAAAGAAAAGGGAGCGGGGAGATCAGGGATCTGAGTCTGTCAAACGAGAGCGAACTACAAAAACTGATGATGGGGATTCTGGTCATAGTAGACTGGAAAGCAATTTGAAATTAGAGATTGTAAAAATTACAGAAAAAGGAGGGCTTGTAGATTCTGAAGGAGTCGAGAGACTGGTGCAGCTCATGCTACCTGACAGAAATGAGAAAAAAATAGATTTAAATGGGCGGTCAATGCTTGCTGGTGTTATAGCAGTGACAGATAAGTTTGATTGCCTTAATCGGTTTGTGCAGCTCAAGGGTCTGTCTGTATTTGATGAATGGCTCCAAGAAGTCCATAAAGGGAAGATTGGTGATGGAAGTAGCCCCAAGGATGGTGATAAAACTGTGGAGGAGTTTCTCTTTGTTTTGCTTCGTGCTCTTGATAAGCTGCCTGTAAATCTTAATGCCCTGCAATTGTGCAATATTGGAAAGTCTGTGAATCATTTGCGCACTCATAAGAACTTGGAAATCCAGAAGAAATCAAGAAGTTTAGTTGACACGTGGAAGAAACGTGTTGAGGCTGAAATGAACATCAATGATGCAAAGTCCGGTTCAAATCAGGCTGTCCACTGGTCTGCAAGACCACGCACACCTGAGGTTTCCCATGGAGGGAACAGACAATCGGGCACATCCACTGATGTTGTGATAAAGAGCTCAGTTACACAGCTTTCTTCATCCAAAACAGCTTCAGTAAAGCTTGTCCAGGGGGAGAGTACCATCAGGTCTGCATCCGCATCTGCATCTCCAGGATCTGTGAAATCTGTACCATCACTTACACCAGGGAATACTAACTTAAGAGATGCCCAGGCTCGGAATGCTGTTGGTGGTGCGTCTGATCTCCCTCTGACAACAGCGAGGGACGAGAAAAGCAGCAGTTCTAGTCAGTCTCACAACAACAGCCAATCATGTTCTAGTGACCATGCTAAAACAGGGGGAGTTTCGGTGAAGGAGGACGCAAGGAGCTCTACTGCTGGTTCAATGAGTGGAAATAAGATCTCGGGTGGTTCTTCACGGCATCGGAAATCAATCAATGGATTCCCTGGCACAGTATCTGGAGTTCAAAGGGAAATCAGTTCAAGCAAAAGTTCCATGCACAAAAATCCAGCTTCAGAAAAAGTATCACAGTCTGTTATGTCGTCTGCAAAGACGCTTGATGGGCCCGTTGTTGAGGGTAACATTCACAAATTGATAGTTAAGATTCCAAATCGTGGTCGAAGTCCTGCACAAAGTGCCAGTGGAGGATCAATTGAAGACCATCCAATCATGAATAGCAGAGCTTCTTCTCCTGTACTTTCTGAGAAGCATGATCAGTTTGATCGTACTCTGAAAGAAAAGAGTGGTACTTCTCGAGCTAATATTACTGCGGACGTGAATACTGAATCCTGGCAAAGTAATGATTTCAAGGATGTACTGACTGGGTCTGATGAGGGTGATGGATCCCCTGCAGCCATTACTGATGAAGAGCGTTGCAGGACAGGCGACGACAGTAAAAAATTGGCAGAAGCTAAAGCTGCTTCCTCGTCATCAGGGAATGAACAAGAATCAGGGAATTTGCAGGAGGCTTCTTTGCGCTCCATAAATGCTTTAATTGAAAGTTGTAAGTATTCTGAAACTAATGCAGCTATGTCCATTGGAGATGATGTTGGAATGAACCTCCTTGCCAGTGTGGCTGCTGGAGAGATGTCCAAGTCAGATATGGTCTCACCCACTGATTCTCCACAAAGAAACACACCTGCAATCGAGCACTCTTGCTCAGGTACTGATCCCAAAGTTAAATCCTCTCCAGTAGATGACCTTGCTCGAGAAGAAAGCCAGTCCAATGATGGTGCTGATGATGAGCATGAGAAGCAGGGTGTTATTTCTGACAATATTGGGCCTAAAATTAGAGAAGGTAATTCTGCCTATTTGGTGTCTGAGGAGAAACCCAGAGGAGACTACCATGGAGATTTAAATTCTTCTGGTAGGGATTTGCAGCAAACTGCAGAGACATGCGTAGAAAGTGATAGAAAACCTACTGAAATAACAGTATCTGCTTCAATGGATTCCTCCCCTGCAAGCACAATAGAGAAAACTGTGGATATTGAAGGAGGCAAACCACTTCTGGAGGAAAAGACAGTTGGTGGGGTGAAGTCAGATGTCACACCAGATGTTAAAGAAAAGGCAAGTTGCTCTTTGTTGAAAGAAGATAAGGTCAAAAATGAAGTTCTAACTCTGGAGGTTGAGATGGAAGCCATTGAAGGGCTGAATGGTTGTGTGCAGACAGAGCAGAAGCCACCATCGTCCACAATGCATTGTGCAGATGCGAAAGGAACCAATGAGGAAGTGGTGCTTTCGGGTGGTGGGAAGGATTTGCTCTCAGAAAATGTTGAACTTAAGGCTGAAAAGAATGATGAAACAGATGCCAGGACTTATGTGAGTCAGGCTGACAAACAAAGACATGAGCGGGAAAGTAATGTTGCTGATCATGGTGGTGATTATGTGGAGGAGAATTTGGAAAGCAAAGAGAATAATCAACGGGGTAGACCAGCTCCTCACACAGTTTCATCTGCTGTTGATGTGCAAGAAAAAGAACAGCCTGAAAGGTCCTGGGGTTTGAAGTGGACCGGCACAGAAGTAGATGATGCAGCGGAATGTATTTCAACCAATGCAGATGTTGCTTCTATGTCTGCTGCTGGGGTGTCAGATACGGATGCAAAAGTGGAATTTGATTTGAATGAAGGCTTTCCTGTTGATGATGGAAAATTTGGGGAAGTGAATGACTTGCCAGTACCAGGATGTTCTGCTGCTATTCGTTTGGTTAGCCCATTACCTTTTTCTGTTTCTTCTGTGTCTAGTAGCCTTCCTGCTTCAATTACGGTGGCTTCTCCTGCAAAAGGGCCATTTGTTCCACCAGATGACCTACTGAAGAGTAAAGGGGAGCTTGGTTGGAAGGGATCGGCAGCCACTAGTGCATTTCGACCAGCTGAACCCAGGAAGGCTCCCGAAATGCCTCAGGCCACTGCAAACATTCCTTTTCCTGATTCTACAGCTGGCAAGCAGAGTCGCCTTCCTTTGGACATTGACTTGAATGAACCTGATGAAAGAATCCTTGAGGATTTGGCTTCACGAAGTTCTGCACCGGATCCTTGTTCTTCATCTGTCCCAACAAATAATCTTGAAATTTCACGTGAGCGACTAATAGGTTCTGGATCTGTTCGTGGTTCTGGGGGACTTGATCTTGATTTGAATCGAGTTGATGATGCTTCTGATATCGGGAATTACTTAACAGGCAATAGTCGTAGAGTGGATGTCCCGCTTTTGCCAGTAAAATCACCATCAGGCAGTGCTCTTCTTAATGGTGCCGTGAGTGGATGCAGGGACTTTGATTTGAACAATGGGCCTGTAGCTGATGAGGTGTGTGCTGAACCATCACCGTTTGGCCAGCATGCTAGGAGCAATCTGCCATCTCATCTGCCTTTTTCTGGCCTTAGAATGAACAATACAGAAATGGTGAACTTCTCACCATGGTTTCCTTCAGGAAGCACTTATTCTGCTGTCGCTATTCCGTCAATTATGCCTGATAGAGGGGAACAGCCTTTTCCCATTGTTGCAACTGGTGGACCGCAAAGGGTGTTGGGTCCCACTGGTGGCAGCAGTCCATTTAGTTCTGATGGCTACAGGGGGCCGGTGTTGTCATCCTCTCCTGCAGTGCCCTTTCCCTCCAGTCCTTTTCAGTACCCTGTCTTCCCATTTGGAACCAGCTTTCCAGTGCCATCAGCCACTTTCTCAGGCGGTTCAACACCATACATGGATTCATCATCTGCTGGGAAGGTTTGCTTCCCTGCAGTTCGTACACAGTTTTTAGGACCTGCTGGTGCTGTTTCATCCCATTACCCTAGGCCTTATGTTGTTACTTTCCCTGAGGGTAGCAGTAACAGTAGTGCTGAGAGCAGTAGGAAATGGGGAAGGCAGGGTTTAGACCTCAATGCCGGGCCTGGAGGCCTAGATGTAGAAGGGAGAGACGAGACTTCTCCTCTTCCACCAAGGCCACTGTCTGTTTCTAGTTCACAGGCCCTAGCAGACGAGCAAGCAAGAATGTACCAGGTGGCAAGTGGTGGTTTTAAGAGAAAGGAACCAGAGGGAGGTTGGGAAGGATACAAGCAATCTTCATGGCAGTAGGAATTTTTAATGGCACAATCTAGTGACCCATGAAAAGCTTGTAAGTTTTCATTTCTGTTTTTGGCACTTTCTGTGCAAGTCTAGTCACCTAGGAGAGTGATAAGGATCTCTGTTTGATGTTACCTGGATTGTACAAAGGATGGGGACGAAATGGGAAATGGAGTTGGTACAAATTAAAATTAAAAGAATTGAAGATAATTTTTAAGTGTGTCCATGCATGTTACTCTTTCCATTTTGGGAGTAAATAGGGGAAGTCAAATTTTGGTTGTAGTGTATTTATCTTTTCCCTGTGCATTGTTTGGTGAAATATTTCGTTGTTCATAATGTTTTTCTCCGTAGTGGTTGCACAGTTTTTTTCCTCAATGTTTCTTGTCATGCTGCTTTTATTTTCCCAGTTAAATGAGAGCTTCATACCCCAAATTTTATATTAATTATTATTTTATTTTCTTCTCTTCAGTGCTTTAGAGGATGGGTGTTGGCTAATCCCCAGAGGTTGTCATCTGACTTGTGTGCTTTCGGAGGATGGGAGGTAAGTGAGTTATCTGATGATGTTCATAGTCTCCGACCCCCGTCTCTTCGCTGTATCAAATTGTATTTTAAAGGAATCTGTCCGGGGCCGACGAGCTAGTTGTTCCTTGAATTTGTTCTGGGTGGCTCCAGATGAGTTTCCCCTTTGTAGATATTTTAACTGTTGGAAAGCATGCGGTCTGTGTTGCCCAGACATTCGAAATTGGTGCCCTTACTGGTAGTCGGTGCATCAGCTATATATGCCATTGGACTCAAAGCGTCCCTTCCTTTTCCCCCTTCCAGTTAGGGAGGTTGGACTGCTGAACTGCTTTTAAGCCAACACCTTTTGTATGTGATTTGATGTTAATTTATCTCTCTTTACCTTTTTGGCTTCTCCTTCCGCCGATCACATATATATATCTATATATATAAAACCGACTAGTCACCGAATTTTGGCAACTGAGCTTTTCTTGTTTGGGCATGGTTTAGTTGCAATCTTTGATGTTGTATTCTAATTTCATTTATTTTATTTATTAACACTAATTTTAGTCTCTGATACAGTTAGATTTTCTGCCAGACTTTGTTGTTGATGTTCTCACTCGTTAATACATACTGAGGCCACATCTAGGAGCCGTTTGGTTTAGTATTTGAGCTCATCTTTATTGTCAGTTGTGCTGCTAAAGGTTCCCATCATGTTTATTTAGTGAATGAAATTGGTGCAGTTAATTTGTTTTCTTATAAGTAAATCATTCTCATTAGAAAGCGTAGATGAGCGCCACCGAGCATACACGAAGTGTTCTTCAAAAGAGACCCCTAGTTATGGAAGAAAATAGTAACGCAAGTCCGAAAATTCAGTAAAACTCTTGTGGGGGCTAGTATACGCCGCCCTCAAAGCATAAAGGAATATGAACATAACAGTCTGTAGCGAAAAGGGATGCAGTTAATTTATTTGTTTGTATGGGACGGGTTGAGGTTTCTTGATGAATTCTTTGTTCATCTTTGTGTTGGTACTGTAAATGTGTTTTGCCTGCGGATGTTTGTGGTTGAGAAGGAATTGTGAATATACTCACTGGGAGCAGAGAAATTTCATTGAACTACAATGAGCAATAAATCTGGCCGATATTTGTGCAATTAAAATAGAAAAAAGCTATTGGGGAACAATAACACGAGAAAGTGGCTCTGAACTCTGAAGCAGTACGACCTTACTACAAGATCTGAGATTGGACCTGGCTTTTCCTTTCTCTTTTTGGATTTTGTGGTGCAGCATCAGAAACCGTATAACAACATTCTGCCACCGCAATTAAAATGGTTCATTAACAGCACACAGACAAAAGCAACCATAGCCACAGGCACCAGGCAGGGCTCTCTCTCTCTCTCTCTCTCTCTCTCTCTCTCTCTCTGTGTAAGACAAAATAATTAAGACCAACTGCCAAAGTGGGCGTTGAGGACTCTTTGAAAACTGAGAGAAACGTGCCCAAATCCATACTAAAATTTTAAAATCTATTCGGATACTCATTTATCATGTTGATGTCACACTGGCTGCAGTGTGTTTTAAGTGATATTATTTTTTAATTTTTTTAATCGGTCGGTATAAAAAAAAGTATAATAAATAGGTGCGAAAAAGGTGTATTACTCTTTGAATATTTTTGAGGTCAGCATAAGAATTATAGAAGATCCTGATTTTATAAAGGTTGAACAATGCACCTTCTCCATTTTATAAAAGTAATTTACAAGTAAATTTGAGAGGATAAATATTAAGTTTTGAGAATTCAAGAGAAGGTCACGGTGAGTTAATTAAAAATGATAATTTTTTACGTGGTAAAATTTTAACTATTTAATGTAGAAATAATGATTATATATATATATATTAAGCGCGCAAGACATGATACCATAAGAATTATAGAAGATCCTGATTTGTAACATATAATAACCGGTTATGACATGTTCTTTGTTGATATTGATTGAGGAGTTTAGCAAAAAATTAATAAAAACAAACAATTATAATAATCTAAAATATGATTTATAAATATGTGGTTTATTCAAATGACATATAAATCAAAGTCAGTTCTAAACTGATTTTTTTTTTTTTTTTTTTTTTTTTTTTGGCCTTTTGGATTGATTTTAGAGATGGGTCGTGCTAATTTTTGCCAAAAATCAAATAAGAATAAAGTAATAATAGATGTATAAGTTGGGGAAGGTTGACCTAACCATCAAAAGACCCGATCCAGAGATAATGACTCCAACTAATTCCACCCGAATTCGAAAGATAACCGACCCGGCCCGTTGCCTGGTCTAACTACACCTTTCCTTTTCCCCTCTGGCGCTCTCTTTGTGACTGTCTCTTCGATTTTCTCTCTCTAGATTCTCGCACTCTCTCTATAGACCGAAAAAATCTCACTATTTCGGTGGTTCTGAGTTCCAATCAGGCCGATTAATCGGGCAGAATCGGAATCGAATTGCGGTGGGGAAGGGAATTAGGGTTTCTTCTGTTTTGTTCGTGCGGAGAGAAATTATTTGGGATCGATCTAGGGTTTTGTGGGGATCGAATTGGTGAAGAAATTGAGAGAGGGTTAGGGGAATCGGTGGGCGTGTGGAGCAGAGGGTTGGGAATTGATGGTTCTCGCGGAAGGGATTGAAGATGGTGGGATCGAAGGAGGGATAGGGATTGGGGAAAATGCAAGGCTATGCATGGGATTGGGCGGGCTTCTGAGGAGAGCAAACGGAGTCGGCACATGTGGACAGTCCCCACGCGTGCGATCGTAGCCGCCTCAGCCGATGGTTCTTCCTCGTCTTCAGCTTATTCGTTCTTCAAGGTTTGGTTTTTTCCTCTGATTTTTGTTCGATTGATGTTTTGTTGGATTTGATAAGTTGTGGGTGTTTGGTTTTGGGGTTGATTTAGGATTTGTGTTAGGTGGGTTATTGTGAATTTTGGGGGTATTTTGGTTTGATTGATATATAGTGTAGGAAATGGACCTGCTTTTTTGAGAAAGGATTTTTTTTTTGGTTTGGGTGATGGGCGAACGGAGTAAAAGAGTTTTTGTGGATTATTTGAATTGCCTCGAGTGGTACAGACTTGAGGAAATGACCATTATTTGGTGATAAAATTTTGTGTTATGGTTCCCTTTTTTTTTTTTTTTGGATTATGTTGGATGTACTGTTGGATGTAATGGGAAAACGTACCGGTTTTCTGGATTTAAATGGGTTTGTAATTGGAGGAATTTGAATTTATGGAAGGACTCCACCTTTTTCGGGATTTTATGTTGGGGGGAATAAAGGTGCTTTTGTGGAATTAGGGATATTGTTGGTGCGGTATCAACATTGGAGGTTTTTTTTTTTTTTTTTTTTTTTTGGGGGGGGGGGGGGAGGGGGGGTTGTCCATTAGAGGAGGCCTTTATATTACTTTAAGTTTAGGTAAACTTCTTAGCAAGTTCCCTGCTGTCTGCTCATTCTCGTGTTTATGGATGTTTTAAGTTGTCAGTTTTATAGCTGTTTTTCATAGCCAGGGTAATATGGTTCTGGCCATTACAGATGACAATTGTTGGACTACGTTCAATGGTCTTCCAAGTTTATTGTGATATGCGAGATGTACGATAATTTCATGTAGTGATATAGAAATGATTAGTTTCAATGATTCACAAAATTAGATGTGGAAGATTGATTTTTTTTTTTTTCCCTTTTAGCTAGTTAAACACAGGAAAAACAATTTTTGAGTGGACATAATAATTCCATCTGTTCCATTCCCTATACTAGAGACTGTTGCATATATGGAGTGGTTATTTGGGTTCTAGATGATGGAAAATGCACCAAAGATGAGGTTTAGGCTGCCTTCTGCGGAATGTGAAATGATTCCTAGCTCAAGTTTATAATTTTTTGTAACTTTAGAAATTATTGCAAATGCAGACTATATTTTTGGAAAGACATTTTTAACACAGCTGGTGGGAAAATAAGACAGGCTTGTCTCTTATAAAAAAAATAAAAAATAAATAAAAAAAGAAAGAAAGAAAAAAGAGAAAAGAAAAAAGAAGAAGAAGAAGAAAATAAGACACAGTTGTTTGGTCTTGGAAAAAGAACAAAAACATTAACCTATCTAGGCATCCTGGTTGTGTGATGGAGTATGAAAGACAAGGTGCCCTAGGGGCATATTTTTGTTAGAATTTTAAATTATCAGTAGGTAGAACTTGGGTAGTAATACATTTCCTATAAGCCGATGTTTTAACTGCATATATTTACATTGTGAAAATCTACTTTTATGATCTGGAAACTTATTTAATGGCATGCAAAAATAGTACTAAGTTGTTGTGTGACTACAAAAATTTAGAAATCTTGTCCTATCTTGCTTATGTGCATCATAACTGCAAAAATTTGTCAGCATGCAAATTGGCCTGCATAAGTAGTTGTTTGGTGCATTGATAAATGTTGTATTTGTATGTCTTTGTCTGTATGTGAGCGCATGGACTTTAGTAGTAGGAGTTAGATCCCTAGCTCTTCAGCTTGGAGTTAAGGCACCTCAAGAAGTGTTATCCAAGTTCGAATCTATTTACTTACCTCTTTGGTGGTCAATAACTGGGATTTACCCTATTAATCTGACAACATACAGTGCATCTTGAATTGATTACTACTTTGAAAATCTGAAAATTGATTACTTTAGCAGGAATGAATTTGATTGCTATCATTATTATTTTCATAATGAAGTTGCATAATTTAATCTTTGACATGCTTATTTCTCTCTTCACTACCACATTCCTAAACACAGTAACAAAATATGCTTTAAAACTTTTGGTGGTTTAGACAAGAATGACCAATCATTGATAGTCCTCTTTATTGTTCAACAATCATTTCTGCTATCTGTTTATATGTTATTAATATCTGAATAAAAAGGAAGATTCCCCCTGCAGCTGTTTGTCATCTACATTTATTGTTGAAGTACGTTTTTTTCCGCTCAAAATCACTATTTTGACGATTAAATGAAGTCCTCTTTTTCTTTTTCTAAATCTTCATAGGATGGACGCAAGATCAGTGTTGGTGACTGTGCACTTTTCAAACCGCCTCAGGATTCCCCACCTTTTATTGGAATAATTCGTTGGTTGGCTGTGAGTAAAGAGGATAAGTTAAAGTTAGGTGTTAACTGGCTTTATCGTCCTGCTGAAGTAAAGCTTGGCAAAGGCATCCTGTTGGAAGCTGAGCCAAACGAAATCTTCTATTCCTTTCATAAGGATGAGATTCCTGTTGCATCGTTACTTCATCCGTGTAAAGTTGCATTCCTTCCTAAAGGTGTTGAGCTTCCATCAGGGATTTCGTCATTTGTGTGTCGGCAGGTTTATGATGTTACAAACAAGTGTTTATGGTGGCTAACTGATCAAGATTATATTAATGTGAGTTTTTATGCTCTTGTGCATCTTTCATTTTGCTCTGACATATTGAACCGTTATGGTATTAATGCCTTTTCTCTTACAGGAGCATCAGGAAGAAGTAGATCAGCTGTTATATAATACGCGAATTGAAATGCATGCAACATTGCAGCCAGGTGGCCGATCTCCAAAGCCAATGAGTGGTCCGACATCAACATCGCAGTTAAAAGTTGGTTCAGATAGTGTTCAAAATAGTGCCTCTCCCATTCCTTCTCAAGTCAAGGGGAAGAAAAGGGAGCGGGGAGATCAGGGCTCTGAGCCTGTCAAACGAGAGCGTACTACAAAATTAGATGATGGGGATTCTGTTCACAGTAGACTGGAAAGCAATTTAAAATCTGAAACTGCCAAAATTACAGAGAAAGGAGGCCTTATAGACTCTGAAGGGGTCGAGAGACTGGTGCAGCTCATGCTGCCTGACAGAAATGAGAAAAAAATAGATATGTCCGGGCGGTCAGTGCTTGTTGGTGTTATTGCATCCACAGATAAGTTTGATTGCCTTAGCCGGTTTGTGCAACTTAGGGGTTTGTCCGTATTAGATGAATGGCTCCAAGAGGTGCACAGAGGGAAGATTGGCGATGTTAGTGTCGCCAAGGATGGTGATAAACCTGTTGAGGAGTTTCTCTTGGTTTTACTCCGTGCACTTGATAAGCTCCCTGTAAATCTTAATGCCCTACAAATGTGCAATATTGGGAAGTCTGTGAATCATTTGCGTACTCATAAAAACTTGGAAATCCAGAAGAAAGCAAGAAGTTTAGTTGACACATGGAAGAAACGTGTTGAGGCAGAAATGAAAATCAATGATGCAAAGTCTGGTTCAAATCAGGCTGTTCCCTGGTCTGCAAGATCGCGTATTTCTGAAGTTTCCCATGGTGGAAACAGGCACTTGGGTGCACCTACTGACGTTGCAGTGAAGAGCTCAGTCACGCAGCTTTCTGCGTCCAAAGCTGCTTCAGTAAAGGTTGTCCAGGGGGAGAGCACTTCTCGGTCTGCATCTGCATCCCCAGGGTCTATGAAATCGGTGCCATCATCTGCACTGGCGACTGCTAATTCAAAAGATGGCCAGCCTCGACATGCTGCTGGCATAGCCTCTGATCTTCCTCTGGCTACAGTAAAGGATGAGAAAAGCAGCAGTTCTAGTCAGTCTCACAACAGTCAATCTTGTTCGAGTGACCATACTAAAACTGGGGGAGTTTCGGGGAAGGAGGATGCAAGGAGCCCTAATGCTGGTTCAATGAGTGGAAATAAGATATCTGGTGGTTCTTCACGGCATCGGAAGTCAATAAATGGCCTCCCTGGCTCCACTCTATCTGGAGTTCAAAGGGAAAGTGGTTCGAGCAGAAGTTCCTTGCACAAAAATCCAGCCTCAGAAAAACAGTCACAAGCAGGATTATCATGTGAAAAGGCACTTGATGGGCCCATTTTCGAGGGTAACAGTCATAAGTTAATTGTTAAGATTCCAAATCGAGTTCGTAGTCCTGCACAAAGTGCCAGTGGAGCATCATTTGAAGACCCTTCAATTGTGAATAGTAGAGTTTCTTCTCCTGTGCTTTCAGAGAAGCATGATCCGTTTGATCGTAGCTTGAAGGAAAAGAGTGATGCTTTTCAAGCTAATATTACTTCGGATGTGAATACTGAGTCATGGCAAAGTAATGATTTCAAAGATGTACTTACTGGATCTGATGAGGGTGATGGATCACCTGCTGCCATTACAGATGAAGAGTTGTGTCGGACTGGTGATGACGGTAAAAAAATTTCTGAAGCTAAAGCTGCTTCCTCATCATCAGGAAATGAACATAAACCAGGGAATTCACAGGAGGATTCTTTGCGCTCCATAAATGCTTTGATTGAAAGTTGCAAGTACTCAGAAGCTAATGCATCTATGCCCATTGGTGACGATGTTGGAATGAACCTCCTTGCTAGTGTGGCTGCTGGAGAGATGTCGAAGTCTGAGTTGGTTTCACCCACGGATTCTCCACAAAGAAACACACCTACAGTTGAGCACTCCTGCACGGGTAGTGATTTGAAAGTCAAATCATCCCCTGTAGATGAGATAGCTCCAAACCATTACCAGTCTAGTGATGGTGCTGATGTTGAGCATGACAAGCAGGGTATAATTTGCAGTAGTGTTGGGCCTAAAAATGGAGAAGGTAATCCTGCTTCTTTTGTGTCTGAAGAGAATTTTGTAGGGGGGCACAATGGACATTTTAATTCTTCTAGTATCGACTTGCAGCAAACTGCAGGCCCATGTGTAGAAAGCAATGGAGAGTCAACTGAAATAATAGTAGCTGCTACAGTGGCTTCCTCCACCGCAAGTGTAATGGAGAAAACCATGGATATTGAAGGTGGCAAAGCTCTTCAAGATAAAATGACAGTTGGCGAGGTGAATGCAAATGCCATTCCAGATGCTAAAGAAAACACAAGTGATTCTTTGTTGGACAACGATAAGGCCACTCTTGAAGTCCAGTTGGAAGCTGTTGAAGGCTCATCATCGTACCCATCTTTAGAATTTGATGGCAAGAACAAGAATTTTATGAATGAAGGGTTGAACAGTGGTGTGAAGACAGAGCAGAAGCCTCCTGCTTTGATGGATCATTCTGAGACTGTGAAAGGAATCAATGAAGTGCTTTATCCTTCTGGTGGTGGGAAAGACTTGGTTCCCAAAAATGTAATTGAATTGAAGGCTGAAAAGGATGAGGAAAGAGATTCAAGGAGTCATGTTAATCAGACTGAAGTACGAAGTAATGAGCCGGAAGCTAGTGCTTCTATGAGCCCTGAGAATCAAACTTTAGTTGGGTTGGGTTCAGCTGATGCTGATCGTGATGGTGAGCATCTGCAGGGGAATTTGGAAACCAAAGAAGGTAATGAGCAACGTGGTAGACCAGCTCTTCACAAGTTGTCACACGGATTTCCTCTGCAGGAAGCTGAACAGCGTGAGAAATCTAGGGTATCCAAGTTGACTGGCACAGAAGCAGATGATTCTGAGGAATGTACATCAACCACTGCAGATGCTTCTTCTATATCTGCTGCAAGGGTGTCAGATATGGATGCAAAAGTGGAATTTGATTTGAATGAAGGCTTTACTGTTGATGATGGAAAACTTGGGGATACGAATAACTTGACAGCACCAGGATGTTCAGCTGCCATTCATTTGGTTAGCCCATTACCTTTTCCTGGTTCTTCTATGTCTAGTAGTCTTCCTGCTTTGATTACAGTGGCTGCTCCTGCAAAAGGGCCATTTGTTCCACCAGATGACCTATTGAAGAGTAAAGGGGGGCTTGGTTGGAAGGGATCAGCAGCCACCAGTGCCTTTCGGCCAGCTGAACCTCGGAAGATTCCTGAGATGCCACAGGGCACTGCAAGCATTCCTCCTGATGCTACAGCTGGCAGGCAGAGTCGCCCTCCTTTGGATATTGACTTGAATGTACCTGATGAAAGAATTCTTGAGGATTTGGCTTCTCGAGGTTTTGCTCAGGAGCCTGGTAGTTTATCTGGCCCAACAAATAATCATGAAATGGCACGTGAGGAACTGATGAGTTCTGCACCTGTTCGTTGCTCTGGAGGGCTTGATCTTGATTTGAACCGTGTCGATGATGCTTCTGATATGGGCAATTACTCAACAAGCAATGGTTGTAAAATGGATGTTCCACTTGTTCCAGTCAAATCATCATCAGGTGGTCCTCTTAATGGTACAGCAAGTGTCCGCAGAGACTTTGATTTGAACAATGGCCCTGTTGTTGATGAGGTGAGTGCTGAACCTTCACCGTTTAGCCATCTTGCCAGGAGCAGTTTTCCATCCCAACCTGCTGTTTCTGGCCTTCGTATGAGCAATACAGAAATGGGAAACTTCTCAGCATGGTTTCCTTCAGGAAGCACTTATTCAGCAGTCGCTATTCCGTCAATTATGCCTGATCGAGGGGAGCAGCCTTTCCCGATTGTTGCAACTGGCGGGCCGCAAAGGTTGTTGGGTCCAACTGGTGGAAGCAACCCATTCAGTGCTGAAGTGTACAGGGGGCCAGTGTTGGCATCCTCTCCTGCAGTGCCCTTCCCCTCCAGCCCTTTTCAGTACCCGGTTTTCCCCTTTGGAACCAGCTTTCCACCGCCTTCAGCCACTTTCTCTGGTGGTTCAACAACATATGTGGATTCATCATCTGCTGCGAAGGTTTGCTTCCCTGCTGTCCATACACAGTTTTTGGGACCCGCTGGTGCAGTTTCATCCCATTACCCTAGGCCTTATGTTGTTAGTTTCCCTGATGGTAACAGTAACAGTAGTGCTGAGAGCAGTAGGAAATGGGGAAGGCAGGGTTTAGACCTCAATGCCGGGCCTGGAGGCCTAGAGTTAGAAGGGAGAGACGAGAGTTCTCCTCTTCCACCAAGGCAACTGTCTGTTGCCAGTTCACAGGCTATAGCTGATGAGCAAGCAAGGATGTACCAGGTGGCTGGTGGTGCTGTAAAGAGGAAGGAGCCAGAGGGAGGGTGGGATGCGTACAAGCAATCACCGTGGCAGTAGAAGTGAGCATTGCACAATCCTGCGACCCATGAAAGCTTGTAAGTTCTTGATTCTGTATTTGCCACTTCTGATGTGCAAAGTCTAGTCACCAGAGAGAGGGAGAGAGAGTGGATCTCTGTAATGTTTGTTGGATTGTGCAAAAGAAAGGGAAAAATGGGAAAAGGTTTTGGTAAAGCGTAATTTTTAAATGACGAGGAATTTTTTTAGTGTTTTCTCCATGTATGTAACTCTTTCCTTTCCTCGTTGGCTGCTAAATAAGAGAAGTTAAGATTTATTTAGTTCTCCCGATCTAGTATTATTGCATTGATTGTGATTCGTGAGAAATGTTTATCTTGACCTAAGAAGGAAAGAAAGAAATTTCATGAGGTGCATTGATGTCCTTATCACACACTGATGCTGAAATGGACAGTCACTTTTTTTATTTTTTTAATTCATTGGGTCTGAAAGAGCCCTTTATTCCAGCCAGTCAGTTCTGTGAAAGAGCACTTAGGGCTATAAAGGTGTGGAATTGCAATTTGAACACCGAATTGCAGGAAATCCCCATCAGGAATTGGCCTTACCAGGGCATAGACAAGTGGTTTACTAGAATAGGTTGATTAGAGGAACTCCTAGTTTCAGTTGGGCACCTGAAGCACCTCGTCTTTGTATGGTTTATTTTTCAAATAAGAATGAAAAGAATCCTGTCCATAACATGTGCATTCTTGTGCAGGCATGGGAAAATCGTTTTTTGGCGTAATTCAAAGTGATAAAACCAGTCTGCGGGCAGACTTCGTTTACTACCAGTTGACGTCTGTGGATTCGAACGTTTCTGTTCCTTGTTTGTACATATGAAAGCCATCGTTGCATCAATGGAAACCCATAAATTAAACGTGCTGAGTTTGAAAAAGTGAACAATGAATGATGACAGGGACTACCTTAAATTCTCTTGGAATAGACCAAAAGCTCCCGTTGCCTCAAAGAATGGTTCAAATAACCTCTTTGTAATTCAGAAGGAATTGATTGAAACGCCCTAATTTGGCTTAAGACAACCTTGCTTCCCTACTTAATGATCTCCACCTTTTTTAATCCACTATAAAAGCCTATTGGACCAATGGATTACACAATGGGAACTTATTTCCTTTAAACCCTCCCTCTTCTGATATATACAGAATTCAATTCCAGATTCCTTTCTACGTATCCAAAAAAGAAAAAGAATAGAAAGAAAAGTTATAACAATTTATAGGGTGCTAGTCTCAGCAAATACCAGATGAGAGGCATTCTAAGTTCTCTTATCTCAAGCCAGACATGGTTAGGGCTAGTCAGTGCTAGTCTTGCTGTTGAATTTTTCCTCTGTTTTTTCCAATCCCTAATGTTTTCCGTGTTCTCTTTTTTTATGTTACTGATTATTGTCTCAACCGTTAAATTTAGTCAATTGACATGGCCAGGGATGCTTTGACCCCTAACGAAATTAATCATTTATGCTTTGACCCCTCCCAATAAGAAATCAAGGTTCCGACCTTGGACATAGCTTCCATGTCCAACACAGTGTCCAAGGATTTAACTCTCCGAGTGCATGTATATACCTCACTAATAAGAAGAAGAAATAATGCTTCTCAATTGATAAACATCAAAGTGATCAATCAGTAAACAGTGCAATTGGTGTATTATCTTCATAAAATAACAAACAATTACAAGAGACGAAAGAAGAGCTGAATTCTAACAGTTTCATCTTGAGAATCATCATTTCTTGCTCTTACAGCTAAAATTTGAAACGTGACTGTATAGTGAGTAGAATCAATGAAGCAGGGCAGACTCTTGTTTGGGAAAAAGAAAAGAAAAGAAACATTGAAATTCAATTCTTTACAATGAACAAACAAAACAAATATTAGTGTCCAGGGGTATACCAATTTCCTGATAATTATAATAATAATAAAAAAAAAAGAAAGAAAATGAACAGAGCCACAGAGCAGGTGACTTTTTCAGAGAACTATGCTCGGATATAGTTCAGACACTGCATGGGAAATCAGACTAACAGGATCCTTGCAGCCTTGCAGCCTGACTGCAATGAAAAGCTTCTAGGTGACATGGCCAAGGTGGAAACTATGAAGTATATGCTTTCATTTGAGACACACGAAACTCCTCCCACGAAGGACATTTCTGCAGGTTTAAGTAACGGATTAGGTCCAAGAAACTGAAGAATCAAGGATACAGGAGATGAAAGAAGCAGGATAGTTAAAGATGACTTTTTGTTACAGCACAAGCAGGTTGCCAGGCACTAATAAAATATTATTAAGTCAGTGATGCTAATTATAGAAAAGGCTACAACAGTAGTAACAGGATAAAATGATGCAGAAGCAACACAACCTTACTAGGATTTAAATTTTGGAGGGTGATAAAGATATATATGAAGAATATTCAAGAGGAAAGCTGATAACAGTGCAGTTCATGTAATCCCACAAATACATTCCTTTAGCTACGGAGCACATTAGCTATCCATATAAGTCCAAACACAGTGGGATATAGCGGCAAAAAAACTGCATAATTGAAGGATAGTAAGCAACCCTTTTAACTGTAAGAAAAGAAGGTACTAACGATAGGCATCCACGATGTGGCTTTTTCTTCTTCTCTTTCTGCTTCTGTACCGGCCTAATAACCACCTTGATTGCAGCATCAAAAACTGCTTTCACATTCTGCCATAGCGATGCAAACGATAAATTACAACATAAAGACAGATACAACCTAAGGTACCTGTGAGACTAAATAGTGAAGACAAGTTCCCAAAAGCAACCAAAATACACGTAAGTGGAGAGGCAGGCAGGATTGTTTTAAAAGTGAGAGAAATGTACCACCCAAATGCATCACGGAAATTGCAAGTATCTACTCTATTTGGGGACTAGAAAGGTCAGGATACATGCTAAACAGCAGAGAGCCTCCAGATAGGGATTCCAGAACAGGAAAATCATAATAAACTAATATTGGCGTAAATTCTCTGAAAGACCCGAGAAATGCTGTAGGGAATATCACTTTCGGAAACTAGCACCATAACAAAATACAATTAGGCAATCATACAGGTGAAACTTTGGCAGCTTGCATTTTGTCTCAAGGGAAACTTTATTTTTGTAATATACTCCCTCTGTCCCGAAAAAATGGTCCCTCTTGAAAAAACACAGATTTTAAGAAACTAAATTTTAAATGCTTCCCACCCACTTTTTAGGTATTAAAATTCCACTATTACCCGTTGACAACTTAAAAAGTACATCCAATGCATTCAATGGTGGTTGTGGGCACATGTAAAAAGGATTCTTTAACTTTTTGGCAATGGAAAAATATTTTGAGACGGCCAAAAAGGAAAACATGGACTAAAAGTATGGAACAGAAGGAGTTTACAGTTAAATCATTATAGTGAATCAAAATATCAGAGACACGCAGCCCTTTTGGTGTAATTGGCATAGTGGCACACTTCCAAAAAGGCACCTGCAGCATCAGCTCATCTGATTTTTGACATAAAATATTCCCTGGTCTTGTTGTTTCAAATGATTTGCAGAAATATTTCAAGTAGCTGTGATTAACTGCTGATTTGTGGAACTTCTATTAAATCATAAATGCTGGGATGGTAATTGACCCCTTTGCATTTCTAGGATTCCACTAACAAAAAAAATGAAATATGCCAGCGATTGCAATTTTTTTTATTTTTTTTTGGGTAAATGATTGCAATAGTTAGCTTTCTAAGTTTTGCCACTTTTCTGTGTTGCTAAGACTTGATAAATACCTGCTGGCAAATTATTTATTCAAATCAATTTGACATTATACTTTAGTTAACACGGTTTATTTTATTTGAATTTTTTTTTTTTTTTTCACATTTGCAAAATGAAAATAAACATCTGTGTTACTCACATCATAAGAAAATAACTGCTAGTTCACACATACCTGCTGAGTTTTTGAGCTGCACTCTATATAATATGCAGCACCAATCTGTTTACGGAGTTCCTCGCCCTGATTATGTGAAAACCGTTACAATAAATGGCACCAACCATAACCATCAAGATATAGAGAGCAACTAATGGAAGAAACCTGTGCAGTTGTCACAGGCACCAATCCAGGATGATCAGCCAAATAGTACTTATCCTCACGAAGATCTGTGTCCATTATAAAACATGCATTAATTACAGAAATCAGCATTACTGCAAATAACTAGTCACCATAATAATTGAAACATGAATGTCAATTAAATCCACACAACTGCTAATTTGAAAATTTGGTATTTTTAACTGTTACCAGAATAGTGATTGTAATGATATCAAAATGAGAGCTTTTTTCACAATGCGACATCTATGAGAGCTACGATCACAGATAAAGGTTCATTCAGATTAGATCAGATCGAAATAGCATATTTAAGTAGCATTAAAGGTTCTATATTTTCCTTTTACTGTAGTTAAATTTCATAAATTCTATGTTAGTCCTGCTTATTAGAGACCTATATTAGCAACCTACAAAAAAACATCATTTGAAGATAATGTTCAGAGATAAGAACCCATTACAATTGGCAATTGCAACACCAATTTTATTAAGGTTATTAAAATGTTAAACTTGCACTGTCAAAGAAAAAATAATATCATTGAACATAAAAGGTAAATAATATCTTTGAACTAAACAATTTTGACTAGACTGTTTGAATCAGTGACCAATTGTGATCCATCCAGAAGTTCACAAAATTCTAAGTTAAAGATATTGACGCTTCACAATTCTTAGTTATGCAGCAGTGTTACATATCACTCTTATTAATGTCATGCAATTAGAGTTAAAAAAACAGCTATTGGATGAAAAGCTATATCTTTTAGCTAATTAATTCATGAGTATGAGCATAATGTACACTTTTGGAGCAGTGTGCTAATTGCGAATAATAATCCAGAATGTCCCTGCCATGAGATTTACCCCATAACAGTTTTCATATGGGAGACCACCTTATTCCATGCATCAAAAATGACATTCATGAGTTAACATAACAGAGTTCCTACCAAAAGGATCTTGCCTTCCCATCTTTTTTTAAAAAATAAAAAATAAAAACTTACAATTATTACTATGTGAAAATCACAAACTTCTAAAAATCATTTGACAATATGATACACGCATGATGTCTCCATGTTTTAACAAAACAGGCTTCTTCTCTCGTATTAGGGTTTAGTTGATACAGGACACACCTACAATATCAATTTTACTACACAGAGAGCTGCTAGCTTTGCATCTAAATGGAATTTTTTTAGTGCTAAGATCAGTAGGTAGTCAATCATTCCCATTTTTGGGAGCCCAAGCTCATTATATCATTAGGAAGCAAGAAAAATAATTGCCATACAGAATGATGAATATCAAAATACAAGATTCAAAAGATTGCACATAACAGGAAACTAACTACAAACAAGATAAAAGTCCCAAATGTATGTTAAAATCAATTATTTTTAACTTACCCAATTTGGTGCCAACCAGCACCACAGGAATTCCAGGGGCATAATGCTGAAGTTCAGGGATCCACTGATCAAGATATTAAGTATTAGAAATAGCGAGCTCATGGGCAAAACAAAGCCCAACAAAAAATAGATAAATAAATAAAATATAAAGGTAACCGAAGACAACTCGCTCAAAAAATTGAATTTTTCGTGTGAACTCACCTTTTTCAGTACGTTTTCATAGCTTGCACGACTAACTAATGAGAAAGCTAAGACAAAGACATCTGCCCCCCTGTAGCTCAATGGCCTTAATCTATTGTAATCCTCTTGCCCTGTGAAATACATTAAAAACAAATGTAACAAAACAAGCTTGCCGAGTTTGGCAAACCTGTTTTATGGTAGAAGCAAAATATAATTGGGAAAATTTAGGCTCAATTTAAGCTGAAAATAAGCACCGAAGAAAGTATACCAGCCGTGTCCCAGAGGCCTAAGTTGACAGTGGTGCCTTCAACTACCACGTTTGCACTGAAGTTATCAAAAACTGTGGGTATGTAATCCTGGTAAAGAAAAAAGCAGTTTGAATTCAAAAAAAGTGAGGATTAGAGAGTCTAAGACAACAACAAGAACAGTAGAGCTACAAATTTTTCCCCATTTTTAGCGTCAAACAACAGAAGTTGAAAACCAGATGATTATCTATAAAACCCACATATCTTGTTAGGCCTAATAATGAAATAGAAGGTGAAACCACAGGAATCTTTTGGTGTGTGTGTGTGAGAGAGAGAGAGAGAGAGAGAAAGAGAGAGAGAGAGAGCAATTTTTCTATGATAAAATCATAAAAAGCAACAAAAAATCATAAAAAGTAACAAAAAAGCTGCAAAACCCAGATGCAGACACACATTGAACAGCAGAAAAGACTAGAAAGATACAAAAGAATAATTCAAAAAAGGACCCAGATGGATCTTCGAAAGAAGCAAGAACATACAGTGGGGAATTTGTTACTTGTGTAGCAAATAAGCATGCAGGTCTTCCCCACAGCCCCATCTCCCACTGTCACACACTTGATGAACCTCGAAGCACTTGAAGCCATTGAAACCAAGAAGAAGAAGAAGAAGAAGCTCTCAGAGCTCAAATATACCCTAAACAAACTAAAAGGAGTTGTTGGGTTTAACAAGTTTGTTGCTTTTGATTCAAAGTGATAGAGAGAGAGAGAGAGAGAGAGAGTGTATCAACTCACATGATTCTCACTCATTCACTTTCTCTCCAGCAATTCTTTTTACTTTTTGTTGTTTTCTTTGTTCTTTTTTATTTGCCAAATGAGTATTGATTATGATCCTTAATTTCTGTACTAATTACTAGTGGGGTTTGTACATCCGATTCATATGCTTTCCTAAATGTACATAATTACGTATTATTATCTTCAAATTTTGGATAAACGTACCATTTATAATCAAAATTTAAATCTTTGAATAATGAAAACAATTTTCGAAAAATATCTTCTTCTTTTTCTTATCTATTTTTTCCCTTGTTTTTTTGGCTGAGTTAGTTACCCCGTGCATCTGTTCATTCCAGAATGCTAGCATGTGTGTGTATTTAGTATAATCCGTGGCTAATTTTGAGATAATACAGTTTTTATTATAATTTTCTTATAAATTTGTTTAATTATTTAGTATATAATGTGATAAATATCATGTAAACTGTCCGTTAATTATATCAATTCTTTAATACGGGAAATCGGGAACAAAATGGGGAACCAAGATCAAAGTGAAGTTGAAATGATACCTACCAGTTACTACATTAAACAGCAATATGGATTGGTGGAGAACAAAGGACCCCAAGCATTATGCTGAGTTATAGATTTTGATTCATGGAAAGGGTCAGGATCAAAATGTTGACTTAAGGTAATAATCAATTTGGTTATTTTGTTACCTGTCACACACTTTATACCTAACCTAATTTTTTAGTTGTTCCTTTGGACCATTCCAATTAAACTAGTTTGTTGTCCTTTAGGAGGAATTTAGGGACATGAATATGTATGGTCATAATTTTGTAAAACGAGTTATACTACTTTTCATACTTATTTTATATTGGTTAACGTGTCGTGTTTTAAGTAACATCTCGTATTAGTTACTTAAAAAAAAAATAAAAAAAATTTGAAAGTTACTTAAAACACATCACGTCAGTCGATATAAAATAGATATGATAAACGAGTGTGAAGAGTAGTATTACTCTTGTAAAATAATTGCATGCTCGATTATTCTTATTAAAAATGCACGTGAGAATTACATACTCTGAAAATAAATATCCATTTAATTCTATTCTACAATTGTTTAACAATGTTGACATGACACTTGGGTTTTTTTTTTTTTTTTTTTTTTATAAGAATTATTTAAGACTGCCACGTCAACCTTATTTGATAGAATTATAATATTCAACATTTCTCTTTAACAAATTGAGTTGGAGAATCCAATTTGAGGAAAATTTTATATAAAAAAAATTAAATTAAAAAAAAAAAAAAGAAATGATCGAAAGAAAATAAAAAGGGAGAAAAGGCCAGCTTGGCTTTTTTACCACTAGTTTGAAAAAAACCCAAAAAGGCAACTCTAAAGCTATAAAAATATTGAGGCAACTAGAATTATTATAAAAAGACTTGAGAATGGTTGGTCGGAGGCATAAGTAAGTGTTAAGCAACGTAATAAAATAGGTGGGTTGCCCACAATGGGAGAAATATAATGAAAAAGAGGAAGAATGGTTAAGGACTGTTTGGCAAAGTTAAATAAACTCACTTATTGAACTGAATTTTGTAATCAAGAAATGGCTTTGCATTGTACGGATAGGACAATGGCCAATGAGTGTGATCAAAGAAAGAATGCTTCTGCTTTTGTATTTGTCAATTGTCACCATAATGATTTTGGCCTCAGAACATATTCTATTGGCCAGATTAATTTTACAGGTAAAATTAAAAATATTGACATTTTTTTTTGTGTTATTTTCTTTCACATTTTTTACATATACTTTTTTACAAATTTACCATTAAATCTGTTGAATTTACATGTTAACTTATAAATTCAATGATAAATTTACACGTTCTTAAACAGAAATAAACAAAAAAATATCAAAGATAATGATATCAATCATTTCTCTAAAACACTAGGATCTAAGTTTCATATGTGATTTGATATGTTGAGATTTTTTTTTTGGATTGTATTGATTTTGATTTGAGTTCTCGATGATGGTGAAAGATTAATGAGGTACATGTCATTTTCTATCTCATGAGTGGATGAAACCACATATAATTATCATAACAATTAGAATATTAGTAGCAAAGTATTATTTTTTTTCCAAAATTACTAATAAACAATTTAAACACAAAATACTTTCTAAAATACAAAACATTTTTCAAATATAAACCCACCAAAAAAAATTATGTACATTTATATTGCATCAAAAACACTTGTCACCTTTATGGCATAAATACACTCAAAAGTTTATCGAGACAAATGTGTTATTTGTCAAAGTATTGAATTAAATGATTAAATTTATATTTTTTTTTCTTAACTTAAGCTTTTGAGTTGAGTGGTGATTTAACATGGTATTAGAGTAAATGTCTTGAGTTCGAACCCAGTCTCTTAAATTTACCTTTCATTTTAATTAAATAGTCTATGTATTGATCCTCAAATATTAAAAAGGAGCTTAAGCCTCAGACATGAAGGAGAATGTTAAAATATTGATTAAATTTATCTCTTTATATTATTAACTTTAAGCTTTTGAATTGAGTAATGATTTAACATTTTTACCAAATTTTAAGTTAAAGAGTATAAGAGATCTCTTACAGTTTAGCGGTTTAAAGGGTATTTTCAAAAAAAAAAATTAATTGATTAAGGAAAAATGTTACATGAGATGATCATTTTCATTTTTAATCCAAAAAGAAGAAGAAGTGAACGATGTTATAAACAAAAAAGGAGTTTAAAGGATATTTTTATTTTAGGCCCAAAAAAAGTACTTGGATCAAATTCAAGGACATAGGCATGTTCAAAATATTTTCAAAAGAAAATTTGGCTGTAAAAAAATGATTAGAAAATATATTAGGACATGTTTTGGTGATTTTTGTTTTTCAAATAATGTTTTTTAGAATTTAAATTCTACTCAGATTTTATCTAATTTTGTCTCCGGCTTTATAAACCATCTAAACATAATTTTAAAAAATAAATTATCTTAATATTCACAATTTTAAATATTTTTTAAAGAAACTGCACATCCAAACGAACCCTACATTTTTTTGAAAGTAACTAATTGTAGAGCAGAAAAATTGACTTCTTTCTTACGGCGACTATAGTTGTCATATAAGACCTAAATATAAAAGAACGACGAACGCAAAATAACAAGGCGATTTTGAAGTTTTAAAGGCGAATTTGGTCACCACAAAAACACCTAAACATGGGCGCCGGGGGAGGACTCACATGTGCCAGAATAAAAGGACAAAACATAAATGGGGATTGTTTTCGGGTTGATAAATGTCACCCTCCATGTATGTTTATTCGTGCCAATGCGGTCTATCTTGTCATAGATGTTCATCTTATCTTATGCACAAAATATCAGGACTAGTGATTAAATTTGATGTTGATTACAAATCATTGCCCTCTAATATTCAACATCTAGGACATATATGTTTTTTGGAAACGGATGATCTCCATTTCATTTAAGAAACGGTCATTTTGGAGGGGTAAAATTGTTATTTTTTTTACCATTTTACCCGTCTTGAATACAATAACCGTTTCATAATGTAGTATATCTTTTATTTGAAAAAAATGTTCTGATATGACCTGTTTGTAAAAGTGATTTTTGAGTATTTTATAATTTTTGTTTTGAAAACATAAAACAAAAGGGAGAATGGAAAAGCGTTAACAAATAAAAAAGAAAATACCAAACTAGTGAATTGGAAAAATGCCTCTCTTGCATACTAAAACCCTAATAAAACCATAATTAAACATCTAAAAACTCTAGATTGGTTAAAATATGCATTTTGTTTGATCATTGATGTTCGGTTATTGTGTCGATCATTCGGCTTGAGTTTCGATTGCTCAAAAATACCTTATTGTGCATAACCTTCATGTTCAACAAAAGTTCAACCTTTCTTAGTTTAACACCACCTAAGCTCTTCGAAGTTACTAACCTCGAATCTAACCTACAATAACACATTCATGTAAAACAAAGTACGTCCAATCATTAATGAAAGGTTAACCATCATTAAACTCATGTTAAAGCTTAATACAACCCTACAATAACAAATTTATAATTTAAATCTACAAGATAGAATTGTCTAAACTATAAAAACAACACTAATAGGAGTTAAAATTTCTGATAACATCAAATCAAACGAGTTTAAGTTTATGATATTACCTATCGAAGAAGATTAAGACCAACCTTCTCTCTCCAAACCTTCACTTTTTCTCATTCTAGGATTATGAAGTAAGAGGTGTAAAAAAATGAGTGGAAATGAACTTAATGGTGTTTATAAAGGCATCCTAAGCACGCACGTAAGGGTTGAGGTGTCAAACTTTTTTAAAAAAGCTCTAGATAGACATCGAATGTTCAGATTCCAACGTCGTATGCTCAGCATCTCACTTGAGTGTTTGAGATCCTATTTGAACATTTGGCCAAACATGAAATTCTTAAAAAGTCGCAGATCTCGTACTTTGGATCATTCCCGGCAAATACCCTATAACCCCTTCCATTATTTATTGTGGAGTAAATTTGATTAAGAAAGTAAAAAATAATTTAGTTCTCTAAATTAAAAAAAAAAAAAAAAAATCAATAGAAAGTTGCTGAAAATATTCTTACTAATTGAGAACCAACTCTAGCATTCTTAAATTATAACTACGGCATTTTTGACCTTAATTAAAGTTTGTGGTATTACAAAATTATATATGGAAAGAATAAAGAAAACCATTATAAAATTTATTTGAATAAAGAAAAAAAGAAGAAAAAAAGAAGCTTGATTATTTAAATTTAAGAAAAATATAAAGGTACCAGTGCTTTAAGTTAACGACATAACATTGACGAGGAGTAGTGTAGAAGTAGGAGTCGTAGGACTACTGGTCGATTGCGGTAAAGCTAAACGACAGTAGTAAGCTGAAAAGCTACAAGTCGTTTTAAGAAATCGTAAGGAAAGTGCGAAACACGTCGAGGCCTTCGTCGCTCCTATCCTTTCCATTCCCTCCTCCTCCTCCTCCTCCAGTCCTCCCTCTGCAACTCTTTTTCTTCAAACCTAAGGATTTCTTTCGATTTACAGCCCTCACCACCAAACCAACCAAATGGTCCGCGAGTCTAAGAAGCGTAAACGAGGCCGAAAGCCCAAGATCCCCTCCGCGGAAACCGTAGATCTGCCCACCACCTCCACCACCGCATTCAACGACGTCGCATTCGATGACGTCTTCTCCGTCACAAACGTCGAGCTAATCGAACCCCCCGCCTCCAACCGCAGAGGCCGCCCGAATAAGCCGCGGCGGGCCACACCGGAGAGGGCCTTAGAGAACGGGGACTTCGTGGACGTGACGGTAGGGGCGGTGGAGTTCGCGGGGGCGGCGGCAAGGGTGGTTCCGGCGATGGACGCGGTAGTGAAGGTGTTCTGCGTGCACACAGAGCCCAACTTCTCGCTGCCGTGGCAGCGGAAGAGGCAGTACAGCTCCAGCAGCAGCGGCTTCGTGATCGGAGGGCGGAGGGTGCTCACCAACGCGCATTCCGTCGAGCATTATACACAGGTCAAGCTCAAGAAGCGCGGCTCCGACACCAAGTACCTCGCCACCGTGCTCGCTATCGGCACCGAATGCGATATCGGTAGGTAACCTAACCCCCGCTATCGGCACCGACTACGTTATGTGCTTAATTTGTGTTTGGATTGGTTTGTTATGTTTCTGTCTAATCTGTGTCGGGCAACGAGTGTTTACTAAGGTGGCTGTTAATGGCAATGTGGCAGTGTTACATTGAAACTTGAGCATTCTGCATTTGTTGGCTTTGAGAACAAATGCAAAAATGTATGTATGAGGTATTATTATAGGTGAAATTCAACAATTAACGTATGTAGGAGGTATTCTAGCTGACTATGAGCTCTTAGAAGAAGTGAAGAGATAGGGATTAGAAGTATCTCAAGGGTCATGGGGGAAGAGAGTGGTAGGGGTGAATTATTATGGCTCATGAAACTTCAGTGTCGATGGAAATGGAGAGAGAGAGAAGTTGTGTTGTAAGGTTCATGCATGGCACGTCTAGAAGTCCTTTAAGTTGTATTACCTATTACATGAAGTAAATTTTTTATAGCCATTTTAATTTGTACTTCCATGGGCTCAAATAATGGGATTTTAATTGATTGCAAGTTTATGTTTACGTGATTCGCAGCAATGCTGGCGGTCGAGAATGATGAGTTTTGGGAAGGGGTGTCACCTGTGGAATTTGGGGATTTACCTGCGCTTCAAGATGCTGTGACTGTTGTGGGTTACCCAATTGGGGGAGACACAATTTCTGTGACAAGTGGTGTTGTTTCGCGAATAGAGATCCTATCTTATATTCATGGTTCCACTGAGCTTCTGGGTTTGCAGGTTATGTGATCGTGGTGCCAGCATTTCTTGTTCATGCGATTTTCCCATGAAACAATTGTCCTGATACCTTCTTTTCATGGTTGCTTTTGCAGATAGATGCTGCTATAAACTCTGGGAATTCTGGCGGACCTGCTTTTAATGATAAAGGGAATTGTGTGGGAATTGCATTTCAGTCCCTTAAACATGAAGATGTGGAGAATATAGGTTATGTGATACCAACACCAGTCATCATGCACTTCATCCAGGATTATGAGAAGAACGGAGCATATACAGGTAATTTAGTTACAGCTTTGAGTTGTTAAGGTTTGGTACTTCTACAAGTTGTGATCCACCTTGTGATTTTTTGTATAGTTTTGAATCTCATTATTATTCATCACGTGCCAGGATTCCCAATTCTTGGGGTTGAGTGGCAGAAGATGGAAAATCCTGATTTGCGGAAGTCAATGGGTATGAAACCTGATCAAAAGGGTGTTCGTATTAGAAGAATTGATCTCACCGCCCCAGAATCTAAGGTTTTGGAACCATCAGATATTATTCTCAGCTTTGATGGAGTTGATATTGCCAATGATGGGACAGGTAGGCATGACTTCTTACGATTGTTGTGAAAAAGCCACTTTCAAGTGCATCACTAGTGTGGCACCGTGTTGTGAGAGATAATAGTATGTCACTGGTTTCAACAAAGACTTGTCTTTGTTATCTTATTGCTCCTTAATTTTGATGTGCCTTCTTTGGGATATTTCAGTTCCTTTTCGGCATGGGGAGCGCATAGGTTTTAGTTATCTTGTCTCCCAGAAGTATACTGGGGATAATGCAGCCATCAAAGTACTTCGCAATCATGAGATTCTCAACTTTGACATCAAACTTGCAACGCACAAAAGGCTCATTCCAGCCCACATCAAAGGCAGACCTCCCTCATATTATATTATTGCTGGATTTGTTTTTGCGACTGTATCTGTTCCATACCTTCGCTCTGAGGTTTGTAGTTCAACTTTTACATCCCTGTGCTTTTGTATTTCAATGAGTTCTGTGAGCCGGCATGGACAATAATATCTGTTGCTTCTAGCTTTTGTTTTCCATTGCTTTGATGTCATAGCTGATCTTTTGTACTTCCAAAGAACTTAAGCATAATGAAGGCTGGAGAACTTGTACAAGTAGTTTGAGTCTGATTGTATTGGGAGATTTTTTTTTTTTTTTTTGGCTTGAAACTAAGAAGGTAGTTGATTATCTTACATGAAATTATAAACTGATTGACAAATCTTGTACTTCGTTGATTTTGGCTGAGTGACAAGGCATCTTTGTCTCGAGTGCATAAGCAACTGCATTGGTGTGGTTGCTTCCTGCTTCAGTTCAGCCTTGTGAATCCTGTTATGCTAGTCTTCTTTATCTATAATATGTCAGAACATGCTACTAATTGAAAAACTATGTTTTTTTTTTTAATAAGTAATCGAAATATCATTAAAAAGCAAAGACGCAACCAGGTACACAAGAAGTATACAAGAGAAGACACCGAGCTAGAATGAGAAAAATGAACAAGAAAAATCATGAAAACTAAGCACAATAGGAAAAATAGATGGAACTGTCCACAGATAAAGGGTATTGAAAAACAAAGACTTAAGCTCTACCATTGCCCTCTTGTGGTCCTAAAAATGTCTATTGTTTCTTTCTCTTCAAAGACACCATAAAAGGCAATAAGACATCAATATCATATTCCACACATCTGCATTCTGAGTGCTACCAAATAACCTCATTCAACAAGCAAGCAAGTCTACTACACGTCTAGACATAACCCAAGACAATCCAACATGATTAGAGACAGTATTCCATAAGGTACAAGCCACCTTACAATGGAGTAGAAGATGATCTACAAACTCCCTATCCCTCATATACATACAGTACCAATCGATCACAATAACACGCCGCTTTTAAGATTATCCATGGTAAGAATCTTTCTTGCAGTGGCTGACCAAACAAAGAAAATCGCTCTTAAGGGAACCTTATTCTGCCAAATACTCTTCCATGCACTATCCAAGAAATACAATTACTCTTCATTATGTAAGGGCTTCTGCAATATGTTATTGTTAGGGCATGCTACTTATCATAAAGAAAAAAAGATACATCCTTCATGTCTTCAGGATCATTTACTTCTTTTGAATCTGAGTATGAGCCAATTGCATTCAGGTTGTCTATTAAGGCATCGTTTGTTGGGACTTTTCATGGCTTCTCCAGGGGTGCTTTAGCTTTTGAAAAACCAGAAGGTAGCCTTTTTTTTTTTTTTTTTTTTTTAATAACGGGCTTTTTGCTGCTTTGTTAATCAACTTGGACTTTTGAGAAGCAAGGTAGCTTCTCGAAGCTATTGCAGCTTCTCATATTTTAAAAAGCTACAGCGCTACCAAACTGGCCATAGGCACTATAAAAAGGATATGTGGTTTTTGTCAGGTGGTTTGGTCTTTCATCAATCAGAGGTTCTAACAGTTCGTCCCTAGTCTTTCATCCAATACATATGTAGGCTCTGTAATCTTCTATATCTTGATGGTTTCATATTAAAGGTTCTGTGTTTTTTATTTCAAACCTTTAATGCCTTGTTCTGTTCAAATTTTCATAAACTTTTTATTTGAAAAATGGACTGGGTCCTTTTATTTTATTTGTGTTAAGAGTATTTTGTCCTTGTGAGTTGCAACTTGCACATGTATTTGGCAACCTACTATATTTGATCTAATAACAAATTAATCATGTTTGACTTGGCAAAGATTTTGCGTGGTATCACATAGTCCTGACTTCTTTCAGCGTGTATCTGCAGTATGGAAAGGAATATGAATATGAAGCTCCAGTCAAGCTTTTGGATAAACTGGTGCATTCAATGCCACAATCACCAGACGAGCAGCTTGTTGTGGTTTCTCAGGTTCTCTCTCTCTCTCTCTCTCTCTCTCTCTCTCTCTCTCTCTGTGCGTTCTTGTTCTTTACCTTATAACGTTCTATTTTTGAAAAGGTGCTTGTCGCTGATATCAACATTGGGTACGAGGACATTGTAAACACCCAGGTCTGGAATATCAGTTTCCTGTTAAGTGCTTTTGATGTTAGTTTGTGGATTGCTTTAATTACCAAGTTGTTTCCATTGTTCATATTTATAGGTTCTTGCTTTCAATGGTAAGCCCGTGAAGAATCTGAAGAGCCTGGCCACCATGGTAGAGAGCTGTGAAGAAGAATTTTTGAAATTTGATTTAGAGTACCAACAGGTCCTTCCTCTCTCTCTCTCTTGGTGTGATTCACATGCACACACACCTTGCCCCTCTCATTTATTCACAAGTGGTCTCCTGTGCAGATAGTGGTCCTTCGGACAAAGACTGCGAAAGCAGCTACTGTAAACATTCTTGCAACTCACTGCATAACGTCGGCAATGTCCGATGATCTCAAGTCATAAGGTTGGATTGTTGGTACATGACAATGCTAATTTTCTTAGCCTGCACTGCTTCTATTTGTCCTTTACACAACTTCTGGAGAAGAATATGTTAGATTCTGGAGGCCGGACTTGCTAACCATATATTTGTAGTTTCTTAGACATTGTTTGCTTTTGTGAGCCATTATGGACTCCCTGGATAACGGTTAAGTGCAGGTACCTTACGGGGATTGATAGTTTTCTGCTCTTTGCAAGTAGTGGAGGAAACCATATACAGGCAGTTGGATTGAGGGGTGGTCCTTAATATCATCTTTCTATATCTACAAATTTTGGAGAGATATGCGAGGCATATAACTATGTAATAGCTCCCATACATCATCTGGATGTGAATGAATCTTAATATGAAGAAATTCATATCTAGAAGAAAATACAAATATATGTGGAGTATAGGAGTCTTGGCAGTTGGCATGGAATGGATGCCGTGGTTTAAGATCTTGTTTTCATGAACATCATGCTGAGAGGCAGTGACAGAGTCCACAACTACTTCATAGTTTCAACCTTGCTTTGGGAGCCCCTACTTTTACATGTTATAATCCACCCCTGAAAACAAATTCCAGAAAGGAGAAAAGGAATATGACTAGGTCCCTTCATTTTTCCCCTTTGTTTCTTCCTGTTATATTATACAAGTGTATTGCCTTGAATATGTTCCAAGGATAATAAACAAGATGATTCAACTCCTCTCTACACATCTCTCTGGCTCGCCAAGAGAGGGGTCTTCTGCGACTGCGAGGGTGACAGTAGCCCATCAACTTCACGGGATTTACTCCTTTCCTCGTCTTTGGATTGTGCCCATATTACTGCATAAAATCCTGCAACGATTACAGTTGCTCCAATTACACTGCAAAAGGCAGTAAACAACTTGATTAGTCCAGCCCTAGACCTGAGTACCTTTGAGTCCGCCTAACAAAAGAGAAAAGTTCAGTTTCAATCAAATGATTATCTTTCCCATTTAGCTGAGACTGAGAGCATGTTTTGCAGAAATGACGGAGAAAAAAGCATTCATAACATCCCTCGTGTGATGGTTTTTCATGTGGTATATATCTAAATGAGTAATGATATTTAGTAGACTGTCATACAATTGTCATACAACTTGATAATGTGATATTGATAATCAGCTCTTGGATCAGCACTTGTAAAAATAAAAATAATCAATGATTGATTTTCACTGTTACTAAATCTCCAGTGTTGTGTAGCAGTTGTATACCAGTCGACTAAATAACATTGCTCAATTAAAAAACCCCTTAAGGACTAAATAACATTACTCAATTAAAAAAGACCTTAAGGACAGGTTTGCACGGTAATTGGTGCATCAGATTTACAATTAAACTTGCTTAAACCGGCTAGATAAGTAGCATAAATGAATTGGCAATATTGATGATGGAGAGAAAGAGAGAACGTTACCTTCCAACATGGAGTGTGTCGCCGAGGAAGATGACACCCATCAAAGCTGCAATAGCAATGCCCAAGGGCTTGAACATGGCAACAAACAAAGGCCCTTTCTTATGTATGCACCATGTTAATACAGAAAATGTCACCACACTTCCAAAAACAGCCTACGTAGAATGAAAAAAAAAAAATTGCTAATAAGCTTTTCTAGCACCTAAGGTGCCATGATGGGACAAGATCATTAGACAGAGAAATGCTACACAAACTTCAATTTTTACACTTCCATGTGCATGCTCCCTAATATGCCATTTGCCACGCTAGCTTTCTGCTATATGGTTTTTCAATCCCGTATGCTTACTCTCTTTCTACAGCTGTCACGTTAGGAAATAAGCACTTGAGAGTGTAAAAGTGAGAGCTCGCGTAGCATTTCTCTTAGATAAATTACGACATACAATGTGCTTACTGAATAGACGATAGAGACTAGTTCAATATCAGGACTCAATTTCCAAGCATTTGGATCTCTTTCTGCAATCAAAGAAAATGCTGCACATTGGATTGTCCCAAAGAAGCAATAGAAGGCGACTATTGTCATCTCTGATGGGTACCCTTTTAGAATTGCTGCCTTCATATACAGTATGAATCAAGATCAGTTCCACTGACACACAGGTTATGAATGAAAAAAGAGAATTACACCTCTGCTATTACCTGAGCAGTATTCCAGGTTGCAAGACATAAACTAGCTGTTGCAAGGAAAAGGCCTCCAATGATCCAATTATTTGCTGCTGCAAACAAAGTAGATGGAGATGGTTGCAATGGAAGAGAGTTTCTAGAGAATTGAATTGGCGGGCCCTTGTAAAGGGTAACAACCATTGCTCCTGATATTGATACCAGGGTGCCCATGATCTTGATCTGGCTTCTTGAGCTTCTCAAATCTAGCTTTTCCATCCTAGATTATTAGATTAAGAAAAAAGAACAATAGGCTTACATCCTTCAATAGAGCTGGAAAATCCCATCTCAACTTTGTAACTAGAGTCAGAATATTCATCCAAATCTTTCAGTTTTGACACCATTATTCTCCCTAGAGGTTTGAAGAACAAGCACTTCCCTTCCTCTCTGTCTCCTAAAGTGAAAAAAATAAGGTGAAGAGAAGAACCTGAAGATTACAGCAAGCAAGAAAGTGAATGCTGGGACCAAGTTGCTCATAGCAGATGCAAGGGTAGGAGAGCTGTAGCTTACGCCAGTGAAGACACAATTCTGCATCAATGTTATCCTGCAAAACCCAAAGAGATGGAGTATTGAAAAAAAGAAGCAGCAATTAGCAGTTCACGAATTGATTAAGTGGAGCTCTTCTATGAAATTCTATACCCAGCAAGGCTAAGGAGGAAGAATTTACACAGGACAGAGAAGGTCAGTGGAGGCCTCTTGTTTCTGGAAACAAAGGTAAAGTAACCAACTTTAATGTCAATTATAGGAGAAAAACGAAGACAGAATGAAAAAAAGCATTAGGGTTTGTTGATGGGCAAGGAGATGACCTGTGGATAATGAAAGAAGAGGGGATTAGGATAAGAGTGGCAAGAGCATTTGAGTAGACAACAAAGACATAGTGACTCATCCCTTTGGACATGGCTGCTTTGCTCAGTGTGGTCAAGCCCACATCCAGGCACTCCACCACCACCATGGCTGCAAATGGCACCAAACCCATCAAATTGGACCTCAGCCCCAGGTCTCTCACTCTCTTTCTGTCACCGAAGTCAGGGAATTGGCTGATCTCCAGTATCTGGTTTTTGTACTGCTTCCATTGGTGTGCAAGGAAAAGAAGACAAAAATAGTAGACTTGGGGGAGACTTTTTTCGGTTTTTCCTCTGTAAACAGTAGAAACAGGATTTAATAATGATATAATCACTATTAGCCAATAATAATTACCAGTACTGCTTCCATTGTTATGACCTACGAACACTCCTTGTGTTAGGCTAGGGTAACACTAGAAATTAAATTTTTGTTTCATAATTATTTTATAATATTGACGCAATAGTTTTAATTAGTTTTTAGCTAAGTTCTTGGTTAAAAAAAAAAAAAAAATCTAAAAATTAGTTAAGATTGTTACATCAACATTTTGAAATAATTATGAGATAAAAATATGGTATATAACATTTTTATTTAACATAGGTACAAAACAAATCTAGAAAGAAGAACCAAAAAAACGAAAAGAAAGAGAATCGTATATGATTATGGTGGACCACCTTAGTGAGGGCCCAAGAGACCCTCGTTAGAATCTCCTCCCATGGCCGACCATGTGAATCCACCCCTCATCAAGGAGTGGAGGTTGTGGAGGCATTTTTACGACCTTTACAACCTACATGAGGGGTGGGTTGCGGGACCTCCATGAGGGGGTGGGTCGTGAAGGCCTTGCAACCCTCTCGTTGAGTTCTCGGAGTCTCCCCAATGTGCCCTCGTAGAGGTTGTTCTACTACAAGAAGTTGGTCATGTAAGTGCAACATTTGCAAGTTGGTCGTGGAAGCCGGAAAAGGATTCTCTCTAGTTCAACAGAATTGAAAAATATCTAGTTAGTCTTATTTTAAGGATAAAGTTGTTTTTTCACATTTTTGTAGATAATTTTACCCTTTAAATATAACCAACTGGATGCTCTCCAGTTCAGTTGAACTAGAGAGAATTTAGATGCATGGAAGCTCCTTTGTGACCCACTCCTTGTGGAGGTCACAATGCCTTTGCAACATCCAACCCTATGTTGGGGGTAGATCTATATGGTCGACTATGAGAGGAGACACTGTGGGTGTAATTGTTACTTATTGTACCCAATTCATACGTTTTTTTTTTTTTTTTTTTTTTTGACATGTCCACATAAGAGGGGGGAAAGGAAAATTCAAACTAGTGACCTCCGCTTCATGAGGCGTGATTTCTAGCCAATTGAGCTACCTCTTAAAGACTACTCAATTCATATGTTAAATACTGATATAACAAGTGACATTGACGTAATAATTACAAAATGGTGGGATATACATGCCACACAATCTTGGAAGAGAGTGTCTATTATTTTTTGGATGGAAAATTATTGGAATTAATAATTTGGTAAATGTATTTTTTTTTTTAAATAAAAACTTACGATATTAATAAAATTGTCATTTTTAAAATTCCATGTAATATTTTTGATAAAGTTACAAACAACATGTCCGGTAACGTTTACCTTTGATTAATCGCCGAACACATGCAGTCTTTCCGTCCACACACTTTTTTCCTCGTTTTTAGATTAATAAAATATATAAAGCTTTGCCAATTCAATCCCACTTCATTTGCTGATTTAGTGGTAAAAGTGCGATATAGGAGCAATCCCCAACCTGAAAAGCCCAATTCCAGCTGAGGACCATCCAGAGTCCAGACCCATATCAAAATATCCCACCGCTCCGGTGCCCAAAAGGTCGAAAACAAAAACAAAAATCCACCGCTCTCGCATCGCACACAATAATAAGTGCACATTTTGCAGATTTGCCGTCTTTTTTGGTTACCTGCGCTTCGATAATCCTCTGGGTCGGATCCGTTTTCTCTGTTGGTAAAATTATTGCAGTAGGAAATAATAGTAATATGGAGAAGATGGGTGCGACTGAGCCCAATTTGGAGTTTTTGGAGGAGAAGAAGCGCGCCAGGAACCCTCTTGTACCTGTTGGTAAATCCATTTTCATTTTCCATAGCTTATTTGATTTGATTTTGTATTGTTTCTTTCAATTTTTTTTAGGATTGGACGAGTTGTCCGAAGAGGAACTTTATTTTTTTATTTTTTTTTAGTTCGGACATTAGTTGTCTATTTGGTTTTGTGTTTGATTTTTCTTAATTTTGAAGTGATACTTGTGCTTTTTTTTTTCTTCCTTTCAATTTGGGATTTTTCTAATGTGGGTTAGGTTATGTTCATCTGCGTTTCCTTAACAAAGAGAAAAAAGAAACAGTTTTGTATGAGGTGTTGGAGGAAGCTTATTTATTGGATTTAACAACCTCAGCTTAGTATTAATTAAATATTGTGGTGGGAATTGAGTTTGTGGTTCTAACAGAAGTGGTGCAGATTGATGCAATTTTATCTGGGCATGGGATGGATTGTGTTGTTTTGGCTGTGTTTGTTAGATCCTTAGGAATGGTCTTGGCCATTTGGTAAATGTATATAGATAATTTTCGGGCTGTGTTTTTCATTAGAGTAACTAAGTTCCCTGTTGATCATTATTTATTTTTCTATTTGAATATGTATGTGAAAACACAATCATTTAGAATATACATCTTTTTGTAACATTGGTTGGGTCTTGTATATTAAGAGTCCAAGAAAATTTATTTGCCATTGTGTGCGCATCAGAGTGCACGTAGCATCTTTGTGGAGTTGTGTCCTCCTTTTGAATCTTATGTCACCTTGTTTCTTAGAATCTTGATCCACAGCCTAAAGCAGTAGCCTTCCAATCCCTGGCCAAATTTCTCAAAACAGAATCTTTATTAACTTCCTTCACTTTAGTTTCAACAAGCCCACAATGGGACAGCTTGTGTTCTGAGATCAGCTGCCTGACCTCCCCCTGTTTCAAAGGGTTGTTGAGACCCCTGATGTTCCAGCAAGCAAAAAACAAACCCTTCCCTTTGTTTGCCCTTTAATTTTTTCTTTCTATTTTTACCTTTCCCTTATAAGTATGCGATTTTGTTCATCAAGGTTCTATTTCTTTGCCCAAGGAGAGTGGCAGTCTTTGTTTCACCCTCTGTATGATTGGTTCTCTATGATTCAAGCTCTTGCGATGGAATGCTCTGGAGATGGTTAATGACATAGTTTGTGGAGAAAGGTTCTAGTGTAGAAGTATAGGTCTTTGAAGAGAAATGGTATTCTGAGGACCTTCTAGGAAGCTCTAGAGTTGGCCTTTTGGAAGATATGATGAAAGGCTTTAATCTGTTTCGTAAAGGGTTGTATTTTGGTGTAGAAATCTTAATGGAAGACTTCCAAAATTTGTTCAGGACTGCCAATATTACTTTAAAGCTAGATCACTGTGGTTTGCCAAATGGTTTGGGTGTTCAGTACAACTGCATATACTGGATGGTAAATTATACATCTTTATATATCTTTAGTCGTACATGAATATGTGATATGCTAGCTGTTGCTTTCATCAACTCTTTATGTTGGCTCTTGATGTCTCCAGCATGAAGAAGTGGCATGCATCACCATGGCTGCTGCTTATAATACATATCCATCAATCCATCATAATGTTTTTCCTATAAAAGGTTTTCATATAAGAATATTTTGATTTTTGTCCACTACCTCCTTTTTCATGGGAAGTATTGTTTTCTATAGTTGGCAATATTTGACCTAAATTCACTTACTAGCATGATTTGGTAATTAACAGAATTAGGTTAATCGATATGTTTAACTTTCTCTTATGAATACTTGGTATCTGTTTGTGAATTTGATGGATGTAAATTAATATTTCAGGTGCACTGATAACAGCTGGAGTGCTCACGGCTGGCTTAATCAGTTTCAGACAAGGCAATTCTCAGTTAGGTCAGAAGCTAATGAGAGCTCGTGTGGTTGTCCAAGGTGCTACAGTAGCTCTTATGGTTGGTACTGCTTACTACTATGGGGGGAATCCCTGGCGATCAAGATAATTCTGTAAACTGCTCTTGATATTTTCTTATAAAAAAAAATATTTTTTCCCATAATGGTGATTTAAGTGGGGAACCATGGTCCTTGTCAGCAACAATCAATGATATTGTGCTCTATTTCATTTGAAGCTCCTTTGCATATACAGTATGATGCGGATATTATGGCTATGCCCAGTAAAATAAATTGTGTTTTTCAGTTTTTCCAATATTTATGTTTTTGTCATATTCTCTTCATTTCTCATTACTGTGAAAAAATTTCAAAGATTTCTTCAATTTAAGGACTCTTAAGAGATACATTAAAATGGAACGATCGATATATAATGTTTATGTCTTAATTTTCACAATATCTACCTATCTTGTTATGTGGTAGACTACCCAATTGAAAGAAAAAGTGGGTCTAGGGCATATTTCTGTTTGGTAAGTTACATTCCATCACCAAAATACCATGTTCTTAAACACCCACTAAACTTAAATTGTTAAAACTTGCTCCTTAATTTTGAAGTTTCGGTTTTGGTTTATCCCTTTTGTCCAAATTAGTCATTAAGTCAGATGAAAAAAATGTGTTTTCTGCCCCCATTCCGAAGATTTTAGGAGCTGTTGACCTCTAAGATTTTTGCCCGATTAGTCTTGTATGGGGCACTTAAAAAATTATTGAATATAATTTTCAAAGAGCCCCACGAACGGACAATTAATTGTGATACTTGGATAAATCAAGCCACTATTTTATGGCAAATAGGCCACTCCGTTAGCCTTGATCATTAGGTTGGATTGAAAAGTGGTCCCGTGGCTAGCACATGACCATTTTGACAAAAAATTCTTAAAATACTCATTTTTTTTTCGAAGAAAAACAAAAATAAAAAAATAATAACAAAAATGTATTATTAACAAATAACAAAAAAGAAAAAAAGAAAAGAAAAGAAAAAGAAAAACAAGTGTAAGGTGGTCAAACCACCACATGAAATTATTGTAGTTGTTTGTTTGGAGGATGAAATTCAAGATTTTGTTTTAATTAAAACAAGATATATATATATTGATGGAGAAACTATTGGTTGAGAACGAGAGATTACTCGAGAAACCATATATTAGGTGGCTTAAAACAAGATTGAAATTACTCGAGAAATCATAGGTTGAAAGCAGGCCAGGAGATTATTCTAGAAACCATAGGCTTAAAATTAACTAGAGATTATTTCAGCAATCAGAGACAGAGCACAAATTAAAAGTACTATATTAGTGAAAGAGGAAATGATGAAGTGGCAAAAGCATCGCCATTTAATACTGTATATTAATTATTATAGGTGCCTTGGTATAGAAATTAAGCATCATATATACCCGAATTAATTTCAAGCTCAATTCAACTGAATATATATACACACACACATGAAGTACGTAATTAAGTAATGAAAATTGATTGATGTAAAAATAATGTGTTTATAAGTGAGATAGCCAATTAAATTTACAAACTTCACGTTCTCAAGTACAAGGCCGGCTCAATACATTTTGAGGCAAAAGGCGACTAAGTTAAGTGTACTAGGCTCAAGTACATGCATCAGCTATGCATACGTACTTCTAACAATTAATACATGAGCTTAAAATTAATTTGCTCATATCATAAAAAAAAGTTTACAATGTAAATACTAATACTAAAATGCGTGCTTGATTAAAGTATTGATCATATGGTTGCTTAACCTATAGATTGGCATCCAACCCGTTTCCCATGGGCAAAACATAATTGATAGGTGCAGGATGTTCTTCCCATAATTCATCGATCATTTCTTGAATGCTGTTTTCTTCATTTTCAAGTACTTGGGTAAATGTATCTATAGTACTTGAAACCAAATTTTCCCTGGGAGCTTCTTCTATTAAGTTGGTAATGATTCGTCTCCTTTCTGGGTTATGATTGCAAGTGTTGACTTTCAGAGTATTTCTGATATCACATAGGACAAAATCATTGAACTGCAAGAAAGAAGCAAAAAAATTACGTTAGTATATATACATTTCCCCAAATCAAATAAAATGTTATTGCACAATATTCATTATCAAGAATTGAATCAAGAATTTACGAATTTGGTGGATCACAAACCACAAAGAAGAAGAAATATTATGTTTGTGTTTTTCTTGTTTTTTCTTTACAAACAACGTCCAAACAATTATTAATTATGATCGCATATATATATAAACCTTAAATCATAAACCCTAAAATATCTTCAAGCCTAAATAAAAAATTAAAACATGAACTTGATCTTCAATAAGGCACTATATATATATATATATATCCCAAATCAAATAAATTATTATTGCGCATTCATTATCAAGAATTGAATCAAGAACTTACGAACTCGATTGATCACAACCACAAAGAAAAAGAAATATTACGTCTTGTGTTTTTCTTGTTTTCTCTTTATAAACAACGTCCAAACAATCATTAATTATGATCGCGTGTATATATATATATATATAAACCCTAAATACTAAAATTAAAACATGAACTTGATCTTCAACAACGTACTATATATATCTCTATCTCCCCAAATCAAATAAATTGTTATTGCGCAATATTCATTATCAAGAATTGAATCAAGAATTTATGAACTTGATCGTTCACAAACCACTAAAAAAAGAAGAAGAAATATTACGTCCTGTGTTTTTCTTGTTTTCTCTATACAAATAACGTCCAAACAATCATTAATTATGATTGCGTATATATATATATATATATGTGTGTGTGTGTGTATAGAAACCCTAAACCCTAAAATATCTTTAACCTTAAATAAAAAATTAAAACACAAAATTGATCTTCAACAAGGTACTCTATATATATATTGCGCATTTATTATCAAGAATTTACGAACTCGGTCTATCTCAAACCACAAAGAAATATAAGTATTATGTCTTGTGCTTTTCTTGTTTTCTCTTTACAAACAACGCCCAAACAATCGTTAATTATGATCGTGTATATATATATAAACCCTAAATCTAAAACCCTAAAATATCTTTAACCCTAAATAAAAAAATTAAAACATGAACTTGATCTTCAACAAAGTACCATATATATATTTCCCCAAATAAAAGAAATTGTTATTGTGCATTCTTTATCAAGAATTGAATCAATTATTTACGAAGTTGATCGATCACAGACCACAAAGTAAAAGAAATATTACGTCTTGTGTGTTTTCTTGTCTTCTCTTTACAAACAACGTCCAAACAATCATTAATTATGATCTTGTATATATATACAAACCTGGCCTAAACCCTAAATCCTAAACTTAAAACCCTAAATTCTAAAATATCTTTATCCCAAAATTAAACAATTAAAACATGAACTTGATCTTCAACAACGTACTACATATTTATATCCCCAAATCAAATAAATTATTATTGTGCATTCATTATCAAGAATTGAATCAAGAATCAATGAACTCGATCGATCACAAACCACAATTAAAACATGAACTTCAACAACGTACTATATATATATGATCATCAAGTACGTACTGTACGTTAAAATTATATTCATCATCATCATCCATCATCATGTTCTAAACCGATATAAAGAAATTAACAATCACTAATTATGAGATTAAGCGATATTATAGACACAAAACCCTAATTGAATAAAAATCAATCATCATTACTTACTTACTTTTTCCTCCAGCAAAGAAAATTCGTGCATGATCCAGTGGCCGTTAGCGGTGCCCTCCTGCTCCTTGGCTTCGAATACGAGCATTTTTTTGTACCCAACATGTTTGTCACCATCCATGATCTTTTTCTTGTTTTGACCTTTCCACGTACCGCACCCAACAGCCCTTTCAATCCTTCCCCTGCTCCTCCTTTTCAGCTTGGTGAAGACATAGAAACGTTCATTCGAGTCTTTGTCGAAAATCTTCCATGGCTCTTTGTCGCCGTACATTTCACAGTCGGTGACAACGTTGGGAGGCAGTGGCTCTCCATTCACTCTCCTCTCAAGGTAATAGAACACTAGCTCTTCATCAGTTGGGTGAAAGCGAAATCCTACCGGTGTTTCTTGGAGTTCTTCCATCCTCTCGATCCGATCGCTCCGATATGTGCCTAAATTCTAATAGCTGGGGTTCTTCAATATGCCTACAAAGCCAGTCGGCCACCTCCAATATTTATACAAAAGCCTTGGAATATTCCACTGCTAATAGAGTTTTTACTTTATCTATGATTAATCCTAGCAAATCACAAACATCGATCCTTATCTAGTTATCTAGGATTCATCCATGCATATACACCGACCACAATGCTCAGGCACTACGTACGTACGTACGTGCTGCTAATGTAAATTCTAAAAGCACTTAAGTGCATGCAGAGATGTTCATTTGTATGGGCCCACAGACGTAGCTGAGGGTGGGGGCCCATATTTCATGATCATTTAAAATTAATCACAACGCTCGTTTAACTCCAAATAACTGATTAATTTGGATTTTGTCATACCAATAAACAATGAAAATAAATGCGGAAAGCTATATTTTAAAAGTCGCACATTACATAAATCTCTTTCCTGTTTATTTTTTGTCGTCAAAAAACTCAAACTAGTTTTAAATTAAATTGTTGTTTGGAAGTGAACTCAACTTAAAATCAATCTTATATTTTAAAAACGGATGTAGTTAGATGTTTTGAGCTCTTGGAGTTTTGTACAGATCGAGTGTTGATTTCATAGAAAAAAAAAAACAATGTAAAAATCCTAAATTTGCACGTGAATCTGTAAATTTATATACATATTGTGATCCATTCAGTGTCAAGAGAACAAACTAAAAAAATATAATAATTTGTTAAATTCAAACTATAATTCCGACCAAAACTCCACTTCAGATTTGAGTGACTCATATTTAACACCTGCGATTTCAGTGACTCATTTTTATTTTTCGTCAGGATGTGGATGTGCCTGCTCTTCAGGATTTTCGAGAGATATAACATTCCGATGGTGGCAATGGGAAGTGGGAACGGTATAGGACTGACTTCAACCATTTGATATCAAAAGAAAAAATGCATGCTTTTGCATTAAAAGTAAAAGTTATGTTATTGTGTAGTTTCCAACTGGCCTGGCATTGGCCATTGAGAAAAAAAGCAGGCGAGTTGAGATATCACTCTACTGCCTTGCCCGGGCTATCGAGAGCAATCTTAAGACGTATGGTTGAAGTTGGATATCTGCCAGAGTCGAAGAATTTGAAGAGAGCTGATGTGGTGATTTTCATTGCAAATCCAAATTGAAAATATTTAGTCAAATGATAAAGAGCAATCTGAAAGCAAATTGGATAGCTCTTGTGAGTGTTCTAAAGGGAAATCAGTAGGCCCAGTTTAAAACCAGATTGTCTCTGTTCAACTCTGTTTTTGTGATCCAAAACAGAGGATTTGGCTTTCTGCTCTCATGTGTTTTCGGGTGCTTTAATCTATTTCTTGTACTAGAATTATGCTCGTATGTGTAGAAATTCGAAAAGCCCATATTAATATGAACCATTATTATCATGTTTTCCATGTTTAAACATATATACAACATCAGTGTTGTTTATTCATGTTTGCCATGTTAAAACATTCCTCGTTTTTTGTCGTGTCCGCCCCAAATGTTTGAAGAATGGAGACATGATTTACAATGTGCTCTTGGAATTTGCTTCGGGAGGAAGCCTCGCCAATTTAATCAAAAAATCAAGCAGTCATGGATTGTCTGAGAGCGATGTCAGAAAGCACAAAAAGTCTATGCTTGTGGGGTTGAAACACATTCATGCTCGTGGTAGGTCCGAGTTCATATTTGTCAATCCGAACTCTAAAGGGCAATGTCGCTGTGGTGAATCTTTCATGATGACTTCCAATTCTCCAGCTGCAAAGCAGAGGACTGGTTAACACTTATGTTGAACTTGTAATGGATCAAGACTCTTAAGGAACCCTTCATTTTTTACTTCTATTGCTCCTATTGGTGACATCTTGTAGTAGCCACACTAACAGGTCCTTCAGTGTATACATTCTTCTCTGAAACCGATGCTAGTTGGGCTTACAAGAACTTTCTGTAATCCTGCCATATATGCTTTGCTAATGTAAATGTTATAGCGGAAATAATTGGAACGTCTTAAAGCAGTTGTCATGTAAAATCTGTTTGAAATGAAACTGGGTTTCATTAGCAACACATGGCCATGGTCATCGGTGCTAATTTTCGCTTCAATATCACTTTCTTCTCAATACCTAAAAAGCCGAAGCTAATATGGTTTCTCAGAACAATGGTACACACGTGCTCGCTCTAGTTCCTGGGCTCCTCCGAGTAGTTCTCCCCAGTCACCGGGCATAGCATGGGGAGATTCACAAGACGCAGAGCACGTGGGTGATGAGCTTCAACCAGCTTTCAATTTCAGCTCTTCGGTCAAGGCTGTGGACCTTGACATGGGGGATCAACTCGCCGTCGGGGATCAGTTGTGTGCATGGAATCACGGGTTGCTCGCGTTAAACGAGTTGTGTTTAGATGCATGTGGGTGAGAGGGGCAAAACGGGTTGTTATTGTTAAAAGAATCACGTGGTAGTAACGTGACTTCACTTCCATCATCGATTTAGAGCAGAAGGTGACGGAATACCCTATATTGAACGGTTTTGATAAACTCATACACTCGATCGAACGTTTTGTTATATTAGTACCCTTAAGTGAAAAAGCGCTATAATTGAATACCCTTTTTTGAAGTTTTCCCTAATAATAATAAAGCTTCCAAACAAGGCAATGAGTGAAAAACAATTTTTTTTTTTTTAAAAAAAAAAAATAAAAAAATTATGAATTGAAAACTTTTATTACCCGAACAACCAAGAATTACACACCAAAAAAATAACGGTTCAACCTTAAAACATTACAAAGGGCAAAGAGAAAACAACTCAAAAGCCAGCCTACAACCAAGCCAATACAGAAACTACATCTGCAAAACACCTTACAACACAATGATATACCGCATGAAAAAACAACAGCAACTAACAGACTAAGAGAAAATCTTGTGAAGATTCCACAAAGTCTAAAGCTACACATTCATGGAGGTCTTTTTATAAGGACCTTTAGCCATTATACGAGCCCGAATCTCTCACTTTATCTTGGCTATAATCATCTCTTCCGAATTTTTTTTTTTTTTTTTTAAAAAAAATAAAGAAAAATAGAGGGGTGGCTAAGCCTCCCCCTTGGCCAAAATGGGGGGGGGGGGGTTCGGCCACCCCCAATTACCAAAGATAAAAAAAAAGGGAATAAAAAAAAAGTTAGGGTTTTGGCCCTTGGGTGTGGTTCGGCCACTCCAAGGACCAAAACCCTCTAAAAACAAAAGGGGTTTTGGCCCTGGGTGATGGTTCGCCTTTTGTTTGCTTTTGTATTTCTTTAGCCATTGGTGGTGGCTGAGCGTCCCTCCCCCCAACCCTGGTGTGGTGCCCAAGCTCCACTTTTTTTTTCTTTTTTTTTAGATGTTTTTAATATTTTTTTTTTATTAATTTTAAACATTTTTATTTTCTATTTTTTTTTGTTTTTTTAATTTTGTTTAGATTGTGCTGCGTATCAACCCCATAGAGTAGACATGTGACAGTCCGTTAAATTTTGTACGGAAAAATATACAAAGGTACCAAATCCATCTTTTCCCGAAATCCAAGTACCATCTGTGAAACAAATTGAAACAGGGGTACTAAAAAATAAAGTTTTCAAACAACAGGTGCCAAAAATGTATTTAACCCTTAAATTATTATTATTTTTTGACTAAAACATCACCGCTAAAAGTGATACTTCGCTGCTATTAAATTCCCATGACTCCATGTGTGAAAGAAGTATTCCAGCTTGTGTACCCAAGATGACAAAATTGTCGTCTCTAATATCTACATTTTTTATATCATGATCAGCAATGACTATCAAATATTGTCGCTAATAAGGTTTGGGTTCTAAAGACCAAAATTATTGTAGTTGTTTGTTTGGAGGATGAAATTTAAGATTTTGTTTTAATTAAAAAAACAAGATATATATTGATGGAGAAACCATTGGTTGAGAACAAGAGATTACTCGAGAAACCATATGTTAGGTGGCTTAAAACAAGATTGAGATTACTCGAGAAATGATAAGTTGAAAGCAGGAGATTATTCTAGAAACCATAGGCTTAAAATAAACTAGAGATTATTTCAGCACTCAGAGAAAGAACACAAATTAAAAGTACTATATTAGTGAAAGAGGAAGTGATGAATTGGCAAAAGCATTCCCATTTAGTACTGTATATTAATTATTATAGGTGCCTTGGTATAGAAATTAAGCATATATCATATATACCCGAATTAATTTCAAGCTCAATTCAACTGAATATATATATGTGTGTGTGTGAAATTTTAGCCAATTAAATTCACAAATTTCACATTCTCAAGTACAAGACTGGCTCGATACATTTTGAAGCATAAGGCGACCAAGTTAAGTGTACTAGGCTCAAGTACATGCACCGGTTATGCATACACGTGTAACAATTAATACAGGGCTTGAAATTAATTTGCTCGATCATATCATAAAAAAAAAGTTTACAATGTAAATACTAATTATAAAATGCAGCTTGATTAATTAAAGTATTGATCATATGGTTGCATAACCTGTAGATTGGCATCCAACCCATTTCCCATGGGCAAAACATAATTGATAGGTGCAGGATGTTCTTCCCATAATTCATTGATCATTTCTTGAATGTTGTTTTCTTCATTTTCAAGTTCTTGGGTAAATGTATCTATAGTACTTGAAACCAAATTTTCCCTTGGAGCTTCTTCTGTTAAGCTGGTAATGATTCGTCTCCTTTTTGGGTTCTGATTGCAAGTGTTGACTTTTATAGTATTTCTGATATCACATAGTACAAAATCATTGAACTGCAAGAAAGACGCGAAAAAAATATGTTAGTGTACATATATATTTTCCCATATCAAATAAATTGTTATTGCGCAATATTTATTATCAAGAATTGAATTAAGAATTTACAAACTGGGTCGATCACAAACCCCAAAGAAAAAGAAATATTATGTCTAGTTTTTTTCTTGTTTTTTCTTTACAAACAACGTTCAAACAATCATTAATTATGATCGCATATATATATATATATATATATATATAGGGTTAAATACATTTTAGCCCCCCAAACTACCACCATTTCTCCGGATGGCCCCCCAAACTACTAATGCATAGATTCTGGCCTCCCAAACTTCAATTTTCTGATTTTTTGGCCCCATCCGTCCATTTATGCTGTCAATTCTAACAGAAATTGGGTTATGTGAACGGCACGTGACCCTTTTAGCCCAAAAATCCGAAAATACCCCTCTCTTAACCGTGGGAATTTCAAAGTGTAAAAAGAGTATTTTCATATTTTTAGGCTAAAAGGGTCACGTGCCGTGCACATGACCCAATTTCTGTTAGAATTGATCGCATAAATGGACGGATGAGACCAAAAAATTAGAAAGTGGTAGTTTGAGGGGCTAAAATGTATTTAACACACACACACACACACACACACACACACACACACACACACACACACACACACACACACACACACACACACACACACACACACACACACACACATATATATATTAGCCTTAAATCCTAAACCCTAAAATATCTTTAACCCTAAATAAAAAATTAAAACATAAACTTTATCTTCAACAAGACACTATATATATATATATATATATATATATATATATATATCCCAAATCGAATAAATTATTATTGTGCATTCAATATCAATAATTGAATCAAGAATTTATGAACTTGATCGATTACAAACTACAAAGAAAAAGAAATATTACGTCTTGTGTTTTTCTTGTCTTCTCTTTACAAACAACGTCCAAACAATCATTAATTATGATCGCATATATATATATATATATATATATACCCTAAATACTAAACCCTAAAATACCTTTGACCCTAAATAAAAAAAAATTAAAACATGAACTTGATCTTCAACAACGTACTATATCTCTATTTCCCTAAATCAAATAAATTGTTATTGCGCAATATTCATTATCAAGAATTGAATCAAGAATTTACGAACTCGGTCATCACAAACCACAGAAAAAGAAATATTATGTCGTGTGTTTTTCTTGTTTTTTCTTTACAAACAACACCTAAACAATCATTAATTAGGATCGCATATATATATATATATATATATACCTTAAATCCTAAACCCTAAAATATTTTTAACCCTAAATAAAAAATTAAAACATAAACTTGATCTTCAACAAGACACTATATATATATTGTGCATTCATTATCAAGAATTGAATCAAGAATTTACAAACTCGATCTATCACAAACCACAAAGAAAAAGAAATATTACGTCTTGTGCTTTTCTTGTTTTCTCTTTACAAACAACGTTCAAACAATCGTTAATTATGATCGCGTATATATATATAAACCCTAAATCCGAAACCCTAAAATATCTTTAACCCTTAATAAAAAAATTAAAACATGAACTTGATCTTCAACAAAGTACTATATATATATTTCCCCAAAAAAAGTAAATTGTTATTGCGCATTCATTATCAAGAATTGAATCAAGAATTTACGAAGTTAATCGATAACAAACCACAAAGAAAAAGAAATATTACGTCTTGTGTTCTTTCTTGTCTTCTCTTTACAAACAACGTCCAAACAATCATTAATTATGATCGTGTATATATATACAAACCCGGCCTAAACTCTAAATCCTAAACTTAAAACCCTAAATTCTAAAATATCTTTATCCCTAAATGAAACAATTAAAACATGAACTTGATTTTCAACAACGTACTATATATTTATATCCCCAAATCAAATAAATTATTATTGTGCATTCATTATCAAGAATTGATCAAGAATCTATGAACTCGATCGATCACAAACCACAATTAAAACATGAACTTCAACAACGTACTATATATATATGATCATCAAGTACGTACTGTACGTTAAAATTATATTCATCATCATCATCCATCATCATGTTCTAAACCGATATAAAGAAATTAACAATCATTAATTATGAGATTAAGCGATATTATAAACACAAAACCCTAATTGAATAAAAATCAATCATCATTACTTACTTACTTTTTCCTCCAGCAAAGAAAATTCGTGCATGATCCAGTGGCCGTTAGCGGTGCCCTCCTGCTCCTTGGCTTCGAATACGAGCATTTTTTTGTACCCAACATGTTTGTCACCATCCATGATCTTTTTCTTGTTTTGACCTTTCCACGTACCGCACCCAACAGCCCTTTCAATCCTTCCCCTGCTCCTCCTTTTCAGCTTGGTGAAGACATAGAAACGTTCATTCGAGTCTTTGTCGAAAATCTTCCATGGCTCTTTGTCGCCGTACATTTCACAGTCGGTGACAACGTTGGGAGGCAGTGGCTCTCCATTCACTCTCCTCTCAAGGTAATAGAACACTAGCTCTTCATCAGTTGGGTGAAAGCGAAATCCTACCGGTTTTTCTTGGAGTTCTTCCATCCTCTCGATCCGATCGCTCCGATATGTGCCTAAATTCTAATAGCTGGGGTTCTTCAATATGCCTACAAAGCCAGTCGGCCACCTCCAATAGTTATACAAAAACCTTGGAATATTCCACTGCTAATAGAGTTTTTACTTTATCTATGATTAATCCTAGCTAATCACAAACATCGATCCTTATCTAGTTATCTAGGATTCATCCATGCATATACACCGACCACAATGCTCAGGCACTACGTACGTACGTACGTGCTGCTAATGTAAATTCTAAAAGCACTTAAGTGCATGCAGAGATGTTCATTTGTATGGGCCCACAGACGTAGCTGAGGGTGGGGGGCCCATATTTCATGATCATTTAAAATCACAACGCTCGTTTAGCTCCAAATAACTGATTAATTTGGATTTTGTCATACCAATAAACAATGAAAATAAATGCAGAAAGCTATATTTTAAAAGTCGCACGTTACATAAATCTCTTTCCTGTTTATTTTTTGTCGTCAAAAAACTCAAACTAGTTTTAAATTAAATTGTTGTTTGGAAGTGAACTCAACTTAACATCAATCTTATATTTTAAAAACGGATGTAGTTAGATGTTTTGAGCTCTTGGAGTTTTGTACAGAGTGTTGATTTCATAGAAAAAAAAAACATTGTAAAAATTTGAATTTTT